>NC_053392.1:327262675-327604342 GCF_905171765.1 Bufo bufo
CATCAATTCTCTAAAGAACATATTATTTTATTTCAGACGGATGCAGCACTGATGTATGATGCCGTGCATGTGGTCTCAGTGGCTGTACAACAATTTCCACAGATGACAGTTAGTTCATTGCAATGTAATCGACATAAACCTTGGAGATTTGGTTCTCGGTTTATCAACCTCATAAAAGAGGTAAGTCTTTATTTTATAATTCATCTAAAGTTGAACATATAAACAACTCACATGGTAAATGATTTACATTTATTACATTTATTATATGCATTGCATTCTTTTTGCATTTTTAATTAACATGAATACTTTTTCATACCTTAAATAAGCAAATTGTTATTTTCTTTCTTAGGCTCACTGGGAAGGACTCACAGGCAGAATAACATTTAATAAAACGAATGGTTTACGGACTGACTTTGATTTAGATGTGATCAGTCTCAAGGAAGAAGGCCTTGAAAAGGTACTTGATATGTTCAACTTATGAAGCCAGAGATGTGCATGCTGACTAGTAATCTAATAAAGGTTGATTTTGATGCTTTAGTTATTTAAAGTTTCCTTCAGCATGGAAATTAAAATAAATTTACGCTATTAGCAATACAATAAACCACTAATGAACATGCCCAGGAGTGTTTTAAAGAGTTGCAGCAAGTAAACCGTTAAAGGTAAATTAAAAAGCATATATTCCCTGAGTAATATTTGCTGGTTAATTGCATCTATTTTATTATTTAATTGTATAATATGAACAATTCATTTTCAAAGCAACCTCCCCAAGTTATTAATTCAATAAATGCTACTATTAATCTTCAAAATAATTGTGAGTGATATTTATAAACCAATCTGTCTACAGCGTCTATGTATCCATATGCTTTGTAGAACTGTACTTGAGCTCTAAAGACATATAGAGTACTATATCAACTGGGTTTTGTACAGCCTAGCTTTGTATAGTCACCCAATTAAGCAAACCATTTTTTTTTTATAAATAAAAGGCCTGTTGTTCAAAAAATTTAAGCAGATATAGTATCAAGATTTCATTAGACTTGAAATGCCTTTTTTGAAATCAATCGTTATACATACATACTTTAGTACTGTGACGCAGCACAGGCCATGAGGCAGCACTTAATAAATTACTTATGGTCTTCTTTGCCAGCATGGCATTGTTATGTAAAGCACAGGCTAACCTACACTGAACATCACAATGAATGCTACACTAGCATACCTATTCAATCACAAAACTTTCCAACAAAGCATTAAGACAGTGATGAGGGGTGGGGGTAGGGAGGGTGAAATAACATGCCCGAAGCTTTATTGAGAAGACAGAAACAAACGGGGGTAGAGGGGGAAGGAGAGGGGTTTAGTCTTCTTCTTTATCGTCAACGTCCAGGATGTTGTAATCCCGCAGCAGACTGTGGCTAAGTCTGCAGCAGTCCAGGACGGACTTGTTCCCCCTCCTGAGTACGAGCCGGTTCCTTGCAAACCATATAGCGTCCTTAAAACAGTTCATAAGGCGCAAGACCTCCTGGATGGCTCAGACAGTATGAATCCCAGGAAATAGTCCATACAACACCAAAGTGCATTGCAGGCTGTTCCTGGGCACAGAGTCTTTGATTTCATGTTCCAGGGCATCCAACAGGCCCTGCACAAAGAAGCACTCCCATGAAAGGGCATCTGGGAAAGTACCGGGTTTTGCTCAGGTTGCTGGCATGTATGAATGATCGGATGGGCAAGCAACCCTGGATGGCCATCCATGACAAGTCTTTGTACCCGCTGGTTAACCTGTCTGACGAAACACTAGTACAAACTGTCATTATGGTGTCATCGTGGATCCCTGGAATTGACTCCAACGCATCCTTTGCTCTGATGAGCTTGTGGATAGTCTTTGGTTTCCACAATTCGGGCTTGAGGCCCTCCAGTTGGTGTTCCCTCATGAACTTTATGACATCTCCATAATCCAAGGGAGTGTGCCAGTTGTAAGGGATGGAGCTGTCCCACTTGTCCCAGCCCAGGCCCCACTGGAGGGGCAGGAGGAAAAAGCAAGACATAGTCTTGCCCGCAGAGCCGTTCGCTATTCTCAGTGTCCGACGTACGCTGTCACAAACAAAGGCAATCCGCGGAAAGGTGGGCAGATCTGGAATGCCCTTTCCGCCCTTGCAGGGCTCTTTATACATGATTGCTCGCTTCACTCTGTCCATCTTGGATCCCCAAACAAAGCAAAACACTGTCCTGGTGATGGCCCTGGAAACGGTGTCAAGAGGGGGCCAAGCCTGTGCGGTGTACTGTAGCACAGGCAGAACTTAATTACGCAGGACGTGTGCTTTTCCCTCAATTGTGAGTTGTCTGAGGCTTCTCAGTCCAATTCTTTGGTTGACTTTGGCCAAGCGTTCTTCCCAAGACTTGAGGGCTGCGCCTTCCTTCCCGAACCAGACTCCCAGGATCTTGATAAAGTCAGTTTCGATGGTAAATGGGAGGGGGCAGAAGAAGCCAGTTGCCAGTGCCCGAAGAGCATGGCTTCCGACTTCTCGCAGTTGACTTTTTCCCTTGAAGCTTGTCCGAACTCCTTGCAGGTCTGGATGAGTGCAGTCACCGAATGCCTGTCAGTGCAGAAGACGGTTACGTCATCCATGTACAGCGAGCACTTGACCTCGTAGTGTCCTGGTCCTGGTGCGGTGATCCCTCTGATCTCTCCATTCTGCCAGATAGACTCCGCAAAGTGTTCTATAACACAAACAAAAAGGAGAGGTGAAAGAGGGCAGCCTTGTCTGACCCCAGAGAGGACAGGAAAGGTATTTCAGGTTAAGAAACAAACAAAACATCCTGCCTAGACCCAGCTTGTTCAAAGTCTTGCCCATGAATTCATGAGACACTCAGTCAAAGGCCTTCTCCTGATCAATGCTGACCAGGGCCGCATGTACACGTCGGTCTTTGATGTATTGGAATCCATTCCCAAGGATGCACTGGACATGAATGGCTCTGTGATCAGAGAAGAAGCAAGGGATCATAGAGTGCCTACACTGCTTGACTGCCCGAGAGGTAAACAAAAAGTCTATCCGAGAATGGAGTGAGTCATTGGGTCGGCTCCACGTATAATTAATGGAGCTTTTCCCATGGAGCCCACAACGTTCTGCAAGGACGCTTTGGTCACAATCTCAATAAGCAGATTGGAAGTGACATCTAACTTGCTCGAAGTGCCGGAGCTGCGTCTGTCCTCCTCGATCGGGCAGTTAAAGTTCCTGGCCATCACTACGGCCCTAGTGGTAGCGAGCTGCAGTCGTAGGGCCTGGAAAAGCTCCAGTCGCTTACCCTTGTCAGGGGAAGCGTACACATTGATGAGCCTGACCGGCTCTCCTGCCCAGGAACCATCTACAAGTAGCCTGCGTAGACAAGCTCCTGGATGGAGTCAAGTGTAAAAGTGCTTTCCCTGAGGAGGATGGCAACTTCAGTTGACCACCACTGGACCAGTAGGAGGGGCCTTGGGACTACTGCCTGTCCAGATGGTTGTAGGACCTAGAAAGGCACACTCTTGCAACATGTACACGTCAGCAACCTGAGAAGCAAGAAAGGTTAGTATCGTCTGACACCTGGTCCTATCCCTACTGCTCCTAACATTAATGGAAAAAAGGTTAAAATTTGCCATCATGTAAGAGAGAGAAATAGGTTCGCGGAAATGATTCAACTTAGTTACCACTCCTGTCGTCCGGCGGCTTCTCTTCTTATTGCCCGCTGTCTGTGGGTGGCCTCTGCAACAACTGGAACTGGGCTTCGATCTCTGCTATGGTCATCTGGAGTTTTTGCGGATCGGTGGTTGCCCCGCTGGCCACTATTTCCTCTGCGTCAATCTTGTTGAGGCTTTCAGTGGTCTGGAGGTTTTGCTGGTCGAGTGCCTCTTTGGCGGCCACTGGTTCTTCCACCTGCTGCTCCATTTCTTCTTCTTTGTCGGGTAGTGACTGTTCTGCTACCTCGGCCATCTTCTTTTTGGAGTGGTCAGGGATGGGGCTGTCCCTCTCATTTCTCTTTCCTTTTCTTTGGCTGACACCTGGGAATGCAGGAGCGGGAATTTCCTCCATAGAGAGGGCTGCAGCAGCTATATGAGTGGTTAATGCTGCTGCAGTGGTGGCAATGGGGTGGGTTGGGCAGGGAGCGGTAGAAGGTGCCACTGAGGTAATAGGCAGATTGATATAGATATCTTAGTGATGGTGATGACGGGGCGGGAGGAGGATGGGCGGGGCGTGGAGGGGAGGGCATGGGAGCTTGGCCTGGGTCAGGTGTCTGCTTACCCTTTTTCTTCTCTGGACTGCTTCACTTTAGGTCTCGTTGCTGCCGGAGTTGCGGCTGGGTGGGGTTCACGCTGGCCGCCGCCACTGCTGCCCAGGTGCGTTCTCTATTTGGGCAGTCCTTGTAGATATGTGAAGCTAGTCCACACAGGTTGCATGCCGTCTTCCTAGGACAGTCCAGGGTTTCATGGCCTGCCACACGACAGTTCTAGCAGGCCACCTCCTTGCACTCGCTCAGCCTGTGACCCTTCTTGCCACATTTCCTGCAGGTCTGCGGCATGTAGGAGTAGTAGATGAGCGCTTGAGTGTTGCCCAGAGAAAACGTCGGAGCAGGTGTTGCACACCATCCGTCCAAGTTGTAGGTGGGGACCCTCACCACAGTGCAGAATCGCATCAGGTAGGTTACGATATCCTTGCCTAGGATGTGTGGGTTCCACATTGAGACGGTCACTCTCCTCTCTTCCTTCTGGACTGGGCAGCAGCCCACGAAGCGCTTGAAAAATGAGTCCGGGCTTGCCGCTTTGACCATCTTCCAGTACTGTTTAGATATGGCCACAGAGGCGAAGATGATGTAGAACATCCCGGTGATGAATGAATGGATGCTCACCACCTCGGGCTTGGATAATCCATTTTCCAAGACCATCTTCTTGCCAAACACGTCCTGGCTCATGTCCGGCACTTTCCTGTCCCCCTCTTTTAGCTTCAGCACGACTGTCTGCCTCATCCATGGCTCCAGGGGTGGGGAGCCGGGGCTGTGGTTCCTGATAGTCTGTTGCTTCGGAGGGGTGGTTGCCACCAGGTCAGAAGCCCGTGATGTGAAGGCTGAAGCATCCTGGTGGGTCTCTTCTGTGGCCTTCCTCTGTTCTGAAGCATTCTTTTTGGTCTTGGTAGGCTTGGAGGTCGAGGCTATGGCTTCTTCCCTCTAACCTTCCTCTCCCTGAAGGTGCTTTGCAAAGCGTCCCTTTATTCCACAGGGGGCGGGACTATGCAGATTTCTTCTTGATGGGCGGAGCTTCTTCCAGGGAAGGTCTTCGACGAGCTTCTTTTCTTCGTCGGGTTCCCCGAGGCTGAAGTCTTCAGTCCGAAGTCTTCAGTCCTCGCAGAGTTTTTGCGAAGTCTTTTCCTTGATCGCAGTCGGAGAAAAATCTTCTAATAGTCATCTTCGGCTATCGAGATCCAAGTAAGTGCTGTCTAATGTCATACACCAAGACTATTAAGCCACAGGCCAAAATGAGATCAGAGACCAGAGCACTCTTGTTCCCTGGGGAATAGCCCTACACTCAATAGCAGCAGTGAGCTGAAGCTTAATTTAATCAACGATGCTCAAAGAAAGAGTGCAGGGGTACCCAAAAGGACCTGGGCTGGCAAATCAAGGCAGAGAGAAAGAGCAGACTACATTTGATCGTAGCTAACAGGCTGAGAGACTCAAACAAATAACTCAGTACAAAGCATAAAAACACCCCTAATTATTTCATGCTAGCCACCAAAAATATGTTAGTCAAGCACTAGATAGTGAAGTTAAATGCATCAGTTGTTTTCAAGTAGCTAAACGGTACTATTTCTCCTTATAGAGGGTACCTAGTAGAGGTATGGTTTTATAGGCCATTCATTGCTTTGCTAGGAAAAACCTGACGGAGCTGCACTTTTCCAGAAACACACTGATATGCAAATTAGCTTTCCTTCAAAGAAAAAAAAAAAAAGGAGAACTCGACTTATCTGATGCCAGTAGATTTAAAATATGCTAATTTGCATATATGTTTCCCAAAAGCAGAGCTGCATTGGCTACACTACAATAATCCTTATGCACCCTTAAGAGCAGTCCCTTACCCCAATTAACCAGGCCAGTTTCCTTTTGAGGCACTCAACAATCTTGTTTTATTGGTATAAGAGAGCTGGCTTTCATAGTTCTCTCAGAGAAGGGCTAAATGTGGATCTCTTGTGTCTTCTAGGAGCTATATTTTTCTCAGTTTTTTTAGAGAAAAAATATGAGCCCTAGGAGTCTTTAGAGTGTTATATACCAATGGTCAGAGTAATTGGGGCTTGTTAGATTTGAGTAGACTTGATTCAGCCCTGAATCAATTTTTTTTTTAAAACATTTTGCAAATCAGAGACAAAATGAATTTGTAGAACTTTTTTTTAAAATCTACTAAATATTGTGAAATTTGTATTACGTTTGTATTACTTTAGATTTTTTTTTAAATCTTACTTATGTGTGCCCGTTTGACCCCATGTTATCCTTATTATGGACATTCCTGCAGGTTTGCCTTCCGAATTCTCCAGTTCATTATGGAGTTTGCATTTGGTTTATATTGTATTTAATCTTTATTTGTATAATAAATATTGTATATTATCTGCAATATTATGGTTGTGCGCAGTTTATTGGTATATTGTAGGAAGTGCGTCTTTGTAATGGTTACTGATACTCATTTCCCAAGGTATCCTTACTGGTGCCCATCCTATGTTTCTGTGTGTGATACACCCTTTCTAGACATTTTTCATTTTTTTGTTTACAATTGTGGCATTTTGTTTAATTAATCTCCCATAGTAATTTTTTTGCAGTCATTTGCCATAGTTTTACTTTTCTTTGGAAAACAAATCACCAAAATACTTTGAAACTCTCACTCCTCAATTTAACGTTAATACATATACATTTGGTATTGTCGTCCTGTGTCTAAAGTGATAGTAATATGATCCCCATAGGAGTAAAATCCAATAAGCTAATTAGGAAAGATGTTATGCATCCAAATATCAAATACATTATGCGACACAATCTGTTGTTCCACACAGTAACAGCCCACATTTTCTGGTTACCATTTCTTCCACAACTCCTACCTTAAGAATTACTGTGAAAAAAAGAAATAACAATTTGTGTTGGAAGCTGAAGACTTATAGGTGCTAAAGCACTTCCCTCATTAGGCTGAATAGTGATCCCCAATTACTATAACTGTGCCTATTTCCCTTGGTATTTGGTCTATACCCATTCAGTCCACCAGAATGTGTATATTGTGCAAAACAAATCTAATAGCAAATACCAATTATAGCATTGTAATAACAGTTTTTCTTTTTGTATTCCGCAGATTGGTACATGGGATCCTGCCAGTGGATTAAATATGACAGAAAATCAGAAAGAAAAACCTGCAAATATTACAGATTCTTTATCAAATCGGTCACTTATAGTGACCACTATATTGGTAAGATTGTGTTAGCATAGTTTTCAATTGAAGCAATTCATATAGCTCTATCAATATAACTACATTGTTATATGTGCGGCACCCTGACCGCTCAGTCTATGGGTTCCTCACAAACTGATCTGAAAAGATCAAAGTACAATTGCTGCTGGGCTGTTTAGAATAGATATTATAGAGATCCTCCCTGTAAAAGGAAGATGACTTGTGAGCTGGTAACATTCAAAATGGAAATGTAGTGAGTTGAGTGTGTCAGCAGGGCGTACGGCTGTGTTCATATCTGCTTCAGAGTCAGAAATACAGGACAAATAATGCAGCCAGTGGGGTTCATCAGACCCAGTTTGTGTCCACCGTGGGACAGTTCTGTTGCTTTACTTACTTTCATTGTTCAGTTTCTATATCAGAGCAGAACAATGGAAATGCAAGAGCTGAAGTGAACACTTCCTAAATGTTGACTTACAGTGTCCGATTGTCAGGGTGATTATCGGGAACGAACATTACAAATGTGCTGCCGATCTTTCCTACAGCGTATCTAATCATTGTTACTTGGCAGCAGTTCATGCTGTGTGAACAGCACTCTGTTGCTTAGAAACAATTAACCTGTATGAAAAGGTAGCCATCACTAGCTAGTTCACAAAACCTAGTGGTTATTAACCACAGATTACCAGTCGCCTTCACTGGATTGAATTGTGTCTTCCTTGTTCAACAGCTAATTGTTAACATTTGAAGACAGCATCTATTTTGGTTAGCCCAACTGTCATTGGCCATTCACCGTTTTCTGGAAATAAAAATAGTTGATCAGTATACTGAGAAGACATTCAATTATACTGTACAGAACTTAAAGGGTTTGTGCCAGAAAAAAATATTCTACATTTTTCAAACCAGTCCTTGATCTGAATACTTTCTTAATTACATGCAATCACAAATTTTGTTTAGGCAACTGAGCTATTCAATTAAATGTATCTGTATTGCACCACCCGCTGTTTGTTATTTTACTTATTTCTTGTCCACTTCACTGAGGTGGTCGCATGTGCTCAGTTTAAATCTTAGCTGTTACCAGCTATTTGTATTCGGGTCGGCTCGGGATGAGTACGCCTACCTACCTACTATGCTAAGCAGTAGGGGTATGCCGAGACTGCTGTACGGAGGGTAGGCTAAAGGGGCCCACCCCATTGAGCAGTTAGAATAAAAGGGGACTTGGGAGGGTGGGGCAGAAACGAGCCGCCGGTAAGGTGAGGAGGAGGCTGTGTCTTATAAGCAGTATAACCCCGCTTCCTCTCACACAAATGCGGCAAATAGCCATTTGCCTATAACTTGTATTCGGGTCGGCTCAGGATGAGTACGCCTACCTACCTACTATGCTAAGCAGTAGGGGTATGCCGAGACTGCTGTACGAGGGTAGGCTAAAGGGGCCCACCCCATTGAGTAGTTAGAATAAAATGGGACTTGGGAGGGTGGGGCAGAAACGAGCCACCGGTAAGGTGAGGAGGAGGCTGCGGCTTATAAGCAGTATAACCCCGCCTCCTCTCACACAAATGCGGCAAATAGCCATTTGCCTATAACTTGTATTCGGGTCGGCTCGGGATGAGTACGCCTACCTACCTACCTACTATGCTAAGCAGTAGGGGTATGCCGAGACTGCTGTACGGAGGGTAGGCTAAAGGGGCCAAAAATAACAAACATAGCTCAGGGCAATAGTGTTATTAACAAAATTAAAATACCAGATTCCTGAAAGCATTAAACATTTCACACTGCGGATTTGGTATATATCGTGCATAAGCCGACTTCCATCTGCCTAACTTCTTAATAACATGCAGTGAGACGATGTGCTTGGAGGCGGCGAAGCCGCACCAGTGCGAAAACAATGCCCTGTGATGGAACTGGGACTGACCCCAACATTCCTCAATAATATTCAGATGAATTTGAGAAAGTTCTGACAACTCAAAGGCGCAATACCCATCCTTAGCAGAAGAGCATCCCCTGGGGTTGCTTTGGTAAAGCACGTCCAATCCTGCACTGCCATAACTGGGCACCACTTATTACCAGTAGGGAAGTATCTAACCTCTGTGAGCTGACCCACTCGGGCCGTCTTTGTGGATGTTAAAGTAAGAACTTAGCATGACCCATCCCATGACAGCTGATCCTTCCTCAGATAGCTCTTGCATGTTGTGGCGCAGGTGAACTCGCCTGGTCTGAGGAAGCCGTAAAAGGCTAGGTACATGGTTGTCTTGATCAATAAACTAGTGTGCTTACAGAAGGGGTTTTGCGTAGTTTATCTGAAAGCAATCTGAACATTGACCCTGTAAATGGCTGTCGTGTAGCGCGGGCCAAAGCGGACCCCTTCTGGATACCCTTCAGTAGCATTCTAATTGGATGGGCTGAAAACAAGGAGGGTTGATTAGGATGCCGTAGATACAAATGATGTTGAATCCCAGCCGGGTATGACTTAATAGTGCTAAATGACAGCTTGTGGTGAGAGTGGCAAAAAATGCGGCAAAAGCCAGTAGGTAAGAGATGTTGCCCACTCCTGCCGAAGAATGGGTTCTATTAAAATTACAGAACGAGGTCCATGCCTTTTTATATATCCTCAGGGTGTTATAGGACAGGGCTTTAGTCATAAGGGACCTGGCGGTGGCGAGATGAACCGTTAGTCCATCACTAGCTGGTCGAGCCTGGGCACTGGTGATGGTACGTGGTCTGCTTGTGGAGAGACCTGCAAAAAGAGAAGAGCCGATAGCCCTGTATGGAAACCTGCGGAAAGACCATTGATAACATACTGTACCCAGTCTGCATGTGGATGGGACCCTAACAGGATAAGACAACATCCCTGTACAGACTAAAGGCTTAGACAAACTCTGGTATGCTGAGTTTCTATTCAACCTCACGTCCTTGGATTTGGGGACCACTGTGACCTCCCCACGGACTATGGTCTTGTTGTCTGGCGCCTCATGGGCTGTTATGAGGGACGCTGGGTTCACGTCCTTGCCGTCAATTATTTCCTGTCGAATGTTGGCTGGAACGAAGTGGAACGGTGCGATAGGGGGTACAGAACCTGACCCACCAGTAACACTAGCCTGGAGGCTAGAAGAACCTTTCGGACTTTGGCACACCAAATGGGCAGCTGTATCGCCTGCCTCGACCGACTCTAGCCTGGCCTGAAAGTTCAACATTGATGACGCCATGGAGTTGATGGCCGCGTGCAGTTGCGTAAGCGAGGTCTGAATAGTGTCCATGGACACCACCTGCGGATTTTGGACCTCTGGAACTGAAGACAGAAGACGGAACAGTTCCGCCTTCCTTGCAGAAGCTGGCAATGAAATGCCTCTTTTGGATAACTCTGCCATGAACTTGGGCACAGTCCATGACCTTAATGATGGTGTGGAGTCTCTTACAGAATGTGACACCACGCTCCCACGGGATGATGATGTATCGCCCATCAATGATTCTTGAGACATCCTACTAAAACACAACATGATTAATGCAGAAGATGAATACCCAACACCAGTTTGTGCCATTCACCATTATCACGGACCACCGATGTGCCAAGAACCACCGTACCAGCACACGAGATGCCGTCCAGTATGCGGAGCACCCCTTCACCGAAGTGACTGAATATGGGAAGATGTGTACATAGCAGAATAGAATGTGACCAAAGTAGCCTTGCAAGCCGCGAACGAGTGTAGACTGAGACATGAGAGTGGACGAGGCATACAGTGTAGGACCGTATCCTGTGGTCGTGGCAGGACTTAACGTGTCTGTAGACGTGACAGACGTATTGGATTGATGCCTGTAGACGTGACAGGACTTAAACGTGTCTGTAGACGTGACAGACGTATCAAATTGATGCCTGTAGTCATGACAGGACTTAAACGTGTCTGTAGACGTGACAGACGTATCGAATTGATGCCTGTAGTCGTGACAGGACTTAAACGTGTCTGTAAACATGACAGACGTATCGAATTCATGCCTGTAAACGTGACAGGACTTAAGTTTTTTTTTTTTTATATACTGTATATATATATTTTTCCTTTTTTTTTTTGCCAACCGCTACCTTGCTGATTAAATGACTGAACGTAGCTGAACATGTTAAAAACTGAGTATTAGCAACTGTATCAACCCCCTAGTCTTAAATCTACTCCCGTAATGCCCAATAGCTTACTTTGACCCTGATGCTAAATGTGTCTACTAAGAATAGCTGCATCTGCTGGTACGAAGCCGTGCACCGGGTGGATAGAAGGAGCCACGAACCTATGGACGCATACAGTGGGGGAAATAATTATTTGACCCCTCACTGATTTTGTAAGTTTGTCCAATGACAAAGAAATGAAAAGTCTCAGAACAGTATCATTTCAATGGTAGGTTTATTGTAACAGTGGCAGATAGCACATCAAAAGGAAAATCGAAAAAATAACTTTAAATAAAAGATAGCAACTGATTTGCATTTCATTGAGTGAAATAAGTATTTGAACCCTCTAACAAAAAAAGACTTAATACTTGGTGGAAAAACCCTTGTTTGCAAGCACAGAGGTCAAACGTTTCTTGTAATTGATGACCAAGTTTGCGCACATTTTAGGAGGAATGTTGGTCCACTCCTCTTTGCAGATCATCTCTAAATCCCTAAGGTTTCGAGGCTGTCTCGGTGCAACTCTGAGCTTGAGCTCCCTCCATAGGTTTTCGATTGGATTAAGGTCCGGAGACTGACTAGGCCACTCCATGACCTTAATGTGCTTCTTCTTGAGCCACTCCTTTGTTGCCTTTGCTGTATGTTTTGGGTCATTGTCGTGCTGGAACACCCATCCACGACCCATTTTCAGTTTCCTGGCAGAGGGAAGGAGGTTGTCGCTCAGGATTTCACGATACATGGCTCCGTCCATTTTCCCGTTTATGCGAATAAGTTGTCCTGTGCCCTTAGCAGAAAAACACCCCCAAAGCAAAATGTTTCCACCCCCATGCTTGACGGTGGGGACGGTGTTTTGGGGGTCATAGGCAGCATTTTTCTTCCTCCAAACACAGCGAGTTGAGTTAATGCCAAAGAGCTCTATTTTGGTCTCATCAGACCACAGCACCTTCTCCCAGTCACTCTCTGAATCATTCAGGTGTTCATTGGCAAACTTCAGACGGGCCTGCACATGTGCCTTCCTGAGCAGGGGGACCTTGCGAGCCCTGCAGGATTTTAATCCATTGCGGTGTAATGTGTTTCCAATGGTTTTCTTGGTGACTGTGGTCCCTGCTAATTTGAGGTCATTAACTAACTCCTCCCGTGTAGTTCTAGGATGCTTTTTCACCTTTCTCAGAACCATTGACACCCCACGAGGTGAGATCTTGCGTGGAGCCCCAGAGCGAGGTCGATTGATGTTCATTTTGTGCTCCTTCCATTTTCGAACAATCGCACCAACAGTTGTCACCTTCTCTCCCAGCTTCTTGCTAATGGTTTTGTAGCCCATTCCAGCCTTGTGCAGGTCTACAATTTTGTCTCTGACATCCTTGGACAGCTCTTTGGTCTTTCCCATGTTGGAGAGTTTGGAGTCTGCTTGATTGATTGATTCTGTGGACAGGTGTCTTTTATACAGGTGACTAGTTAAGACAGGTGTCCTTAATGAGGGTGACTAATTGAGTAGAAGTGTCTAACCACTCTGTGGGAGCCAGAACTCTTAATGGTTGGTAGGGGTTCAAATACTTATTTCACTCAATGAAATGCAAATCAGTTGCTATCTTTTATTTAAAGTTATTTTTTCGATTTTCCTTTTGATGTGCTATCTGCCACTGTTACAATAAACCTACCATTGAAATGATACTGTTCTGAGACTTTTCATTTCTTTGTCATTGGACAAACTTACAAAATCAGTGAGGGGTCAAATAATTATTTCCCCCACTGTATATTTGTCCAGTTATCGCCCCATATCACTTCTTCCGTATGCCTCAAAGCTACTTGAACAACATGTCCATTCAGAACTGTCCTCCCACCTCTCCTCCTGCTCCCTCTTTGACCGCATACAATCTGGCTTCCGACCCCACCACTCGACCGAGACTGCCCTTACCAAAGTCACCAATGACCTGCTGACAGCCAAAACCAAGAAACAATACTCTGTCCTCCTTCTCCTTGACCTGTCCTCTGCCTTTGACACTGTTGACCACTCCATTCTGTTGCAAACTCTCTCATCTCTTGGCATCACCGACCTGGCCCTCTTCTGGATCACATCATACCTCACAGACCGGACGTTTAGCGTCTCCCACTCTCGCACCACCTCCTCGTCTCATTCCCTCTCTGTTGGTGTCCCGCAAGGCTCTGTCCTAGGACCCCTGCTCTTCTCTATCTACACTTTTGGCCTGGGACAGCTCATAGAGTCCCATGGCTTTCAGTATCACTCCTACGCTGACAACACACAAATCTACCTCTCTAGTCCAGACATCACCACCTTACTGTCACGAATCCCACAATGTCTATCTTCTATATCATCCTTCTTCGCCTCTCGCTTTCTAAAACTTAACATGGATAAGACAGAATTTATAATCTTTCCCCCATCTTGTTCAACCCCCTCAGCAGACCTATCTATCATGATCAATGGCTGAACACTCTCCCCGGTCAACAAAGTCCGCTGCCTTGGAGTGACCTTTGATTCTGCACTTTCCTTCCGACCGCAAATCCAAGCTCTTTCCACCACCTGCCGCCTCCAACTCAAAAACATCTCCCGCATCCGTGCTTTCCTTAACTTTGAATCTGCGAAAATTCTTGTACATGCCCTCATTATCTCCCGCCTAGACCTCTGTGGCCTTCCATCTAGTACTCTCGCACCCCTCCAAACTATCCTCAACTCTTCTGCCCAACTAATCCACCTCTCACCCTATTATTCCTCTGCCTCTCCCCTCTGCCAATCCCTTCACTGGCTCCCCATTGCCCAGCGAATTCACTTCAAAGTACTAACAAATACATACAAGGCCGTCCATAACCTGTCCCCTCCCTACATCTCGGAGCTACTTTCCCGATACATCCCCACACGCACTCTCCGATCCTCACAAGACCTCCTTCTCTACTCTCCTCTTATCGCCTCTTCCCACAATCGACTCCAAGATTTCTCCCGTGCATCCCCCATACTCTGGAGCTCGCTACCCCAACATATCAGACTCTCACCTACATTGGAATCCTTCAAAAGAAACCTGAAAACCCACCTCTTCAGACAAGCCTACAACCAGTGACCCTGCTGCCTCTATACCGCCATGACCAGCTTCACCCGCACCTACTGTGTCCTTCTCCCATACCATGTAGATTGTAAGCCCTCACGGGCAGGGCCCTCTCTCCTTCTGTACCAGTTTGTAACTTGTCTTGTTTATGATTAGTGCAATTGTCTGTATTATGTATGTGCACCGCTTATCATATGTACAGCGCTATGGAATGAATGGCGCTTTAATAATAAATAATAATAATAATATATGAAAGAAAAACCTGTAGACAATTGACCCAATAATTGATAAGTAGCGCACTGCTTGAGATGACCCCACTAGAGAAGATGATGGGCAATCAACTTGCGACACACGCTGCAGAACCTTAAAGAGTTGTATTAGATTTTCTGTTTCTTCAAACTGCCCCTTTTTTTTTTTTAACCCAAACTCCCACTTTTTTTTTTTTATTACTATCATCTGCTGCCTGGAGGCTGCAGCAGACCAGATGATTAATGAGCCTACCAGAAGCAAAACAGCCTTGCATGCACCCCTGCCTCAGCGGCCAGTGCTATACATTACAATGTGTCGAGAGCGGAGTCGTGCTGACTCCTGCAACCTGAGATTCTGCCACGTGGGGAGCCGATTTTTCTTATTTTCTTTTTTTTTTTTTTTATTAAACGGACACTTTTTTTTTTTTTTTTAACCCACACCCAATTATAATTTTTTTCCCCTTTGAACCACTATCACCTGCTGCCTGGAGGCTCCAGCAGACCAGATGAATCAAGAGCCTACCAGAAGCAAAACAGCCTTGCATGCACCACTGCCTCACTACGATACATTACAATGTGTCGAGAGCGGAGTCACACTGACTCCTGCAACCTGAGATACTGCCGCGTGGGGAGCCGATGCTGCCAGCAGAAGCGTTCCGGAGCGGTGGTGCTCCCTTACCTAAAGGAGCCGACACACCGCCGGCCAGACTGAGAGGAAGAAAGACCGCAGTAAGTCACTTACATTCATGAATCAGGAAAAGCAATGCAACCAAGGTCCCTGTGCAGCCAGACATAAGCCTGATGGGACTAAAGATAGCCTATGTACTGCCCCGTCCTATGATGTAACAATACCGGATATACATATAAAACACTCATTATTTTTAACCCCTTTCATTTATTCTTTTTTTTCTTTTTTTCTGTAACACGCCTTTCCCCCCCCCTTTTTTTTTTTACCACTGTAATACTACACAACTATAACCAGAATGTATCAAGACATGACAGGCAAATGTAAGCTGTAATAACACCGCCGACCAGCAGATGGCATGCTGGGACAACCTAAGGCAGCAGAGCGCGGCTTTGAACACATGGAAGCCGGCTCTGCTGCCTGCCGAGACGTGCAGGTAACAACGTGCGGCGTGTCAGTGCCGATCCCTCCCCCCCTGCACAGGAATGAAGCCGCAAGGCCCCGATCTTACCGCTGGAAGACGTGAACGCTGGGATGTAGACATTGATGCCAATGAGAGGCAGAGACCATATACTCACGTGCGTACAGGCGCCCAGAAGTGACGCAGAAACGAGCCGCCGGTAAGGTGAGGAGGAGGCTGCAGCTTATAAGCAGTATAGCCCCGCCTCCCCTCACACAAATGCGGCAAATATCCATTTGCCTATAACATATTCTGTTGGAAGCTGTGGCAGTTAGAGGGAAAGAGCTGCAGCAGAAAGGACATGTCCCCTGAGCTCCCAGCCTGAAATAAATCTAAACAGTTGGAGCATTGAATGGGGAGATCCCTGTTAGGTGCAGGGCTGGTTCTAGCTTTGTTAGAAAGAAATTTCCAATTACTATATGATGTTTGATTTTCATTTTGTAAATCAATCATGATATGACCACTGTAAATGGGAGGATATACATATCACTACTAAATTCTGACTGCAGATTTGCTTTGTTTAGTAAGGTCGATGGAGGGCAAAGATTATCCATTACTAATTATCAACCACACTTACTAGTGGACCACTTATGTTTATTTTGCTATTTTATATTTATATATTATATATATTTACTAATGGTAGGTTCACATAACTGACGCTCAGATGCCACAGATCTATCTGATTTAGCCCCATTAAGCGCGTTTAAAACCACAGGGTGGTTTCCAAGCAGGAGCAGGGTCAAGAAAAGATATGCACAGAAATAATTAGCAAATAGCAGCGCAAATTCTCAATGAATAGAATGGGAGGCAGATTCTGAGCACGCATTCCACAATGTGACATTGTATTATTCTGGAAAGACAAAAACATGCAATGCGACAATTCACTGCAATATAAAGTACAAAATTGCATAAAAATTACAAGTGCTACACTATAAGTGAGAGATACTTGGCAAATCGTTTTGTACAAAATAATCTGAGCCCGTCTGCCGAACGTCAAGGCAATCTCTATTAGACGGGTTCCTACGCTAAATTCTACCTGTTAGGCGCCATGACGGCTACCATACACTTCAGGGAGTGTAGGTTACACAGCAGGCCCACTCCACAACACCACCGCCGCCAATGGATACCAAGGGTTGCAGTGAGAGTCAACAAACTATCTCACTCCTGGTGCAATGGCTTCAGTGAGTGAAGGGGAGCAGGCCTGACTATGTACTGACACTAATTAAAATCAGCCTGTAAGGCAGACAGGGTGGTCAGGAGTGCATGACTGGGGAGGCAGCCACACCTCCAGTACAAACTGCAAAGAAAAACCAAAAAAGGGGGTCAGTCAGCACACCAAACCGCAGGAGCACATTGCTGTGGCAAGGAACAACATGAAAAGACGAAAACATGCAATGCGACAATTCACTGCAATATAAAGTACACAATTCCATAAAAATTATTCTGGGACATTTCAAGCATAATATTATTATTTTTTTTATCAAACAAAACTATTCTTGTGTATAAAAACAACATAACAATAGAAGGCACTCTAAAAAATTGCACCTGCAGATGTAAAGGCAAAAAATTGCAGCACAATTGGAAAGGTTTGTTCAAAAAAAGTCAATTACAAATAAGCTATTTGTTGTAGCAGCATTCCACAAAATATAATTGATCGAAGGTAATAAGCACATTTTCACTAGTGAAATACGGGCTGCCATTGAGATATGGAGTTTTTTTCCAGATGTCTATTTTATTAGGGGTATAATATTAAATTGGACATAGTCTTTAGGATTGGGGGTTATCTGGATCCCCAAATATTTTACCGGTTCTTGTGCAGTTTTTATTTCCAGAGGACCTGGTACAAAGTCGTTTAGAGGGTCAATCGGGATACAAGCAGATTTAGACCAATTTATATTAAGTCCAGCATGCTTACTATATTTATCCAATATCTGCAGTATTCTGGTTAGTGATTCATGCGCACCCACAAACAGCATAATGTCGTCTGCATATAAGGCTATTTTTTCTTCGTGACCACCAAACCGGAACCCCACTATTTCTTTATCCTGCCTAATCATATTGGCCAAAGGTTCAAGGGCTAAGGCAAAATGCATAGGAGAGAGGGGACAGCCCTGTTGGACCCCTCTGTTAATTTGTATACTATCTGAGTGTTCCCCATTCACCACTACCCTTGCGGTAGCGTCTGTATACAGTAACTGGACCCATGAAACAAAGTTGTCTCCAAAGCCCATTTTCTGTGGTGTCGAGATAAACAAAGGCCACTATGGTATCAAATGCTTTCGAAGCGTCAATTGTAACTATCATACGTTCCCCGCTGTTAGTGGGTTCTAGCTGGGTGTTCACGAATAGTCTCATAATATTGTCAGTTGTCGTTTTACCTGGAACGAATCCCGACTGATCCTCATGCACAAGTGTCGTAATTACCTGCTTGAGTCTATCTGCAAGGGTCTTAGCTAATATTTTATTGTCAGTGTTGATTAGTGAGATGGGGCGGTATGAGTCTAGTAGGCATGGATCTTTTTCAGGCTTTAGGATAAGTGTAACTTAGGCTTCCCTTAGGTAATCTGGTAGCCTCCCAGATTCCCTTGAGGCAGTCCAGACAGCAAGCAGTTTGGGTATTAATATTTCTTTATATTGTGCGTATATTTCAAACGTGATGCCATCTATTCCTGGAGCCTTTTTTTTTGTGATCTTCGCAAAAAAAAATTCCACTTCCGCAACACTTATGGGGCTATCCAGACTTTCCCTCTGATCTGATGTCAGTGAATTTATCGTGGTTTTTTCCAGAAATTTTCGTATTTCCACCATATTTTTATTGATCTTGCTACTGTATATATCCTCAAAGTATTCCTTCATCAGGTTTAATTTAGTAGGCTGATCAACAATACTATGGCCCCGTTTATCCAATAAACAGTGAATGTGATTTTTTTCCTCTGGGCTGCTATCAACGCTGCTAACTTTTTCCCAGGTATATGTGCATATATATATAATTGTCTCTAACATAATTTTGTTTGTGTTGTTCTGCCATAAGGAACAAATCATCCTTGATTTTTTTTTTTTTTTATCTAACCATTCTTGATAGTTTTGCTCGGTTGGGTTTTTAATGTATTTTTCTTCATAATTCACGACCTCCTGTTCTAATATATTGATTTCCTTCCTTATTCCCTTCTTGTATATTGCTGCGTATTTTATAAAAATCCCTCGTATTTAAGCCTTTGCCGCCTCCCACAACACCGCTTCTCCTTTTATTGAGATCCCGCTCTTGACTCCGTTAAATGCCGTTCATGTCCCCTTCAATTCACAGCTCCACTGCCATGTTTACATTAATAGGCAGCTTATTAGCGGATTTGATTTGGAGAGGGAAAAAACCTAGAATCAGAGCAGAAATATTGAAAATCCATGAGAGGGAAAGAGGACTATCGGTCCCGGATGTGGAATTTTACTCCATTTCGGGTTACATTAAAAACATTATAACCTGGAGTAATTCACAAAGATATAGGACTTTAATTGCTGCATTTGATAAAAGGTTGGACTGCTGCAGTGTGTTTCAAATAGTTGAGGCAAAAACTTTAACGCTAGAGCAGCCCAACAAGGTACCTATCATGGAATTAATCTTCAAAGCATGGAAGGAAGCCAGAGAACTATGGACTAAAGATAGATTTCATACGGATACCCTATTATGGGATAACTTCCATCTGACTGAGTTAAACACCATTGAACAGAGAATCTGGCGTAAATATGGGATTTTCAAACTGGACATATCTCCCATCTCCGTCTGGTGCCCAGCGCCGCCTTCCCAGTTGAAATCGCCGCCTTCCTCAGCCCCGCCTCTGCAATCATCCGGTCCCTCTGCCATATCCCGCGCGTGCGCACTAGGCATAACCCGAGGGACCGGACAATTGCGGAGGCGGGGCTGAGGTGAGGAAGGCGGCGATTTCAACTGGGAAGGCGGCGCTGTGCACCAGACGGAGATGGGTGCAACCGGGCACACTGTATGAAGCGACGTCCCCTTGGGCACCTTAGGTAGGTGAATAACAGGTTATAAAAAACAGTTTTATGTGCTAATAGAGCCACAGGCAGATTTAATAAGGACAGTTTTGGATTCAGGTTATTAGTACGGACCTAACCATATGTTTAGGTTATAGGCCTAAAATGTCGTGACAGAATCCCTTTAACATACTATATCGCTTATACTATTCTCCCAAACGGTTAATAAAATACTATAAATCTAAAGAATTGAGCTGTCCAAAATGTGGAAAAAAAGGAGTGGATGATGTTCATATACTCTGGACGTGCACTGTTATCCTAGACTACTGGGAGAAGGTGATCATGCGAATAGAGGAGTATCATTCCTTTAAAGTCCCCATAAATTTTTATATATGTATTCTTGGAGCTACGGATAAAATAGGTAATTTCCAACAGCAAGACATAGCAGCCAAATTACTATTCCAAGCTAGGAAAAATTTCATTCGACTTTGGGGAGATAGAGCACCTACGGTTGCGAACTGGGTGAACTCCACTAGAGTGTCACTTGCTATAGAAGAATTCCATCTAATTTCCCACGAGAAAAAACTTTGTTTTGCCCGAATATGGCATGAATGGCTTAGATAAGAAATGGTCGGGGGCGAGGTTGGGAGATGGAGGAAGGGGAGAGGAGAGGAAGAGAAACCTTTTTATTTTATTTTATTTTTTTTATATTTTTTTCCAGGGGAAGGGGAGCAGCAAGCAAGGATGACTGGGAGGGAGAATAAGATATAAACATATCAAACATTCTATATGGAATAATAAATTTGTATACAGATGTATGGGGTGGGGGGGGGGGAAGAAAAGAAGGGAAAATAAGGAAATTATTGTGCTATGAAAAACTATGTAATTTTCTAACCTTAATAATGAAATATTAAAAACAAAAAACAAAAACAAATAAGCTATTTGATTACTCCAGTTACCTCTATTCACTGATATTTCTGAGAATAGTTTGTGAGCCAACTTACGATATGTGTGTTGTTAAAAGTGATTGTTATACATTTTAACATTTAATTCTATAGGAAGAACCTTATGTGATGTTTAAGAAATCTGATAAACCACTATATGGAAAAGAAAGATTTGAAGGCTATTGCATTGACTTGCTTCAAAAATTATCGGAAATCTTGGGATTTAAATATGAAATTAGATTAGTGGAGGATGGAAAATATGGAGTCAAGGATGACAGTACACAACAGTGGAATGGGATGGTTCGTGAGCTTATGGATCATGTAAGTTCTTGTTTATATAATCATTTTACATATTTAATATTCTGTACATAACCTGGTGAGTCATTCAATGTTTGTATTCTCAGAATCTCAGGTTAGATAAAGACATTTAGCCACCAGTCCCACTTCATGTTTAATTTTTCATTTAAAGAAATCTCTGAATTTGCCTGAAATATGGCACAATAGTTTATAAAGATATATAATGTTTCCCAAATTTAAGATCTTTGTGTCAGGCAGATGTGTTTCAGAATACAAACTTTATGAATAACTCTACATCAGTACAGTATAGTATTATATATTTTAATTCTTAATTTTTGCCAAATGACTGTGGTAGTTACACATTTCAATCCCTAGTGATGTTTTGTTTGGTTTTCATTGTTATATTTTAGAATGCACAATACGCCTGCAGATGATACATAATGTTTTCCCTTCATGTCAAATAAGAAATTTGGTATTTTACATAAAGTATAGCATGTAGTAGTAAATTTAGACCATGGTTTTAAAATCAATTTTTATTTGCTACACTTTAATCTCTTCGCTACCAACTCTGTACGTGTACGGCGCTAGTGGAATCTTTAAACATGGCACCCGCTCACACAAACAGCGGTGCCATGGCCAGCGGGTCTCTGCTGTTTCAAACAGCATAGGCCCGTGGCTAATGTCTATGACCAGCAATAATGATGATAGTGGACATTATAGCCTTTAGATGCCATGATCAAGTGTGATTACAGCATCTAAAAAGTGAAAAACACAGAAGCGCGCTTCTGGGTTAATACCAGCATCACCGTGCGGTGATTGGGGATGCTGGTAATAAATTCTAATAGGCTGGGTCTCTCTGAAGATATGCAGAATATTAGAGCTACAATTTCTATGTTGGCCAGCAGGTCAACATAAGAAATCAGTAATCCACATATTTCTATACTGGTTTTGACAATATTCAATGAAAAAAAAAGTAGTGAACATGGTAATCTCCTAAAGAGGCTACTAAAAATAAAAAATTGGAAAAAATAAATAAAAAAATAAACATCATGGGCATCTCCAAGTCCAAAAATGCCTGAATTATTAAAATTTAAAAATATTTCTCCAATATGGCAAATGGCATAACAGAAAAAAGTGTCAAAATGGTCTTTTCGCCATTCTTTCATTGCTTCTCTTACCCAAAAATTTTTAATAAAATGTGATAAAAAAACACACTCCAAAATGGTATGAATAAAAACTACATCATCCTGCAAAAAAATGTATCATACTGGCCCAAAGAATAAAGGGCACAGGTCAGTTTTGCCACAACGGCGAATGCCGTAGTGTCAAGACCCATAAAATTGTGGCGGAATTGTGTTTTTTTCCCCAATTCGACCCCATTTGGGCTTTTTCCCTGTTTCCCAATACATGGTATGCCATATTAAATGGTGGAATTAGAAAATACAACTTTTCCTACATAAACAAGCCCTCATATGGATATGTAAACAGAAAAAGAAAAAAGTTATGGCTCCAGGAAGACAGGGAAGAAAAATGAAAACACAAAAATGAAAAACCTCCAGTATCCTAAGGGTTAACCTATTTTAAAGGAATTGGCCCATATCAGACACATATGGCTATAAGTGTTGAGCGCGAATATTCGAATAGCAAATTTTTTTTTGCAAATATCGGCACTTCGCTAATTCGCGAATATTTTGAATATAGCGCTATAAATTTGTTATTTTGAATATTCTTTTTTTTTCTTTTTTTTTCTTGTTATATTTTTTTCTTTCCAACTTCCCAAAAGTAGTTCTTACCTGTTCTGAGGATTCCTGGCTTCCTGGCTGCTCCAGTCAGTGCCCGTTGCTGCTTCTGCCGACTTCCGTGCTCATGGAGCGTCCCCATCACCATGGGAGCGACTCCATACTAGAATGTATTGTCGGATGTGAGAATTAAGTTGAAATCGCAATGCGATTACTTCAAGTTATATTAATCGCATTGCGATTTCAACTTAGAGCTGGGTTTCTAATGGGTCAGCTTGCTAGAATTAACAAAGATAGGCTACTTTCACACTAGCGTTCAGAGAGGATCCGTCTGGTGTCTGCACAGACGGATCCTCTCCTATAATGCAGACGTTTGGATCCGTTCAGAACGGATCCGTCTGCATTATAGTTTAGAAAAAATTCTAAGTCTGAAAGTTGTTCAGACGGATCAGTCCAGACTTTACATTGAAAGTCAATGGGGGACGGATCCATTTGAAAATTGAGCCATATGGTGTCAACTTCAAACGGATTCGTCCCCATTGACTTACATTGTAAGTCTGGACGGATCCGTTTGCCTCCGCATGGCCAGGCGGACACCCGAGCCTGCTGAGCGGAGCAGAGGCTGAACGCTGCCAGACTGATGCATTCTGAGCGGATCCGCGTCCACTCAGAATGCATTACGTAGCTGGACGAATGCGTTCGGGGCCGCTTGTGAGACCCTTCAAACGGAGCTCACAAGCGGAGCCCCGACGCTAGTGTGAAAGTAGCCTTAACGAATATGGAATATTGCAGTGCTAAGTTGAAATTGCAATGTGATTACTTCAAGTTATATTAATCACATTGCGATTTCAACTTAGCACTGCTATATTCCATATTCGTTAACTTTGTTAATTCTAGCAAGCTGACCCATTAGAAACACAGCTCTAAGTTGAAATCGCAATGCGATTAATATAACTTGAAGTAATCGCATTGCGATTTCAACATAGACCTGATTTACTATGGTTGGCTTGTTAGAATTAGCGAAGATGACGAATATGACAAATGTATTCGTCATATTCCTCAAAACGAAGATAACAAAATATTTTCCATCTTTGATTTAGCTCCATATTCGTCAACTTTGCTAATTCTAGCAATCAAATAGGAAAGTTGACTATAGAGACAGCTGTGTTTAATTCGCTATGCGATAATATTACTTTGCTTTTTTTTTTTAATAAATAGAATAATTATAATAATTATCAAGTATTTTAATTATTCTATTTATAAAAAAAAGCAAAGTAATATTATCGCATAGCGAATTTAAAACTTAGCTGTCTCTAGTCAACTTTCCTATTTGATTGCTAGAATTAGCAAAGTTGACGAATATGGAGCTAAAACGAAGATGGAGAATATTTTGTTATCTTCGTTTTGAGGAATATGACGAATACATTCGTCATATTCGTCATCTTCGCTAATTCTAGATATTAAACCAATAGGAAGGTTGCCTTAAGTTAAAATCGCAATAAGCGATTATTTAAATCGCATATTAATTGCGATAACTAGAATAATGACGAATATTCGAATTCGACGAATATTCTAGCGAATATTCGCAAATTTCGTAGAAATCGAATATGGCACCTCCCGCTCTTCACTAATGGCTATATCTGGCTGTCCAATAGCAATTAATATAGTATATGCAAGATGTGCTCTCCATTCACTTCTATGAAAGTATGCTCGACTATTTTTGGAAGGCACATAGTGGTGAATAGAGAGTGTACTATGTGTGCACAGCCACTTCTCCATTCACCGCTATTGGACTGCCAGAAGTTGCAGAGCCAGCCTGCTCTTGCACTCTGTGCTCTTCTTCACTTTGGGGAACTTGTTTAGGGTATAGGAGCCGGTCCTAGTTGGGACCCACACCTATCTGACATTTATGGCACATCCCAACGATATGCTGTCAATGTCTAAGATGGAAATAGCCCGCTAATGTCTTCTTTCATTGCTGCTTAGCTGCTTTTTTTTTAGCTCTGAATCATTGAATAGAGGCTTGATCATTGATCTTGGTTACTCTGCATTGTCGATTGAAATCTGACTCCACTTTTTGACTCACTAATGATGTTAGAAGCTCAAATTTCTGCTCATTCCTTCATCTGTCCCTCTTTTCTGCTTTACACTGCTGCTCTATCTGTTCAGATAAACTCCTATGTATTAGCACTAGTGATGAGTTAAGTTATCAAAGATTTTATTTGGCTGCCAAGCCAAGTTTCATAAAGAAATTTGATATGTTACAAATTACTTTGTCATGAATCACATTCCATTGTATGTAGCGGGGGCAATGATGGGGACGCCCCTTACCATTGAACCCCTCAGATGCCGTGTTTATGGCTGATCGCGGCATCTGAAATTAAAATTGAGGCCTGTCAGGGGTTAACGTGGCCATCTTGACTGAAGAAACCACATAAAATCTCACACATGGTGACATGATAATGTCATTACACTGGATGGGAGTGGAGACGCCATCACTGAGATTTTGTGTGGTTTCTTCAATCAAGATGGCCACGATGGACTCTCCATGAGAAAATATATGAGGTGGGTATGTAATTTTTTTTCACTGCCATTTTAGGAAACATTTATTTATTACCATCAAATTTTTCCTTAAATTTGGATCAAAGTCAATTCCTTTGACTTCGATTCGCTCAACACTAATTAGCACAATCTATTTAGAAAATCATTAAATAAATATGATTCCCATCACATTCAGGATAAAATAATGTGTGATTATTCAGTAAACCTATTCTGAAGTGACTGAGCTTGGCTGCAAGGAAAGTGTTAACAAGTATTTGTTTTCTCTCATTGGGCATGAAAAAAAATATAAATATCTACTAAACATCTTGTAAAAGTAACATCATTGGAAGAAATAGAATGAAATGACTACTGCAAAGAAAGTTGTTAATAGAAATCAGCAAGGTCACCAACACCCAGGGGGAGAAGGAGCTTGTTGTGTTAAAATATACCATATTAACATAATTGGTAAAATTTTTAATGAGAATGAGGTCAATTTGAACAGAAGATACCTTATTTGCTTATATTCAGTTTTTCAACAAATATACATTTCTTCCATGTATCTTGATTTCTTTTCACATTGAATTCTGACAACGTTTCATGTTAGACTAACAACCATTACTTAATAAATTAATATTTTCCTTAAAGAACAAATAAACACCAGTAATAATTATGTAAAACTTCTTTTTCACCAAATTGTTTAGCAAATGTTGTTTCATCTAATTTGTCTTATTTAAATATCCAAACACTGGAAAGAAGGATATATTCCTAGGAGGGCAATAGTAAATAAAAATTTGCATTAAACTGCATTCATAATTATAGCTTTGAATTTCATGTTTGATTTAAAAAAAATATATATATAATAAAAGATGAATCTATTTCTTCAGGCATATTAATTTCATATAGTGTGTTTAATTATATTCTTAATAATTTAAAAATATGTACTCATTTTGCTAAACTTTATTGATAACCTAAAATTATTACAACTTTGTCCATTGTCCCCAGCCAATTTGATATTGATGACCTATCTTAAATTTGTAGAATTTCTAAAACTAATTTATTTCTTATTTTAGCACAAGGCCAAAACATAACACAATGTGAAAAAATTGAAAGGGTCTGAAGACTTTCTGAATGCATCATAAATTGGATGAGAGAACTAAGTTTAGTTAAGATTATAAATAATGAAGTTAGACTAATACCTGTTGTTAAACACTCAAAGCTTTTATTATCAGTATGCCTGAACAATGGTATAAATATGAGTTGTTTCTTCGGAAAAAAATAAATAAGTACCACTCATCATCTCGCCACTTTTTAGACCGCTAAAATTAATCATACCCTAGCGCAGACCAGACCATCAGTTGACATTGTATGTTAAAATTAGACCATGTATATTTTAAGACTGTGGCCCTGATTTTTATCAGGCCTTTACTCCAGAATTCTATCTTTAAAGAGTCACAAACTGTTTGCATTTTTACACCACTCACTCCAGTTTTGAAGTATGGGAAAGTGGGTCTGGTTAGCTACAGTACTTTAATGAGTTTTACTCCGGGTTTATCACTGAGACTTTTTTTAAAAAGTCGCTAAAAAAGTTGCAGTCTCACTCCAGTTAGGAGGGTGGATTAGCAAAACTGGAATAGCTTTTCTAGACAAAAGTGTTGGGTTTAAGAATAAGACAAATTTATCAAATATATGACATTTGATAAATGTGGCATAAAGTATGCCAACACAGACTCAAGCAAAACTGACTTCAAATATAGGCATGTCATAAAGAACATACAGTATGTAAAGCTAACAACAAGCTAAACATCTATGGTTAATGAATTCAATACTTCCTTTTGCTCTATGAAATGGAATGCCATGCCTAGTCACTAATATTTCCATCATGTATTGGTCTTATCACATTCTTATGTTTATTAGAAGTGGTCAGAAGCTACATAATTGGCTTGTTAATTTGCTGTTCTGAAACATCACAACTTTCTTAATATACATGGACCATTCCTAGGATACTATGCTGTTATTTCATATGCTCATCTACAGCTTTTCAACTATTGATATGCGTACATTAATTTTTATATATGATTTTTAGAGTATATAAATAATTGGTTGTTTGAAAATTACATGATGAATATTTTTAGTGCATTTTTCTTCACTGCCCAGCTTTACACATATTTAATCTTTACATGAACCTGGATTTAGAGTAGGAAGAATATTTATTTTAGTAATTAAGCTGAATAGCAGGGATTATTCAGTAGATAATTGTCTAGTCCCCAGTCAAACTAATCTCACTTGTGTAAACAATACATAATTACATCTGTGTTCAATAAATTAAGGATTGCATCATAATATAAGGAATTCAGTGATGTGTTTAACATATTCAGACTTCTAGACAGCTTATCTTATTAGAAATGAAGGACTTTCTTCTCTAGTGCAGTGACGTACTGTATTTGTGCATTGAATTTGGTAATGAAAGTATTAATCCACATGCTGATAAGTATTATAACCGTAATATTGCTCTTTGTAATATTGCCCCTCTGATAACTTGATCAATATATCTATTTTTACAGTGCTTTATTATATGTGATTTTCTTACTTTAGCTGTAGGTCAATGGGCATCATCCAGGCATAAACTACCAATTCATGTGATCCATAGGCAGAGTAGATTCAATATTTATATTGACACAGTGTCATAAATAATGGGGCACATATATTAAGATAGGTTCATCTTATGCCATACTACTGTGCACTTGTTATATTAATATTGTGTCATATTTATGACCAATATTTATTGGGATTGTTAACTGTGTCTAAAGCTGTGATATTCTTGTAAAAAAAAGTGGTGTATTCATTTGTGTAAGGCAGTCTGAAGAGGAACTATGTCACAATGCACCATAAGATGCCAGTTTGTGACACATTGTGCCACAGGGTACCACCTTCGAACTGGTATCGTTTTTAACCACATAATGTGCCAAAACCTAAGAATGTGACAAAAGACGATGCAAAGTAGGACTAGTTAAAAACCTAGCAGAGAAGTGTGTGTATAAGCAGCCATGTCAAGCATATGTCAAATGGGTTAAAATTCTGATGCACACACAATATTATTTGGTGCTCAGGATCGGCTTTGTTATGTAATAGAGATAGCAGATAGTATTACAAACAAAGCTTCCCCTTAAACTCCAAATTGGCAAAAGAATTGCATTGTGCTGCCCAAAGGGACAGAGAATAAGAAATAAGATAAATATAGGAAACTCCATTAAAACATATCTATCTATCTATCTATCTATCTATCTATCTATCTATCTATCTATCTATCTATCTTATGCTATTACCACCCTTTGCTAGAGATGAGCAAAGTTTTGAAAAAATTGATTTGGCAACTTCGCCAAAATTAGCTGACAAATTTGATTTGTTACAGATTAATTAACCACAAATCCCTATACAGTAAATCAGGTATACCCAAGCAACTTTGCCTTAGGGTACGGCCACATGGAGCATCATAATGAAGACCTCACTATATAGTTGGTCTTCATTGTTTACTGCACATTTAAACAGAGGCTGTTGCTGGTAAGAGGTTTGACTGGTTAGGTGTGTGGGGGAGGGGGGGGGGAATATGCATATTATTGCTGTTCTTTCCTGCAATCTCCTGTAGGTTATTTGACCATAAACACAGAAAATTAATCAGCTCTGGCATTCCCACTTTTCCAACCCCTGAGCTCTCCTGCCCTACAGGTGGGAGCCCTTGTTCTGTCTTCTGATTTTCCTCCTTTTCCACACCATCTAATATCGATGAGAATATGTCATCACAAACATCAGCTCCACCTCTCTCTGAATCTTGCTTAAAATCTGTAGGAAACAGTGAAGCATTGAGGAAGTTTTTTGCAAATTTGAACCCTCCAGGATTTTTGTCTATTGGAGGCACCTGTAGCAAGTGCGGTGACGTCACATGCCGAAGGTCACAGGTATCGGATCTGCAAGATCCCTCGCACGAGCGTTTGCAGCCGGCCAGAGCTTCGCTGTGCTAGAAGGTTGAGCAAGAGCGTTCAAAAGCCACTCAGCTGGATACTGAAGGCACGAAGACAATAACACCACTCCCCCCCATTGGCGGACAGGCAAAAGAGAATCCACTCTATTTGAATGTAAAGCATATTACATGCTCTACTGAAGGTTAAATTTTTCAGCTAGTTCTCTCACCAGCGCGGGCATCTCACTCTGGTCTTTCTGATCAGAAGTTTTTTCCTTGTTGTAAATATGTAACTGTCGACCAGTACAGGCCCCAAAAATTAGGCAATAGGCATTCACCTGGCAGCAAAGAACTTTTGATTCTGTGGCTGAAGGTACATTAGGCGGTCACAGGATAAATATGTAACTGTTGGCCAGTATAGGCCCCAAAAATTAGGCAATAGACATTCACCTGACAGCAAAAAACTTTTGATTCTGTGGCTGGAGGTACATTAGATGGTCACAGGATAAAAATTTAACTGTCGGTCATTACAGGCCCCAGAAATTAGGCAATAGGCATTCACCTGACAGCACAAAACTTCTGATTCTGTGGATGGGGGTACATTAGGCGGTCACAGGATAAAAATGTAACTGTCGGCCAGTATAGGCCCCAAAAATTAGGCAATAGGAATTCACCGGACAGTAAAGAACTTTGGATTCTGTGGCTGGAGGTATATTAGGCGGTCACAGGATAAATATGTAACTGTTGGCCAGTATAGGTCCCAAAAATTATCCAATAGGCATTCACCTGACAGCAAAGAACTTTGGATTCTGTGGCTGGAGGTACAGCCTCTATTACTATTTTGTGGAATCTGATATATTTCAGGCCTCAATAATTTTTTAGTTGAAGCAGAAATATCAAAACCCGCAATCTATATTTTGTGGACGCAGGTATATGGAAAACATAGTAACATAGTAAATAAGGCCGAAAAAAGACATTTGTCCATCCAGTTCGGCCTGTCATCCTGCAAGTTGATCCAGAGGAAGGCAAAAAAAAACTGTGAGGTAGAAGCCAATTTTCCCCACTTTAGGGTTATAAAAAATTACTTCCCGACTCCAATCAGGCAATCAGAATAACTCCCTGGATCAAAGACCCCTCTCTAGTAGCTATAGCTTGTAATATTATTACGCTCCAGAAATACATCCAGACCCCTCTTGAATTTCTTTATTGTACTCACCATCACCACCTCCTCAGGCAGAGAGTTCCATAGTCTCACTGCTCTTACCGTAAAGAATCCTCTTCTATGTTTGTGTACAAACCTTCTTTCCTCCAGATGCAGAGGATGTCCCCTCGTCACAGTCACAGTCATGGGGATAAATAGATGATGGGATAGATCTCTGTACTGACCCCTGATATATTTATACATAGTAATTAGATCTCCCCTCAGTCGTCTTTTTTCTAAAGTGAATAACCCCAATTTTGATAATCTTTCAGGGTACTGTAGTTGCCCCATTCCAGTTATTACTTTAGTTTCCAACCTCTGGACCCTCTCCAGCTCTGCTATGTCTGCCTTGTTTACTGGAGCCCAGAACTGTACACAGTACTCCATGTGTGGTCTGACTAGCGATTTGTAAAGTGGTAGGACTATGTTCTTATCACAGGCATCTATGCCCCTTTTGATGTAACCCATTATCTTATTGGCCTTAGCAGCAGCTGCCTGACACTGTTTTTTGCAGCTTAGTTTGCTGTTTATTAAAATTCCTAGATCCTTTTCCATGTCAGTGTTACCGAGTGTTTTACCATTTAGTATGTACGGGTGACTTGCATTATTCCTTCCCATGTGCATAACCTTACATTTGTCAGTGTTAAACCTCATCTGCCACTTATCTGCCCAAGCCTCCAATCTATCCAGGTCCCTCTGTAGTAGTATACTGTCCTCTTCAGTGTTAACTACTTTACACAGTTTAGTGTCATCTGCGGAAAAATTTATACTTTACTATGCAAGCCTTCTACAAGATCATTAATAAATATATTGAAGAGAATAGGGCCCAATACTGACCCCTGAGGTACCCCATTAGTGACAGTGACCCAATCTGAGTGTGTAACGTTAATAACCACCCTTTTTTTCTATCATTGAGCCAGTTACTTACCCGCATACAGACGTTTTCTCCCAGTCCGAGCATTCTCATTTTATATACTAACCTTTTATGTGGTACAGTGTCAAATGCTTTGGAGAAGTCCAGATATACGACATCCATTGATTCGCCGCTGTCAAGTCTAGAACTTACCTCCTCATAGAAACTGATTAAATTAGTTTGGCATTACCGATCCCTCATGAAGCCATGCTGACATGGCGTTATTTGCTTATTTCCGTTGAGATGCTTTAAGATGGCATCTCTAAGAAAACCTTTAAACAGTTTACCCACAACCGATGTTAAACTTACCGGCCTATAATTTCCAGGCTCTCTTTTTGGATCCTTTTTGAATATTGGCACCACATTTGACACGCGCCAATCCTGTGGGACATTTCCTTTCAATATAGAATCCGCAAATATAAGAAATAAGGGTCTGGCTATGACATTACTTAATTCCCTTAGGATACGGGGGTGTATGCCATCCGGTCCTGGCGATTTTGTCTATTTTAATATTTTTAAGTCGCTGTAGTACTTCTTCCTGGGTCAGACAGGACACCTTTAATTGGGAATTTATTTTTACATTCTGCATGTCATCTGACATTTTCCTCAGTGAATACATTGGAGAAAAAAATATTTAACAGCTTTGCTTTCTCCTCGTGGCTCTCTGCGAAGCCCCCCTCATTACTCTTTAAAGGACCGACACCTTCAGATTTATACTTTTTAACATTTATATAATTGATGAACATTTTAGGGTTAGTTTTACTCTCTTTGGCAATTAATCTCTCGGTCTCTAGTTTGGCCGCTTTTATTTGTTTTTTACATGTTCTATTTTTTTCCTTATAATTTTTAAGTGCTTCCGTGCTACCCTCCTGTTTTAGTGATTTATATGCTTTATTTTTGTCATTTATTGTTTTCTTTACAGTTCTACTTATCCACATTGGTTTCTTTTTGTTCCTTAACCTTTTATTCCCATACGGTATGTACCTCTCACAATGAGATTTTAGCATGCTTTTAAAGATATCCCATTTTGTGGCTGTATTTTTATTTTTGAGGACTTTGCCCCAGTTAGTTAGGCCTATGGCCTCTCTTAGTTGGCTAAATTTAGCTTTTTTGAAGTTTGGTATTTTTTGTTCTTCCCTGTAGAAATACTCTTTTGAATGATAATTGGAAGGTTATTACTTTATGGTCACTATTTCCCAGGTGTCCCCCAACCTGCACGTCTTTTGTTCTGTCAGGCCTATTGGTTAATACTAAGTCCAGTATGGCCATCCCTCTAGTCGGGTCCTGAACCAGTTGGGAGAGTCAATTGTCTTTGGTTATTGCCAAGAACCTGTTTCCTTTATGAGTTATACAAGTTTCAGTTTCCCAGTCTATATCTGGGTAGTTGAAGTCCTCCATAACGACCTCATTATGATTTGCCGCCTTGTCTATCTCATTTAGTAGTAGATTGACTGTGAACTCTGGTATATTAGGTGGTTTATAGTAAACTCCTATTAGTAATTTATTATTGTTTTTAGCTCCATGTAGCTCTACCCACAGTGACTCCACATGTTCATGTCCCTCACTTATATCTTCACAGAGTGTGGGCTTTAGACAAGACTTTACATAAAGGCAAACCCCTCCCCCTCTCCGGTTTTGACGATCCTTTCTAAACAGACTGTAACCTTGTACATTAACTGCCCAGTCATAGCTATCATCCAGCCATGTCTCAGTTATTCCCACTATGTCATAGTTCTCCTCACACATCACTAATTCCAGCTCCCCAGTTTTAATAGTCAGGCTTCTGGCATTAGTATACATACATTTGAGAGGTTTATGTATATTTTTTACCCTACACCTTTCCTTCTGAACTGTTCTAGTCCCTCCTTCCATTCCTCCCCCATTTCCATTACCTTGCCCCCTGTATCTTTCTGCACTATCTTCCCCTCCTATAATGTAATTTCCCTCCCCCCAGTCCCTAGTTTAAACACTCCTCCAACCTTCTAGCCATCTTTCTCCCCAACACAGCTGCCCCTTCCCTATTGAGGTGCAGCCCGTCCCTACGATAGAGCCTGTAGCTGATAGAGAAGTCGGCCCAGTTCTCCAGGAACCCAAAGCCCTCCTTCCTACACCAGTTCTTGAGCCACTTGTTAATCTCCCTAATCTCCCGCTGCCTTTCTTGTGTGGCCCGTGGTACAGGCAGTATTTTGGAAAATACTACCTTTGAGGTCCTTGCCCTAAGCTTTTGACCTAATTCCCTGAAATAATTTTTAAGGACTCTCTACCTACCTCTAACTTTGTCATTGGTTAAGATATGGACCATGACCACTGGATCTTCGCCAGCCCCTCCCAGTAATCTGTCAACCCAATCCGCGATGTGTCGAACTCTATCGCCAGGAAGACAGCACACTGTTCGGCGATCACGGTCTTTGTGACAGATTGCCCTATCTGTTCCCCTAATAATGGAGTCTCCCACTACCAGCACCTGTCTGGCCTGCCCTGCTCTCCTGGTTCCCTGCTTACTGGAGCTGACACTCCCCTGACTGGCAGAGGAAGTGTCCGGCTGCAGCAGTGCTGTCCCTGGACTGACATCCCCCTCATCTGCCCAACGTGCAAACTTGTTGGGGTGTGTCAGATCAGGGCTAGCCTCCCTGGCACTCTTCCTTCTACCCCACTTTCTAACTGTTACCCAGCTAGCTACCTCACTTTCCTCGGCCTCCTATCTGTCACCCTCCCCCTCATCTACCCCAAAGAGTGCTTGCTTGGTGAGAAGCAAACTCTTTTGCAAATTGTCAATGCCTCTCAGTGTTACAACTTGCCCATTTAGAGACTCGATTTGCGATTCCAAACAGGTAATTTGCTCACATCTTGAACAAAGATATACACTCTCGAACGGCTGTTCCAGGACTGCATACATCATGCAAGATGTGCACTGGACTGCGTTGTTAATTGTGCAACACATACTAAATGGGGATTACACCACAAAAGCGAAAAATACAATATAATGTAGTAATAAGAAACTGGCTAATTGCAGTCCTCCACTGAAGTCCCTGAATCTAAAGTCACTTAATCTTAAGTCACACACTTACACAACCACACACTTACTCAACGACTCGTATCGGTCAAACTCACGTTGAAGCTAGTATATCACCCTCAAACATACATTTTGTGGATGCAGGTATATTGAAAACCTGTATCACTATTTTGTGGATGCTGATATATGGCAGGCCTCAATCAGTTGTTAGTTGAAGCTGTAATATCACCCTTAAGCAGTAATTTTGTGGATGTAGGTATATGGAAAACCTCTATCACTTTTTTGTGGAAGCTGATATATGGAAGGCCTCAATCAGTTGTTAGTTGAAGCTGGTATATCACCCTCAAGCAGTAAATTTATGAACGCAGGTATATGGAAAACCTCTTTCACTATTTTGTGTAAGCTGATATATAGCAGGCCTTAATCAGTTGTTAGTTGAGGCCGGTATATCACCCTCAAGCAGTAATTTTGTGGATGCAGGTATATGGAAAACCTCTATCACTATTTTGTGGAAGCTGATATTATGCGGGCCTCAATCAATTGTTAGTTGAAGCAAGTATATCACTCTAAAGCAGTAATATTGTGGACCCAGGTATATGGCAGGCCTCAATCAGTTGTTAGTCTAAGCAGGTATATCAAAACTCGCAATCTGTATTTTGTGGATGCAGGTATATGGAAAATCTCTATCACTATTTTGTGTAAGCTGATATATGGAAGGCCTCAATAAGTTGTTAGTTGAAGTTGGTATATCACCCTCAAGCAGTAATTTTGTGGTCACAGGTATATGGAAAACCTCTATCACTATTTTGTGGAAGCTTATATATGTCAGGCCTCACTAAGTTGTTAACTGAAGCAGATATATCAAATCCCGCAATCTACACTCACCTAAAGAATTATTAGGAACACCATACTAATACGGTGTTGGACCCCCTTTTGCCTTCAGAACTGACTTAATTTTACGTGGCATTGATTCAACAAGGTGCTGATAGCATTCTTTAGAAATATTGGCCCATATTGATAGGATAGCATCTTGCAGTTGATGGAGATTTGAGGGATGCACATCCAGGGCACGAAGCTCCCGTTCCACCACATCCCAAAGATGCTCTATTGGGTTGAGATCTGGTGACTGTGGGGGCCATTTTAGTACAGTGAATTGGTTCAAGAAACCAATTTGAAATGATTCGAGCTTTGTGACATGGTGCATTATCCTGCTGGAAGTAGCCATCAGAGGATGGGTACATGGTGGTCATAAAGGGATGGACATGGTCAGAAACAATGATCAGGTAGCCCGTGGCATTTAAATGATTCCCAATTGGCACTAAGGGGCCTAAAGTGTGCCCAGAAAACATCCCCCACACCATTACACCACCAGCCTGCACAGTGGTAACAAGGCATGATGGATACATGTTCTTATTCTGTTTACGCCAAATTCGGACCATTTGAATGTCTCAACAGAAATTGAGACTCATCAGACCAGGCAACATTTTTCCAGTCTTCAACAGTCCAATTTTGGTGAGCTCGTGCAAATTGTAGCCTCTTTTTCCTATTTGTAGTGGAGATGAGTGGTTCCCGGTGCGGTCTTCTGCTGTTGTAGCCCATCCGCCTCAAGGTTGTGCGTGTTGTGGCTTCACAAATGCTTTGCTGCATTCCTCGGTTGTAACGAGTGGTTATTTCAGTCAACGTTGCTCTTCTATCAGCTTGAATCAGTCGGCCCATTCTCCTCTGACCTCTAGCATCCACAAGGCATTTTTGCCCACAGGACTGCCGCATACTGGATGTTTTTCCCTTTTCACACCATTCTTTGTAAACCCTAGAAATGGTTGTGCGTGAAAATCCCAGTAACTGAGCAGATTGTGAAATACTCAGACAGGCCCGTCTGGCACCAACAACCATGCCACGCTCAAAATTGCTTAAATCACCTTTCTTTCCCATTCTGACATTCAGTTTGGAGTTCAGGAGATTGTCTTGACCAGGACCACCCCCCTAAATGCATTGAAGCAACTGCCATGTGATTGATTGACTAGATAATTGCATTAATGAGAAATAGAACAGGTGTTCCTAATAATTCTTTAGGTGAGTGTATATTTTGTGGACGCAGGTATATGGAAAACATCTATCATTTTTTGTAGAAGCTGATATATGGCAGGCCTCAATCAGTTGTTAGTTGAAGCTAGTATATCACCCTCAAACATACATTTTGTGGATGCAGGTATATTGAAAACCTGTATCACTATTTTGTGGATGCTGATATATGGCAGGCCTCAATCAGTTGTTAGTTGAAGCTGTAATATCACCCTTAAGCAGTAATTTTGTGGATCTAGGTATATGGAAAACCTCTATCACTTTTTTGTGGAAGCTGATATATGGAAGGCCTCAATCAGTTGTTAGTTGAAGCTGGTATATCACCCTCAAGCAGTAAATTTGTGGACGTAGGTATATAGAAAACCTCTTTCACTATTTTGTGGAAGCTGATATATAGCAGGCCTCAATTAGTTGTTAGTTGAAGCAGGCATATCACCCTCAAGAAGTAATTTTGTGGATGCAGGTATATGGAAAACCTCTATTACTATTTTGTGGAAGCTGATATATAGCATGCCATAATCAGTTGTTAGTTGAAGCTGGTATATTACCCGCAAGCAGTGATTTTGTGGACGCCGGTATATGGAAAACATCTATAACTATTTTGTGGAAGCTGATAGATCGCAGCCCTCAATCAGTATTTTCTGTAAGCATACATATGCACTATAATATACTTTCTATGTTAGAAAGTTTATTATAAGTATTACACCTCTCTGTGTATCACACCTATTGATAGCACAACGTTACCAGTCCTTAAAAGGACTTTTGTGGCCCTATTAGCTAGCAACATTTCCCTACACTTGCAAAACACATAATGTAAAATGGCTGCCAGATCGGGTTCTGTTATAGGGTTGGGGGTGTCCATGTGCTGAAACGTCTCAATTGGCTGTCCTGTCCCACCTGATGGATGTGTCATGGGTCAAAGTTTGGCGCAATGCAAAAGACGGATCACGAACGCGCAAAGTTTGCCGCAAACTGACCGTCGGGTGAAACGCAAGGTTATCACTAAGCACGATGTGTCTTTCATCTGCTGCTTCCTTTGCGAATTGCTATGTCTATGGTCCTCAATGTTGTCCATTTCTTTGTGCTTCTTCAAAAGAACTTGAACAGCAGATCTTGAAACTCTGTTCTGCTTTGAAATCTTTGCCTAGGAGAGACTATGCTGATGTAGTCTTGCCATGGTGTTTTGTGATATGAAACTTTCTACCGCAAACTCACTTTTGTAGCAGAGTTTAGCTAGTCCTCACTCAGTAGCTGTTTCTTTTTCAGTTAAAGAAGTACTTTCCTTGCCTGTATAGTGGAAAATAGGCCATTATTAAAGAATAATATATTATCTTTTGTCTGCCTTGTTTTATCTGTTCCATTTCATGTGCAATTTTTCGGTTGTCTGCCATCTTGATCCCCTCCATGTTTTATTTTTAAACAAATCCAATGCAATAATAATCTTTATTGATATAGCACCAAAATATTCTACATGGATTTATAATCAGGGGGTTCAAGTACAAGCAGAGTCATAAATATGGCAACAAATAGATCAACAATTAAAACAAGAGGAATGAGGGCCCTGGCCACAAGAGCTTATAATCGAGGAGGAGGAAGGTAAAATTAAGACAAAAGGTAAAAGTGCTTATTTTTTACAATAGTCCGACCATCATAACACAATAGGGGAGTAGATATAATTAGAGATGAGGCAATTTTTAAAAAATTCTCCGAATATATTTGAGACGAATCGCGATAAAAAACGGGCTGCATAGAGCCTTTACATGGATGTAGAACACTGTGACTTGCAGTAACACGCATAGGGAGTGTGCTGGGGTAGTGAAATATTACTTTCAGTCAGTATGACATGCAGATGACAGGCGTCACTATTAGGATCACTGTACACTTCACTTATTTGGGCAGTCATGGAGCCAAAACTGACCAAATAACTCAAGAATTAACTCAGCCTTACAGGTCCATGTTAGTGCCAAGAAGAAGTGCACGCCTTTTACACCCTCGTCAGTTGAATCCACCTAGATGTCTACAGAACCTGTTCTATTAAACGCTTATACAAGTAGAGCCACCCCCCCCCCCCCGACAGAGTGGAGAGGGTGTCAGCAGTAAGTTTGTGTTGAGGTCACTGATTATTTTACCCTTTCTCTGATCCATCAGAACAATAACCCACAAAAAAATTATACTGTCTGGGGAGCATCCGCCTTCACTCGGTCAGCATTTGCTCGATAATCCATCAGTATTGCTAATGCACAAAGTAATAATAAAATATTTTAAAATCTGGTGTCTCCATGATAAATATTCAGCGTAGGGGCTTCTACAAACTTTCAAAATAATCCCTCAGCGGGGCGAATAGATGCCGGATGACCGGGACCCTCCATGACCTTCCAAGAAGCAGCTGTTGGGAGCAGCGGTTCTTTTCTGATACATCCGTATAGTGCATGGGAATCTCTGTGCACCAGAGGATGCCCTTCTTTTTATTTCCATGATGACTGGGAACCCGTGATGTTTTCACCGGATGATGAGACCAGGGCCTGGTTGGTGATTTGAATGTTGACTAACTTTGCAACTCTGCCAGGCTCCAAGCTATCTTGAACCTTTGTGTAACAGTCACGTCCACACACACACAGTGGGAAGGATAGTGACCAATGCGCTCCTCCCTCAACCCTGGCCCTGCCTACTTGCCTCACGAGTCCTGATGACAGGGGACAACTGGACGACATCCCTAACTTAGGATACGTGCAGGGAAGACAGACAAGACAAAATACGGAACATGAACGGACCGGGTCAGAACCAAGAGAGCTACGCAGTACAAAGGGTTAAGCAAAGAATGGTCAGGAGAAGCCGGGGTCAAATACCAGGAGAGTAGAGAAGTACAAGAGGAGTCCTAAGAGAGTAGTCAGGTGGGAGCAGAGGTCACAATACCAGGACAGATGCGCAGTACAGGAGGAGCAGGCAAAAGGATCGTCAGGGAACGGAATCAGGTGAGTATTCTGTAGTCCAACAAATAGCCAGGAACCTAGAAATTAACAGGCAACCTGTGGCTAACAGGCTGCCTGTATTTATAGTGGGGAGTGAGGGTCATGTGACGTGGCCAGCGTCACATGACCGACAGACCAACCAGCTGAGCACCGAGTGATCAGCTCTGCGCTCAAGGCAGACCTAGGAGCAGGGAGCCACCCAGCAGCAAAGCCGCCCTGGGAATGAGGTCAAACACAGATCCTCATTCCCAAAGCTAAGCAACAGTTCCGCGGGCAATGGGGGACCGAGTGCACCTTCGGAACCCCGTTACACTTTGCCTTCTCATTGCCTGTAGCTACTGGAGGCCTGTTCATGCCAGGCAGGTTGCCCCCAGAAGTACTTGGTCGATGAGCAGCCAACATCGCACTTGCAGCAATCTTGACAGGATTCGTCTCCAGGTGGAGAGGAATTGTTTTCTTTGCATACTTTCTCCATTGCAATACCATGTCATTGAATAAACAGAAGACTGGTCAATTCTGTCCTGTCTTAGGCAACATGTAATGTTTATTAGTAAATGTATTAAATATTTAATATTAAATTGAACCAACATTTTTTTTTAATTATAAGAAAGTATACTTAAATTCACAAAAACAAACTAAATAACTCAAGTATGAACTCAGCCTTACAGATCTGTTAGTGTCAAGAAAAAGCGCACTCCTTTTACACCCTCATCAGCTGATTCCACATACATGTCTACAGAACCTTTTCTATTAAACGCTTATACAAGTAGAGCCCCCCCCCCCCCGACAGAGTGGAAAGGGTGTCATCAGTAAGTTTGTGTTGACGTCACTGATTAATTTGCCCTTCCTCTGATCCATCAGAACAATAGCCCACAAAAAACTGATCCTGACTGGGTAGCATACGCCTTCACGCGGTCAGCATTTGCTCAGTAATCCATGAGTATTCGTAATGCCAAAAAAAACAGGAGTGGATCTAAAACAAATATGACACATGAAGGTAAAATTTGCATGTCTTCTGTGTTTTGTACCCACTCCTGCTTTTGGCTACTAAATCATAAGCCAATTCTGATGGGACCATACAAGCCATATAGATGCTACACAGACAGGATCCGTTGTGCGTCTCAATTTTCCTTCCTTCTGACCGATCAGAAGAAAGGTCAAATAAATGGTGATTTTAAGAAGGCCAAACAGCAGTAGCAACCCTGTCATAGAGTGGGGAGGTTGGTAACAGCATGAGACGTCCACAGAGTGGCCCTATGACATAGTGGTGAGGTGGAAGCAGCATGAGGAGACCACCAAGTGTCATAATGACCGGGTCTGGAAGTGGCGACAGCATCAGGAGGCCACAGAGTGGCAAGGTGACATAGTGTGGAGATGGCAGCAACAGCAGCAGCATGATACCACAGAGTGGCAAGGTGACATAGTGTGGACATGGCTGCATCAGGAGGCCACACAGTGGCAAGGTGACATAGTGTGGAGATGGCAGCAACAGCAGCAGCATAATACAACAGAGTGCAAAAGTGTGGAGGTGACAGCAGAAGTATGATTAGGCCACAGAGTGGCACAGTGGCATAGAGTGGAGATGGAAGAATCAGGAGGCCACAGAGTGGCATGGTGACATAGTGTGGAGATGGCAGCAACAGCAGCAGCATGATACCACAGAGTGCCAAGGTGACATAGTGTGGACATGGCAGCATCAGGAGACCACAAAGTGGCACAGTGACATAGTGTTGAGATGGCAGCATCAGGAGGCCACAAAGTTGCCTGGTGACATGTACATGTGACAACAATCTCTCGTATTCTTCATATGTCTGGGCTATGGGGTAGAGTGGCAAGACGAGAGCCTTTTCTTACGAAGAAAAATATCCAAGCCAGGCTACATTTTGCAAAAACACATCTGAAGTCTCCCAAAAGCATGTAAGAAAAGGTGTTATGGTCTGATGAAACCAAGGTTGAACTTTTTGGCCATAATTCCAAAAGATATGTTTGGTGCAAAAACAACACTGCACATCACCAAAAGAACACCATACCCACAGTGAAGCATGGTGGTGGCAGCATCATGCTTTGGGGCTGTTTTTCTTCAGCTGGAACTGGGGCCTTAGTTAAGCTAGAGGGAATTATAAACAGTTCCAAATACCAGTCAATATTGGCACAAAACCTTCAGGCTTCTGCTAGAAAGCTGACCATGAAGAGGAACTTCAACTTTCAGCATGACAACGACCCAAAGCATACATCCAAATCAACAAAGGAATGGCTTCACCAGAAGAAGATTAAAGTTTTGGAATAGCTCAGCCAGAGCCCAGACCTGAATCTGATTGAAAATCTGTGGGGTGATCTAAAGAGGGCTGTGCACAGGAGATGCCCTCGCATTCTGACTAGAGATGTCGCAAACATAAAATTTGCCGGTCGAGTCGTTCTCTGAGGGTGGACCCCGAAGGGCTGTGGCGATGCGTAGGACTTAAAAAGCTCTGCATGTCCTCTATCAACAACATGTCTGTAAAGCGTCATGTCCTTGCCGGCATGGTCGTGGTAGGAGGAGGATTACTTTCACCTCTTCCCCTGTTAGATTCCCGTTGTGCTGTGACATCACCCTTATACACTGTGTAAAGCATACTTTTTAACTTGCTTTGGAACTGCTGCATCCTTTCCGACTTCTGGTAATTCGGTAACATTTCAGGCACTTTCTGCTTATACCGGGGGTCTAGTAGCATGGCCACCCAGTACAGGTCGTTCTCCTTCAGCCTTTTTATACGAGGGTCCCTCAACAGGCATGACAGCATGAAAGATTCCATTTGCACAAGGTTGGATGCCGAGCTACTCATGTCCCGTTCCTCGTCCTCACTGATCTCATTGAAGGTCTGTTCTTCCCCCCAGCCACGTACAACACCACGGGTACCAGATAGGTGACAACGAGCAACCTGGGATGCCTGCTGTGGTTGGTCTTCCTCCTCCTCAAAGCCACATTCCTCCTCTGACTCCTCTTCCTCAGACTCCTCTTCCAGCGTTGCCGCAGGTCCAGCAAGCGATGCTGATAAGGCTGTTTCTGGTGGTGATGGTGACCACAACTCTTACTCTTCCTCTTCACGCTCATCTACAGCCTGATCCAGCACTCTTCGCAAGGTACGCTCCAGGAATAAAACAAATGGGATGATGTCGCTGATGGTGCCTTCGGTGCGACTGACAAGGTTTGTCACCTCCTCAAAAGGACGCATGAGCCTACAGGCATTGCGCATGAACGTCCAGTAACGTGGCAAAAAAATACCCAGCTCCGCAGAGGCACCCCGGTCATACAAATACTCATTGATGGCTTTTTCTTGTTGGAGCAGGCGGTCGAACATTAGAAGTGTTGAATTCCAACGTGTCGGGCTGTCGCAAATCAAGCGCCTCACTGGCATGTTGTTTCGCCGCTGAATATCTGAAAAGTGCGCCATGGCCGTGTAGGAACGCCTGAAATGGCCACACACCTTCCTGGCCTGCTTGAGGATGTCCTGTAAGCCTGGGTACTTATGCACAAAGCGTTGTACGATCAGATTCAACACATGTGCCATGCACGGCACATGTGTCAACTTGCCCAAATTCAATGCCGTCAACAAATTGCTTCTATTGTCACACACCACTTGCCGATCTCCTGTGCGTTCAGGGTGGACAGGAGTGCTGGTCCGGTGTGACTCTCTGCTTTCAGGCAAGTCAACCCCAAGACGGCGTGACACTGTCGTATCCAGGATGTGGAATAGCGCATGGGGAGCTGGGGGGGTGCAGTTGATGTGGAGCAAGACGCAGCAGCAGAAGAGGACTCAACCAAGGAGGTTAGCGAAGAGGATGGAGTAGGAGGAGTAGAGGAGGTGGCAGCAGGCCTGCCTGCAAGTCGTGGCGGTGTCACCAACTCCTCTGCAGAGCCACGCATTCCATGCTTGGCAGCCGTCAGCGGGTTTACCCAATGCGCAGTGTACATGATATACCTGCACTGACCGTGCTTTGCAGACCATGTATCAGTGGTCAGAAGGACCCTTTCCCCAACACTGTGTGCCAGACATGCAATGACTTCCTTTTCCACAATAGAGTACAGGTTGGGGATTGCCCTTTGTGAAAAAAAAATTTGGCCTGGTACCTTCCACTGCGGTGTTCCAATAGCTACAAATTTTTTGAAGGCCTCAGACTCCACCAGCTTGTATGGTAAAAGCTGGCGGGCTAAGAGTTCCGACAAGCCAGCTGTCAGACGCCAGGCAAGGGGGTGACTCTGTGACATTGGCTTCTTACGCTCTAACATTTCCTTGACAGACACCTGACTGTGGGCAGATGAGCAGGAACTGCTGAAGGTGAGAGGCGGAGTGGCGGATGGTTGAGACGTGGCAAGGAGGACAGCAGTGGTTGATGTGGCTGAAGATGCTGGACCAGGAGGAGGATGGTGGCTTTGAGTTTGTGTGCTGCTTGTACTCATCATTTGTTGATCCCATAGGCGTTTGTGATGTGAGATCATGTGCCTTCGCAAAGCAGTTGTACCTAGGTGGGTGTTGGACTTCCCACGACTCAGTTTCTTTTGGCACAGGTTGCAAATAGCATGGCTGTTATCAGAGGCAGACACACAAAAAAATGCCACACTGCTGAGCTTTGCAATGACGGCATTCTGGTGGTGGCAACAGCATGCGTTGATTGGCGTGCTGTCTGACTGACCCCGGGTGCCGATACATGCTGTCTGACTGTGCCACTAGCTCCTTGCGATGACCTCCCCTGCTTCCAACTCGTCTCCTCCTCCTCTGCCTCCCCATCTGAACTTTTCCCCTGTTCTTCTTCTCTTCGAGCGGGCACCCACGTGACATCCACGGACACATCGTCTTTATCAACCGCTTCCCTTGTATCTGACAACTCAGCAAAGGAAGCAGCAGCGGGTACAACATCATCATCATCACAGCGTACGTCCATGTGGGTAATGCTGCCTGACTGAGACATATCCCTGTTATCTACATCCTCTGGCAATAATGGTTGCGCATCACTCATTTCTTCCAACTGATGTGTAAATAACTCCTCTGACAGATCAAGTGAAGCAGCTGTGGTGCTAGTGTCGGTGGTGGCGGCAGGCGGGCGAGTGGTAACTTGAGAGGTGCCCATGCGGAAGCTGCAGAAGATTGGGTGTTCTGTGTTAGCCAGTCAACTATGTCCTCAGAACTTTTCTAGTTCAGGGTACGTTGCCTCTGAACACTGGGCATTATTCTATGGCCAAAGGAAATCACAGCACCACGACCACGACGGCCCCTGCGGGGTGGCCTGCCTCTGCCTGTCTTTTTTTTTTCAATTAGTTGTACTATGCGTGCAAGCTACTGTGACACCAGATATGAGTGGTGGCACTGGGCACTGGGAGTAGTGGGCACAGTACACGCTGTGGGCCTGACACACACGCTGGCAGGCAACTGCAATTAGATTACAGAGTCTTTGAGGACTGGAGTGGACACAGAACACTGGCCTAGCTAACGATTTCCCTATTAAATCAGCAGCAGCTGCACTGTCCCTGCTCTCACTAACACTGCAGCTTCATAATGAATCTAAGATGGATGCTGTCCTTGCTTTTTGATAGGAGGTGGGAGGGTCTGGGAGGGAGGGTATGCTGCTGATTGGCTGGAATGTGTCTGCTGACTGTGAGGTACAGGGTCAAAGTTTGCTCAATGATGACGTATAGGGGGCGGACCGAACATCACATATGTTTGCCCGCCGCGGCGAACGCGAACAAGCGATGTTTGCCGGGAACTGTTCGCTGGCGAATAGTTCGGGAGATCTCTAATTCTGACAGATTTGGAGTGTTTTTTCAAAGAAGAGTGGGCAAATATTCCAAAGTCAAAATGTGCCATGCTGATAGACTCATAATCAAAAGACTGAGTGTTGTAATAAAATCAAAAGGTTCTTCAACAAAGTATTAGTTTATGGGTGTGCACACTTATGCAACCATATTATTTTATTTTTATATTTTTTCTTCCCTCAACCTGAAAAGGGATCCGTCCCCTATTGACTTTCAATGTAAAGTCAGGAGTCCCTATTATACTATCGGATCGGAGTTTTCTCCAATCCGATAGTATATTTTAACTTGAAGTGTCCCCATCACCATGGGAACGCCTCTATGTTAGAATATACCATCGGATTTGAGTTAGATCATGAAACTCAGATCCGACAGTATATTCTAACACAGAGGCGTTCCCATAGTGATGGGGACGCTTCAAGCTAGAATATCCTACGAACTGTGTACATGACTTCCCTCTGCTGCCTGGCAGCACCCGATCTCTTACAGGGGGCTGTGATACGCACAATTAACCCCTCAGGTGCCGGACCTGAGGGGTTAATTGTGTGTATCATAGCCCCCTGTAAGAGATCAGGTGCTGCCAGGCAGGAGGGGGCACACCCTCCTCCCTCCCCAGTTTTAAATTCATTAGTGGCCAGTGGGCCACCCCCTCCCTCTCCTGTATTACTGTACATTCATTGGTGGCCAGTGGGCCCCCCTCCCTCCCCTGTATTACTGTACATTCATTGGTGGCCAGTGGGCCCCCCCTCCCCTGTATTACTGTACATTCATTGTTGGCCAGTGGGCCCCCTCTCCCTACTAAATAAAATCCCCCCCCTATCATTGGTGGCAGCGGAGAGTTCCGATCGGAGTCCCAGTTTAATCGCTGGGACTCTAATCGGTAACCATGGCAACCAGGACGCTGCTGCAGTCCTGGTTGCCATGGTTACTTTGCAATTTTTAGAAGCATTATACTTACCTGCCAGCTGCGATGTCTGTGACCGGCCGGGCGCTCCTCCTACTGGTAAGTGAAAGGTCTGTGCGGCACATTGCTTATAGCACAGACCTGTCACTTACCAGTAGGAGGAGCGCCCGGCCGGTCACAGACATCGCAGCTCGCAGGTAAGTATAATGCTTCTAAAAATTGCAAAGTAACCATGGCAACCAGGACTGCAGTAGCGTCCTGGTTGCCATGGTTACCGATCGGAGCACCCGCGATTAAGCTGGGACTCCGATCGGAACTCTATGCTGCCACCAATGATGGGGGGGGATTTTAATTAGGAGGGGGAGGGAGGGGGGCCGCACTGGCCACCAATGTATGTACAGTAATACAGGGGAGGGAGGGGGGGCCCACTGGCCACCAATGAATGTACAGTAATACAGGGGAGGGAGGGGGGCCCACTGGCCACCAACGAATGTACAGTAATACAGGGGAGGGGGGCACACTGGCCACCAATGAATTTAAAACTGGGGAGGGAGGGGGGGTGCCCCCTCCTGCCTGGCAGCACCTGATCTCTTACAGGGGGCTATGATACGCACAATTAACCCCTCAGGTCCGGCACCTGAGGGGTTAATTGTGCGGATCACAGCCCCCTGTAAGAGATCGGGTGCTGCCAGGCAGCAGGGGGCAGTCATGTACACAGTTTGTAGTATATTCTAACTTGAAGCGTCCCCATCACTATGGGAACGCCTCTGTGTTAGAATATACTGCCTACGGCCACGGATCACGGTTGCGGATGCCAATCTTGTGTGCATCCGTGTTTTTTCACGGACCCATTGACTTGAATGGGTCCGTGAACCGTTGTCCGTCCAAAAAATAGGACAGGTCATATTTTTTTGACGGACAGGAAACACGGATCACGGCCGCGGATGAACAACGGTGCATTTTCCGAGTTTTCAACGGACCCATTGACCCATTCGGTGTTTGCCGCTTTCTTGGCGCTTTTTGAAAGGCTGCACAGCAGCCAATCAACAAGCATCATACTACTTGCCCCAAGAGGCCATCACAGCCATGCTTACTAATGGCATGGCTGTGATTGGCCAGAGCAGCATGTGACCCAGGCTCTATATAAGCTTGGGTCACGTAGCGCTGCACGTCACTCAGCTGTTACAAGTGAAGGGAGAGGATGCTGCTGGACTTGTGATTTCAGGGAGAGCATAGGAGAGAATCTAACTCAGCGATCTACAGACAAATAGTTGTGTGGGTGCAGGGCACTATCATTTTACCCTGCCCTGAACTCATTGACCAAAAATACAAACTTTTAGAATTCTGTTAGTTAGGTGGGTGGTGGCGGCGGCCATTTTATGCATGCTCAGTGCACCAGCACTGCATCTGAGCTTTTGGGACATTGCATATCACCATTTTTGGGGGGCAAACTACAACATCTGTATTAGTCAGTGTGCAATTTAAGCTAAAAAAAAACACCCATCATTTTCTGGGGTTTGAAAAAAACACACAATTTTTTTCAAAAAACAGTATTTGCCAGATCTGCAAGTGTTAAATCCAAGTTTAATATATACAGCATTCATATTCTGTTATCAAAAAAAGACTTTTTGGGCAATCTACAACATCTGTATTAGTCAGTGAGCCATTTAAGCTAGAAATACACCCATCATTTTCTGGGGTTTGAAAAACACACTTATTTGACAGAAAACACTATTTTCAGGCCTTGCAGCATCAGCATGTGTGAAATTACAGGCTTATATACTGCTGTCAAATTCAGATGTTAAGCAAACAGTCGTTTGGGCTCCAAAAATTTAGTTGGCAGCCTTTGATGCAGATGTCATTGTGAGATACACCCTTAAGGCCTCTTTCACACGGGCATTGTGGGAAAATTTTTCCGCGCGAGTGCAAAACATTGTAATGCGTTTTGCACTCGCGTGAGAAAAATCGCGCATGTTTGGTACCCAAACCCGAACTTCAGAAGTTCGGGCTTGGGATCGGTGTTCTGTAGATTGTATTATTTTCCCTTATAACATGGTTATAAGGAAAAATAATAGCATTCTGAATACAGAATGCATAGTAAAATAGCGCTGGAGGGGTTAAATATTTTTTTTTTAGAATTTAACTCACCTTAGTCCACTTGATCGCGCTGCCGGCATTTCCTTCTGTCTCCTTCCTTGCTGATTGTAGGAACAGGACCTGTGGTGACGTCACTCCGGTCGTCACATGGTCCATCACATGATCCATCACCATTGTAAAAGATCATGTGATGGATCATGTGATGACCGGAGTGATGTCACCACAGGTCCTGTTCCTACAATCAGCAAAGAAGGAGACAGAAGGAGATGCCGGCAGCGCGATCAAGTGGACTAAGGTGAGTTAAATTATTATTATTATTTTAACCCCTCCAGCGCTATTTTACTATGCATTCTGTATTCAGAATGCTATTATTTTCCCGTATAACCATGTTATAAGGGGAAATAATGATGATCGGGTCTCCATCCCGATCGTCTCCTAGCAACCGTGCGTGAAAATTGCACCGCATCCGCACTTGCTTGCGGATGTTTGCGATTTTCACGCAACCCCATTCACTTCTATGGGGCCTGCGTTGCGTGAAAAACGCAGAATATAGAGCATGCTGCGATTTTCACGCAACGCACAAGTGATGCGTGAAAATCACCGCTCATGTGAACAGCCCCATAGAAATGAATGGGTCGGGAATCAGTGCGGGTGCAATGCGTTCAACTCACGCATCGCATCCGCGCGGAATATTCGCCCGTGTGAAAGGGCCTAATACATTTGGGTTACATTCAGAGATTTTAAATACCGCCATTTGGTGCACCAATATTTAATTCAGGCCTACAGAGGTTCAGGCCCTGTGAGATACCACCTCTACATACAGGGGTTTGAATTAGGCATTTGAAATACAGCCATTTTAAATACCGCCTTTTTGTGCAAAGATATATTTACTTCAGGCCTACACAGGTTCAGACCGTGTGAGATACCCCCCTACATACAGGGGTTTGAATTAGGCATTTGAAATACAGCCATTTTAAATACCGCCATTTTTGTGCAAAGATATATTTACTTCAGGCCTACAGAGGTTCAGGTCCTCTGAGATACTACCTCTACATACAGGGGTTTGAATTAGCCATTTGAAATACAGCTATTTGAAATACAGCCTTTTTGTGCAAAGATATATTAACTTCAGGCCTACACAGGTTCAGACCGTGTGAGATACCCTCCTACATACATGGGGTTTGAATTAGGCATTTGAAATACAGCCATTTTAAATACAGCATTTTTGTGCAAAGATATATTTACTTCAGGCCTACACTGATTCAGGGCGTGTGATATCCCCTCTATACATACAGGGGTTTGAATTAGGCATTTGAAATACAGCCATTTGAAATACCGCCATTTTGTGCAAAGATATATTTACTTCAGGCCTACAGAGGTTCAGGCCCTCTGAGATACTACCTCTACATACAGGGGTTTGAATTAGCCATTTTAAATACAGCCTTTTTGTGCAAAGATATATTTACTTCAGGCCTACACAGGTTCAGACCGTGTAAGATACCCCACTACATACAGGGGTTTGAATTAGGCATTTGAAATACAGCCATTTGAAATACAGCCTTTTTGTGCAAAGATATATTTACTTCAGGCCTTCTATGCCTCCTTGAAAAAATGCTCCTGGCGATGATGGAAGAGGATGTGGCACAGGAGGAGGAGGAAGAGGGATAATTTTGTAGGGTTTCCGGCCAGTCATTCCCAAGTGGCTCCGAGGGTGGGTTCCTGCACTCACAAACCCAAGGTACACAATTGTCCAGCCAGGGCACAGTTCTGGAGGATGAGGAGGTGGAGGAGGAGGAGGAGGAGTTGCAGGAGGAGGAACCATATTCACAGCAGGGTGGCCTCCCAGACCAGCTCATGGCCATCACTGGTGCGTGGATGGGGGGATACAGAGGACACAGACGATACACCTCCCACAGAGGACAGCTTTTAGTTGCCTCTGGGCAGCCTTGCACACATGAGCGATTACATGCTGCAGTGTCTCCGCAACGACCGCAGAGTTGCCCACATTCTATCTTGTGCTGATTACTGGGTGGTCACACTGCTGGATCCCCTTAACAAAGACAACGTACCATCCTTAATTCCGTCACTGGAGCGTGATCGTAAGATGCGTGAGTACAAGCGCACGCTGGTAGACGCACTGCTGGTGGCATTCCCACCTGACAGCGGGGGCACAGTGGAAGCACAAGGTGAAGGCAGAGGACGAGGAAGAGGTCGCCAACGCAACTGGGGCACCGCCAGCACCTTAGAAGGCAGGGTTAGCATGGCCGACATGTGGAAAAGCTTTGTCAGCACGCCACAACAACCAGCACCACCAGCTGATATGGAACGTCTTAGCAGGAGGCAGCATTTCACCAACATGGTGGAGCAGTATGTGTGCACACGCCTACACGTACTGAATGACGGGTCTGCCCCCTTCAACTACTGGGTGTCCAAATTGGGCACATGGCCTGAGCTTGCCCTTTACGCCTTGGAGGTGCTGGCCTGCCCTGCAGCCAGTGTATTATCTGAACGTGTGTTTAGCACGGCAAGGGACGTCATCACAGACAAGCACAGCCGCCTGTCCACAGCCAACGTGGACAAGCTCACGCTCATTAAAATGAACCAGGCTTGGATCCCACAAGACTTGTCTGTACCTTGTGCAGAATAGACATTTATACCACCATCAAACATACATTCTTGTACTCAAGTCAAGTGCAATGATTCTTTGTTTTATTTTTTTTTTATTTGTCCCAATATTTTGGGGGCTACCTACCCCAATAAAAAAAAAAAAACATTGTTGGCTACCTCCTCCTCCTCCATTGCTGCCTCCACCTACAACACCAAATTCACCGCCTCCTCAACCTCCGACTCCATACCCACCTCCTTCTCTGAGTTGCAGGTTAATAATTTGTAATTTTTAGTTATTTTATTTTAAGTTATTTCCCTATCTACATTTGTTTGCAGAGCAGTTGCCATGCTCTTAAGCACATTTTACTGCCTTTTACATCCCTCTAGCCTTTTCAAGGACTATTTTATAGCCATTTTAATGCAAAAAATGCCAATTTTAATGCCCAAAGTTGAAAAAATTGTTGGGTGCCATTTTACAATTTTTGGTGTATACAATCCAAACAGGGAACTAAATTTAGTGAAAACAACTGTTACTGATCGGAAGATGCGCGACTACAAGCGCACGCTGATAATAGCATTCCCACCTGACAGCGGGGGCACAGTGGAAGCACAAGGCGAAGGCAGAGGAGGAGGAAGAGGTCGCCAACGCAGCTGGGGCACCACCAGCACATGAGAAGGCAGGGTTAGCATGGCCAAAATGTGGAAAAGCCTTGTCAGCCTTGGAGGTGCTGACCTGCCCTGCAGCCAGTGTATAGTGTAAACGTGTGTTTAGCACGGCAGAGAGCATTATCACAGGCCACAGCCAATGTGGACAAGCTTACGTTTCTTAAAATGAACCAGGCATGGATCTCACCTTGTGCAGAATAGACATTTATACCAGCCTAAACCATCCATTCTTGTACTCAAGTGCACTTATTCTTTGTTTTATTTTGTTATTCTTTGTCCCAAAATTTTGGGGGATACCGCAATTTAAAAATAAAAAATAACACAAATCAATGTTGGCTACCTATTCCTCCTTCACCGCCGCTTCCACCTACACCGCCACGTCAACCTACACCGCCACATCCACCCATCCACCGCCTCCTCAACCTCCTACTCCTAGATCAAGATTGTTATTTTTAATTTTTCAGTGTTTTATGTTATTTTAAGTTATTTCCCTATCCACATTTGTTTGCAGAACAGTTGTCATGCTCTTAAGCACATTTTGATGCCTTTTGCAGCCCTCTAGCCCTTTCCAGGACTATTTTAGAGCCATTTTAGTGCCCAAAAGTTCAGGTCCCCATTGACTTCAATGGGGTTCAGGTTCGGGGTCAAGTTCGGGTCAAGTTCGGGTCCCGAACCCGAACTTTTTTTCAAGTTTGGCCAAACTCGTCGAACCCGAACATCCAGGTGTCCGCTCAACTCTACTTTTTTCCTTTTTTTTTAACAATTAGTTTTTCTTTCACTCTCCCTAGCACCTGCATACACGTCTGTCCCTGAACAAAGTACGATAGTGAATGGTAGACTCTAAGATGGCCGCATATTTATAGGGCTATGACATCACCAGGCTGGCTGGCTTCTGATTGGCTGCATGCATGGCATTATGGGTCATTCCGCCTTCCAAGAGTTTCTTGCCCTATGTCCTCACACATGTAGCCGCCATTTCAGCCACCATTGTAGCCGGCTAGCCGCCATGTTAGGAAAAATTGTGATTCGTTACCACGAAGCGCGAGGAAATTCGCGTTCGTTCAGAATCAAATTTTTCCGGAAATTCAGAACGGATTTGATTTTGTCAACTTCGATTCGCTCATCTCTAGATATAATGCTAAATAAGCTAGTCACCAGCAGATATCTGTAGTGCTTATGAGTGCATGGGTTGTGGTGAATACTGATAAATCAGGTTCAAAGGAATAATTCCAAAGAGGGAAGGCTGGAGAAGAGTTTGATTTGGGGATGCAATAGGCTAACCTAAAAAAAAATGATTTTAGATAACATAAAACTGTGGTGTTATAAATTAACCTTATTGCTTGGGGTAGCGCATTTCAACTGGTGCAGCTTGAGAGAAGTCTTGGAGACGGGAGTGAGAGGTTAATATTATGGTGGATCTTAGTCATAATTCATTAGTTGAATGGAGAGCAAGAGTAGGATGGTAGACAGAAATGAGGGAAGAGATGTGTGTGTGGGGGGGTGCAGCACTATGTTGAGCTTTGTGGGGGAAAATTAGGACTTTAAATTAAATCCTGTACTGTATGGGCAACCAATGCAATGACTGGCACTGGGCGGAAGCATCGGAGTAGGAAGAAAACCAAGAGAGAGCAGACTCCTTAAGGAAGATAGATTGGAGCATGTTGAGGAGTAGATAGTGGTCTGCAGTGTCAAATGCTGCAGAGAGATTGAGCAGAATTAGTAAATAGTAGACACCATTGCATTCATCTGTCAGGAAGTGATTGGTCACTTTGGTAAGGGCAGTTTTTCTCGAAAGTAGGGTGTGAAAACAGAACAGATTGTAATGGATGTTTGTGAGAGTTAATGGAGAGATGGATGAGGCAAGAGTAGACCAGATGCTCTAGGAGTTTAGAGATGAAGGGGAGATTAGAGACAGGTCTGTAGTTAGCTGCGCAGGACGAGTCAAGTGATTTTTTTTTTCAATAATAGGGTTATGACAGAATGTTTGAAAGAAGCGGGGAAGATACCAGAAGAGAGAGAGATTGAAGATTTTAGTTTGGTGAGTAGTGAAAGCTGGGGAGAGAGATTGGAGAAGATGTGAGAGAATATGATCATTAGTGCATGTGGTTGGACGAGAAGAAGAGAGGAGCCTGGAGACTTCTTCTGTGACTGGGTCGAATATGGAGAGGGAGCCAAAGGAGTTGTGGCTGGGAAAGAGATCAAACACACTTAGAGCCTGGGAGCTGATTTCCTGCCAGATATTTTCATTTTGAAGTAGGTGTCCAGATCTCCAGTACTTACGTTTGTACTAGGTGCCTGCACTTTTGGACTAAAGAGGGAGTGAAAGGGGCCAACTAGTTTTTTGGATTATTGGATAGTAAGGAGATCAGGGTGGTAAAGTAGATCTATTTGGCAAGGTGAAGGGCTGAGTTATAACTTGTCAACATAAATTTATAATGGAAGAAGTCTTGTGGTGCACAAGTTTTTCTCCATAGGCGGTTGACTCTTTTTGAGCATTCCTAGAGGAAGCTAGTTTGAGGCATAAGTCCGGGTGGCTTTCATCTCTGTTTAGATGTTCTGAATATAGGAGGCACTACTTCATACAGGCTGCTTCTGAGTTGTCATTAAAGAGATTTGCAACCAGGTCTGGACAGGAGAGAGAGAGGAGATTGGGGACAGTGATAACTGTAGATGATTTCCCATCATGCCTGGCTTTGCAGAGACAGGGGGGTCAGAGTCTCAACATACTGCAGTGCTCTGTGTCCCCTGAGGGCAGACATGACAGATTAGTGACACAGCTTCTATCCCCACTGCAGAGTCTCTATGTTCTCCAATGTTATATAGCTTGAGCCTGTCTCCCCTCTCTGCCCGATTATCTCTCTCCCTGTTATCTGTTACAGACAGGCAGTTTGAGACAGGATGATTATATAATTGCAGCTAATCATTGCACCTACTACATATCTGCCCTCCTGTTCCTGTGGCTAGGAGAGACATTATATATTCAACAAAATACAAAGAGGTACAGAGGAACATGGAGGGTGGGGAGGAGAGGGGCCTGAGAGCTGCCAAGAAGGATATAATTTGTAATGATATAATCCTGTAGTTCACAGAAAGTCAGCCACAAGGAGAGACTGCATCCCTGTTTACACATTAGAACAAGTGATCCAACTTAAGATCACATGACCAGGCTCCTATAATAAAAAGGTTCAAAATATATGGATGCAACTGAGTTAGGGTGTAACACACTACACTGCTAGAATACTGTTGGTGCGTAAATAATATATGTAAAATAATATAAGAAAGTGTCAACCTGCCCTCATTACCAGCAATCACTTTACTATTTGGGAAGAAGAGTGCTTCTTTAATAAATGTGTTATAATCTACCTATTAAAATGAAGATCATTTTCACTTGTTTGGTATAACTGGTTAATCATAACTGACTATAATATAGTATAATATCCCTGAATTTTTGCTGGTGTACCTAGAAGTATTGATGATGTTTTGAAAGCAAAGGGTGGTCATAGCCATATAGTGATTTGATTTAGATTTCTCTTTTGTTCATTCAATTAGCATTTTCTGATTGATAAAAAATAAAGTATTACTTTATTACATCATCTTTCTCTCCAATAATCAAAGGTCTACAAAAAAAGACTAATGTAAAGTAAATGTCTTAAATGGTTGTCCGGTTTCAAGAGAAAACTGGGCAACTCAGGGGTTTGACCTGTAATAAAGATTAGGTGATTGCTTACCTTACAGATCCCACACTGCTGCTCTGGTTCTCACAGCAGGCAGGTGCAGTGGTGATGTCATGTCAACAACATATGAATGCGGCAGCCAATCACTGGCCTCTGTGGGGCACTAAAGAGGCCAATGATTGGCTGAAGTAATCACATATTGTGGATATGATGTAATCTCTGCAGTTGGGAGAACTGGAGCAGTGGCATGGGATCTGTTAGGTTAATAATCATCTCTTCTTTATTACAGACTAATCCCCTGAGTTGTCCAGTTTCCTATTGAAACTGAACCACACCTTTAATTTTTCTTAAAATTTTCTTAAAATTAAAGTTTATAAATTTGGTATACTGGCCCTGTATATCACTACTGAAGCAGAAGACTCCAGGATATGAAATTGAAAAATACTACATTAAAAATGTTATTGTCTTAAATACATCCAGTTCATTTTTTTTGTTTCATTGTTCAGTCATTTAGCACTAAAGATCTGTTCTAGGTGCCTTCAGGTGTCATATCTATATAATAAAGATTGTCAGTTATTGTTTGATTGTACTTAGAAAAGGTACACCTGGGTGACTAGATGAAACATAAACTAATCTCTGTTTTCTGCCTTAAAGGCAGGTAGGAAAGGATAAGTTCACTTGGATCCTTGGGATATACTAATTGAAGATTATTCTTGTGTAACACTGCCATTTTTATACTTGAAGCACTATATAAAATTTCAAGCTTCAAGCTCTGAAAACCTAACCAGAAAAGAAAGAGAATTTAAAAATCAGCTTTATCCCACTGACACTAAAAAAGTTATGTCAGAATATGGGAAGGAAGATACAAAAAATAATTTGAATACTGTGGGTTATCAAGGATTGGTCCTAACAGTTTATAGAGTCTTTTACATGGGCCAGTGATTGTGAACAAACAACACACCTTTACAATTTTTTTCTCCCATGAAAACATTTTGTCAAGCAAACATAAAAATTAAGCATACGTATGTCTGCAGACAATATCCAAACTGTATGGAACAAAACTATTTTGGCAACAATTGTTCAATCCCAAATAGTAAAGTGATTGCTGGTAATGAGGGCAGGTTGACACGATCTTACTGGCACTCATCAGGTAGAATATTTACTAGTAATAAAAGTGCCCTAAATGACCCTTTGACTGGAAATCAAATCTACAAAAGGCATAATGTATGATGTACTCTGATTTTTAGATTGTACTTTACATGTATGAGTACCTATTTTGATATGATTCTGGTGTGTTTTTATTAATTTATGAGAATTCATGAATTAAAAGAAATACAGAGACATTACATAAGTGTGTAACATAGCTGCTTATAGTATCGAAGCAATCAGGGTCGGACTGACCCACCAGAGTACCAGAGGATCCTCAAGTGAGCACAAGCTCTGACAATAATGAACCTCGAGTAAAACAGGCCCCATTAAAGTCCTATATACACAGAAGGTGGGCCCTCATAATCATTTCCTCCAGTGGGCCCAAGGGAAATTCAGTCCATCACTGAAAGCAATTGTTGGCTATGAGGTTGAAGGAATAACGTCAAAAACAGAGCTCAGGAGAGCTACAGTAAAATGTGGTATCAGGAATTCAGTTACTTTGGTTTTATCATTCATCAATTTTCAAATACTGCTTTCTCAATAAAAGGTCTTAATGATAACTTTATAAATATATCTCTAGACATGAGTCTAAGACACTCTTAAATGAAAAGAGAATTGTTAGCATTCAGCTAGTCACAACAGCACATATGCTTTCAAATAGCTATATTCCCTAGGTGTCCCTCAATATCTAAGACACATTGAAGTTTAAACACTTCCCGTCTGGCCAAATGTATTTAGATGAATCCTGTCAGTTTGTTTATCCATTCTGCTTGCCTTTCTAGTTCTCTTTTCTTCATGTCTATCTATCTTCATGATCTATGTATTTATATGTCTGCCTTTAGTTTTAATGTATCATTATTGTATATAATTTTGTCAGTTTTGATATCTGTCAGTCCTGCATCCAGATTCATTTTTATTTAAATGTACTGTAAGTCTTTATATTCATTCTGCTTTCCTGACCATATATAGTACTCACAAAAAGTTAAGGGTATTTGGCTTGTGGGTGAAATTTCAGGATGAGCCTAAAATACACTCTAACCTTTACAGGTGAACTTAATGTGACCTTCTCCAAGCTTTTGAATGCACCTGTCCAACTGGTCAATGTTTCAGTACTTTATACGCAACTTGCTGTTCCCTAACAAGGTACTTTTTTACGCAACTTGCTGTTCTCTAACAAGGAGCTTAACAACAAAATTCACAACAGGTGTTTTATCCATAAATAACCCTATAAATGTCCTGGTTCAGTTAGAATTAGTATTTAAGCAGTCATGCTTAAACATCATGCGGTTCACATTTTGACATCATGAGACCAAGACAACACCTAACAATTGATCAACAGTACCTCGCTATTGCGAAACTTTCAAAAGAATGTTCTTAGACGGAAGTCACCACTGAGCTTACAGTGTCCACAGAGTGTCATCAGCAAGTTGCACAGAGATATAGAGAGACTAGAAGAGTCACAGAAAGGCATAGAAGTGGGCATCCTTTTGCCCCATCCAACAGTGTTGACCGCTTCATTGTGAACAATGTCCTGCGAAACCAGATGATGAATGCCACACAACTCCAGGCACAACTCCAGGCACCCAAGTGTCACATTAGACCATTTGAAACCATTTACATCAGTGTGATCTGCATGCTAAATGACCTGCAAGGGTATTTGACTACAAGCGTCATTGTCTTGCTGGGGCCAGGGAGCATCTATGCTGGATGAGGGACCAGTGTACCTCAGTGCTGCTCACTGATGAAAGTCAATTCATGTTGAGCAGAAATGATGGCCATCAGCGATGTTAGAGACGTCAAGAAGAGCGATATGCTTCAGCCACTGTTGTCACCAGACAAGCCTTTGGTGGTGGTGGTGTTACAGTGTGGGAAGGTATATCTAGTCAATACAGAACTGCCCTTCATGTGAATGGTACAGTGACCAGTAGAGATGTCGCAAGCATAAAATTTTCCGTTCGCGAACGGCGAACGCGAATTTATGCAAATGTTTGCGAACGTGCGATCCGGGCGAACCACCATAGACTTCAATAGACAGGCGAATTTTAAAACCCACAGGGGCTCTTTCTGGCCACAATAGTGATGGAAAAGTTGTTTCAAGGGGACTAACACCTGGACTGTGGCATGCCGGAGGGGGATCCATGGCAAAACTCCCATGGAAAATTACGTAGTTGACGCAGAGTGTGGTAAGTTGAATTCGCAATGCGATTAATATAACCTGCATTAATCACAATGCAATTACAACTTAGATCTGAGTTCCTAATGGATGTATTGCTAGAATTGACAAATATAGCGCTATATTCTCAATCTTCATTATATTCTAGCAATACAACCATTAGGAACCCAGCTCTAAGTTGAATTCGAAATGCAATTAATATAACCTGTATTAATCGCATTGCGATTACAACTTAGAGCTGAGTTCCTTATGGTTGTATTGCTAGAATTGACGAATATAACGAATATAGCACTATATTCTCAATCTTTGTTATATTCTAGCAATACAACCATTAGGAACCCAGCTCTAAGTTGAATTCGCAATGCGATTAATATAACCTGTATTAATCACATTGCGATTACAACTTAGTCAAATTTGTGACACTGCAGCTTCAGAATGAATCTAAGATGGATGCTGTCCTTGCTTTTTGATAGGAGGTGGGAGGGTCTGGGAGGGAGGGTATGCTGATTGGCTGGAATGTGTCTGCTGACTGTGAGGTACAGGGTCAAAGTTTGCTCAATGATGATGCATAGGGGGCGGACCGAACATCGCATATGTTCGCCCGCCGCGGCGAACCCAAACATGCGATGTTCGCCGGGAACTGTTCGCCGGCGAATAGTTCAGGACATCTCTAGTGACCAGCCTATAATACTTGAATAAGGCTACTTTCACAATAGCGTTATTATTTTCCGGTATTGAGTTCCGTCACAGGGGCTCAATACCGGAAATAAACGCTTCAGTTTTATCCTAATGCATTCTGAATGGAAAGCATTGCGTTCAGTATGCATCAGGATGTCTTCAGTTCAGTCCCTCTTACGGTATTTGGCCAGAGAAAATACTGCAGCATGCTGCAGTATTTTCTCCGGCCAAAATTCCGGAACACTTGCCGGAATGCCAGATCCAGCATTAATTTCCATTGAAGTGTATTAATGCCAGATACAATTCCAAGTGTTCTGGAAAACCGCATGCAAATGCAAAAAAATAATAATACCGGATCCGTTTTTTCAGATGACACCGGAGAGAAGGATCGGGAATTTCAATGCATTTGTCAGACGGATCTGCATCTGGATCCGTCTACAAATGATATCCGTTTGCATATGGATTTCCGGATCCGGCAGGCAGTTCCAGCAACGGAACTGCCTGCCGGATCCTCACAACACATGTGTGAAAGTACCCTAACATCATTAATCTAGTCCTTGTGGAGGCTCGTAACTCTGTACCCCAGAACCTCAATGATCTGAAGGCTACACTTCAAGAAGAGTGGGATGCCATGCCTCAGCAGACAATAAGTCAACTTGTGAACAGCATGAGACATCATTGTCAATAGAGATGAGCGAATTTCTTGAAAATTCGATTCGCCAAATTTCATAAATTTGCTTTGTGCCAAATTAATTCGCCACAAAGCGCATTTTTTTGTAAGTAGCGGGTGCAATGACTGGAAGCTGCGATAGCGCCAACCCCGTCATTGTACTCCTCAGATGCCGCGTTAATACATGATCACGGCATTTGAGTGTACAAAGAGTGTGAAATTGTAAAATATAAGAGTGAAACTAGATTGCACATCCTCAATACTATGCTTTTATCTAATAACTGCTACTCAGCATAATTAACATCGCTTCTCAGCACAATTTATAGTATAACTACCCCTATGTTGCATACTGTACATGAGGCATTGGTATACAATTTGGACAAAAAGCATAAGCCCCCTCACCATGACAAGGTTGCCTCCTCGAGTGGCAACCTACTCTAAATTTGGCGTAGCACTGTCCGGCGACCACCAGCGCCACAGCTCTGCACCAACAGGCAGCGGGACCCAGCAGCCAAACAACGACCCGCTGTCTGGCAGATCCGCCCTGGCACTGGGACCCACCAGCACAGCAACAGAGCAACAATGGCCGACGCACAGCAGCGCTCCATGTGAACAGTTGTCAAAGCTCACCTTATCACATACTCTCAGGAACTCCAACTGAGAGGTGGTAGGAATTTATACACCCTTATGCAGTCTCCTGCTCAGCACGCCGAATGGGGAGGAGTGCTGAAACCAGAGGGGGAGGGGGGGGAGAATAATATATTCTACAGGACATGTAAAATACTATTCTTAATACTATGCTTTTATCTAATTACGGCTTCTCAGCATAATTAACATCGCTTCTCGGCAAGGTTGCCTCCTCGAGTGGGAACCTACTCTACCTACTCTAAATTTGGCGCGGTGCTGTGTGGCGACCACTGGCGCCGCAGCACTGCACCAATAGGCAGCGGGGCCCAGTAGCCAAACAACGCCCCCGCTGTCTGGCAGAGCCACCCTGGCACTGGGCCCCACCAACCCACCAGCACAGCACCAGAGCAACAATGGCTGCCGCATTGAAAAAATGAACATAAAAAACCCCATCAAACTTACTGCGCGACGGGCCGGCCGCTGCCATCTGGCGGCGCGAGATTACGTCATCATGCCGGCCAGTGTGGTGACGTATGTAATCTCATGCCGCACAGGATTTCGGACAAGATCTTCAAGCAAGATGGAGGCTGGCGGCCCTTTGCGTCCAAATGGAGGCGGTAAGTTTTAATTTCAGGATTAACCTATTTGAATAATTCCTGAAATTCGAATCAAATTCAACTTTGTGGGATTCGATTCGCTCATCTCTAATTGTTAAGCTGTAAGGCCTCTTTCACACGGGCGTTGCGGGAAAATGTGCGGGTGCGTTACGAGAACACCCGTGATTTTCCCGCGCGAGTGCAAAACATTGTAATGCGTTTTGCACTTGTGTGAGAAAAATCGCGCATGTTTGGTACCCAAACCCGAACTTCTTCACAGAAGTTCGGGCTTGGGTTAGGTGTTCTGTAGATTGTATTATTTCCCCTTATAACATAGTTATAAGGGAAAATAATAGAATTCTGAATACAAAATGCATAGTAAAATAGCGCTGGAGGGGTTAAAAAAAATATAATTTAACTCACCTTAGTCCACTTGATCGCGATGCCCGGCATCTCCTTCTGTCTCCTTTACTGAACAGGACCTGTGGTGAGCATTCATTACAGGTCAAGGACCTGTGGTGACATCACTCCGGTCATCACATGATCTATCACCATGGTAAAAGATCATGTGATGGATCATGCGATGACCAGAGTGACGTCACCACAGGTCCTTGACCTGTAATGAATGCTCACCACAGGTCCTGTTCAGTAAAGGAGACAGAAGGAGATGCCGGGCATCGCAATCAAGTGGACTAAGGTGAGTTAAATTATATATATATTTTTTTTAACCCCTCCAGCGCTATTTTACTATGCATCCTGTATTCAGAATGCTATTATTTTCCCTTATAACCATGTTATAAGGGAAAATAATAATGATCGGGTCTCCATCCCGATCGTCTCCTAGCAACCGTGCTTGAAAATCGCACCGCATCCGCACTTGCTTGCGGATGCTTGAGATTTTCACGCAACCCCATTCACTTTTATGGGGCCTGCGTTGCGTGAAAAACGCAGAATATAGAGCATGCTGTGATTTTCATGCAACGCACAAGTGATGCGTGAAAATCACCGCTCATCTGAACAGCCCCATAGAAATGAATGGGTCGGTATTCAGTGCGGGTGCAATGCGTTCAACTCACGCATCGCATCCGCGCGGAATACTCGCCCGTGTGAAAGGGGCCTAATTGATGCGGAAGGCCATATGAAAAGTTTTTGAGACAGTGACATATTTTTATGGGGATATACCCACCACAGTTGTTGACTTTTGCTTCAATAAATTGTTTGAGATGAGGAAATCACCATTGCATGTTTCTACTTAAATGCCCTACTTTCATGTTATAATATCACTGTATCTGAAACTTTTAATGTTTTCCATAAATTTCACCTGAAAGCCAAATATCCCTAACTTTTTGTAAGTAGTGTATGTTCTACCAAGTTTCTTTTTCTTAATAGCTATCCTTTTTTTTCCTAGCCATAGTCCAGTTTTCCTGGTCCATAATTTAAGTTTTGATCAAGATATTTGTCCTGAGAGCTACTTTGTGTGAAACTATAAACTGTCTCTGTAAAAATAAATTTAATCACTGAATGATGCTTCATGAATGGATAACACCACTGCACATTTTGCATTTTTCTAGTTAAATAAGAGTAGCTCTTCTTGAAGTTGATGGTGACAATAATTGATTCTGGTCAAGGAATAGTTGCTATGGGGTTGAGTGACCCCACCCCTGTCCTATCCAGTCAATAGCCAATATATTTCTTATTACTATAATTGTAGAATTGAGGAGGATCTCACTTCTGAGAATGGCCCCCTCAACCACATCCCACTTATAGTGATGAGTGAAGTTTTCAAAAATTCGATTAGGCTCCGTCGCAAAACTTCGACACGAAATTTGATTTGTTATGAATTAGTTTGTACATTGTATTTAGCGGGTACAATGAATGGAAACTGTGAAAGCGCCACCCATCAGTCATTTAACCCCTCAGATGCCATGCTCAACGCTGATTGTGGTATCTGAGAGTCACATTTAGCCTATCAGTGGGTTAATCAGGGGTTAAAAAAATACATACTGACCTCATCCATTTGTTCACGAAGAGGCTGTTGCAGCCATCCTGATTGAATGAAACGTGACAATTCTCATGTGCGCTGGCATGATGGCGTCACATGCGAGAATTGGCACTTTTTCTTCAATGAAGATGGCCACAATGGCCTCTCTGTGATCAAATGCATGAGGTGAGTATGTTTTTTTTGGGGGGTTTTTTTAGCTGCTATTTCAGGAAAAAATTGATTTGTTAGCACGAAGCGTCAACAAATTCTGAATAGTGGCAAATCAAATTTTTCCTGAAATCCGGATCAAATTCCACTTTGTTAACATCGATTTGCTCAACACTGCCCACTTAAATGCAGAGCCCACAGACAGTCAGTACTACAGAAACAGCAGAGTGGGTTATAATGTTTCTGTAGCTTCCTTACAAGTAAATGGGAGATTTGGAAACAGCATAGAACAGCAAGAGAGGCTGTTTTTGTATCTGAACAGTTGCAAAAACAGCATAGGTCAGTGAACTAAGCTGGTTCCATAACTTCCATTCACTTGTATGAGAGCTCTAGAAACAGAATATAACAGTCCCCTCAGCTGTTTCTGTAGTTCTCACCACCTCTGACTGTCACACATAGGTGAGCCAAGATTAGAAGATGATAAAACAGAAGCTCAACCACATATAGCCAAATTAGAGCTTAGACAATTTTGAAATGCTTGGAAACAAATTTCAAGGACAGTGTATTTATTTTTGTCTATAATTTTGAATATATTTGTGAACATTTTAGTATTACTGCCTTAAATTTACACAGTTTAAAACTAGAACAAGTATGCAGAAGATCAAATTAGTTTAGAGGTGTATGTGTTATAAATGTAGTATATCTTGCTAGACATGTTTGAAACTTTCCTCTTTCCTTTACCTCTCAGCCTACTTTAGACCAATATTTTCAGACTAGATTTTGTCACATTAAAACCTCACCATTTTTTCTAAGTCTTATCCTTTTATAGGCACTTTTCTGTAAAACATAGGACATAGGACCTGATATATCAAGACTGGCATGTGTTACACCAGTCCTGATGGGCTCTAGTCTGTGCTGCTAGAAAAAGCATTTAATTCATGATGAGGCCTAGTAATAAATTACTTGCCTCCTCTGACAATCCATCAGATGAAAATCTACTTCAGCTCCCAGATAGCATAGATCTTAGTCACTAATTATGCCATTTTCTGGTGTAAACCATAATATGTGTGCCATGGCCCCACCCAAATCCCACCCTCACCTCTTTTGGAAAACTGGGTATTGCAACTTTTTAATGCCAGAACTCAGAACTGGTCATAAAATACTTATGTCTTCTCCTTGGGGTCCCTGTCTGCCTTTAACAGTTTCAACCCGACCTACTCATGTTAGTTTGCGGGAACAGTAGCTTTAAACCATTTACAGTGGTGCAGGTTACAAGCCCAAAACTACCGTATATGCCATGCATATATCAAGTTATGGATATGTCTTTAAATAAATTTAGTAATATAATGACATGCTATGATTATGATAATCCCTTGGGTTACTTCTAGGCATAAATATGATAACTAAGAACTTTATTATTCACTGATTTCAATAATGCATACCATGATTTGTTTCTGCTACACTGTAAAAGTTCTGCTATTATTTTTATAGATTAAAAAAGACAAAAATGTAACAAAGAAACTAAAATAAATTAATTAGTAACAAAACCTCATTGTATACAAGCCATATAACTAGTATATATGAATGACCTTGACATTTCCTATTATATTTGCCCTAGGCAGTCTTTTCCTTGTAAACTACAAGTATTGATATTTTATTACAAATAAAACATGTTAGAAATATCACATCTCATAACATCAAGGAATGTAAGTACAGTATATTGTTGTTTTTTTGTTTTGTTTTCTGAAGTGCTTGCTTCAAAGATTAGACTTTCATAGACATTTTTCCTAAGGGTAGAGAAGAGGAAAACAAGATACTACAGCTGCATTTTATTAGAAATGAAGTTTCTTTTTTTTTCTTTTTTTATGTGTAGTAAACTGTAGTATACAGTTACTCTTAAGAAGTATACAAAATATACACATATTATTTGCAGCAAAAGCCTGTAAATTTATAAATGCTTTATGTTGACAGTTGACAATATCAGATTGTTTTGTATAGAATAGTCACTATTTAAAGGCACCTGGTACAAAATAAAATATAATACATGTAGAAGAACCAGCACACTGCTCCATGTTTGCTCCAGCTCTGATGAATGGGTGCAATTTCAGCCAAGTATCTACACAAATGGGTATAAATAACTTCTAGCACCAGGTGAAAGTTATTTGCCATCTTAATTACACAACATAGAAATTCCAAACCAAAATGAATTGGTGCATACAGAAAAAAAAAAAAATATATATATATATATATATATATATATATATATATATATACAGTCCTGATCAAAAGTTTAAGATCACTTGAAAAATGACAAAAAATCATATTTTACATTGTTGGATCTTAACAAGGTTCCAAGTAGAGCTTCAACATGCAACAAGAAGAAATGAGAGTGAGACAAAAAATTTTTTGAGCATTCAATTAATTGAAAATAATGATTAAACTGAAACAGGCTGTTTTTCAGCTGATCCAAATTTTAGGACCACATACCTTTAAAAGGCCAAATCTGTGCAAAGATGTGGATTCATTGTCATTTTCTGTCAGGTAGTCACACGTTGTGATAGCAAAGGCAAAAAAACTCTCCCTTTTTGAACATGGTCAGGTTGTTGAACTGCATAAGCAGGGTCTCTCACAGTGCGCCATCGCTGCTGAGGTGGGACGCAGTAAGACAGTCATTTGGAATTTCTTAAATGATCCTGAGGATTATGGAACAAAAAAGTCAAGTGGAAGACCCAAAACAATTTCTCAAGCACTGAGCCGGAGGTTCCAATTGGCTGTCCGTCAAGACACTGGACGATCCTCGACCCAAATTAAGGCCCTTACTGGTGCTAACTGCAGCCCCAGCCATAACCATCAGACGGCATCTGAGACTGAAGGGCATCAAAAACAAAAAACGTCTTCAAAGACCTCGTCTCCTTGAATTCCACAGAACTGCTCGTTTGGACTTTGCAACAGAGCACCAAACATGGGACATTCAAAGGTGGAAGAAAGTTTTATTCTCTGAAGAGAAAAAATTTAACCTTGATGGTCCTGATAGTTTCCGTTACTGGTATGACAAGCAGATCCCACCTGAGTTGTTTTCTACACGCCACAGTGGAGGGGGCGCCATAATGGTCTGGGGTGCTTTTTCCTTCAGTGGAACAATGGAGCTTCAGGAAGTGCAGGGACGTCAAGCGGCCACTGGCTATGTCCAGATGTTGCAGAGAGCATTCCTCATGACTGAGGGCCCTCGTCTTTGTGGTAACGACTGGGTTTTCCAACAGGACAACGCTACAGTACACAATGCCCGCAGGACAAGGGACTTCTTCCAGGAGAATAACATCACTCTTTTGGCCCATCCTGCGTGTTCCCCTGATCTAAATCCAATTGAGAACCTTTGGGGATGGATGGCAAGGGAAGTTTACAAAAATGGACAACAGTTCCAGACAGTAGATGGCCTTCGTGCGGTCGTCTTCACCACTTGGAGAAATGTTCCCACTCACCTCATGGAAACGCTTGCATCAAGCATGCCGAAACAAATTTTTGAAGTGATAAACAATAACGGTGGAGCTACTCATTACTGAGTTCATGTTTGGAAGTTGAATTTCTGTTTTGGGGGAGTTTAGTTTTTTGGGAGGTGTGGTCCTAAACTTTTGATCAGCTGAAAAACAGCCTGTTTCAGTTTATTCGTTGTTTTCATTAAATTGAATGCTCAAAAAATGTTTTGTCTCGCTCCCATTTTTTCTTTTTGCATGTTGAAGCTCTACTTGGAACCTTGTTAAGATCCAGCCATGCTAAATATGATTTTTTGCCATTTTTCGTCTTAAACTTTTGATCAGGACTGTATATATACATATGATTCTAGTCTGATATATTAATGCTCTTAAATAAAAGCTGTTGGTGAGCAAATTTCTTGACACTCGTTGTGGTCCGAACCTAATAAATCATTTGGCAGATACGATTTATTGTACAAATAAATTTGACTTTAATCAAAAGTGCTCAGATTGCCCTGAAAAGTTGCGTATGACACTTTGGAGGTCTCCTAGTAGTATATACAACCCCTTTCATGCTCTTTAATGTAAGGCCAGCATTAGTAACAACAGTGACATATATGGCTACATGTAAGAAGATTTGCTGGTGGTGATAAACATATTGTTTAACCCTTTCAGGACCTTTCCATTTTTTGTACTTTCATTTTTTACTCTCTGCCTTCCAAAAGCCATCATTTATTTATTTATTTATCTGTTCACGTAGATGTATCAGGGCCTTTTGCTCTCTAATGCACCATTTAATATTGCATATGATGTAATGGGAAGCTGGATAAAAATCTCAAATGCGGTGGAATTGGAAAAAAACCTGCAATTCTGCCACAGTTTTATGGATTTCGTTTTATAGCATTTCCTACGTGGAAAAACTGACCACAATGATTATTATTATTGCAGTCTATAGGAGATTCAATAAGTTCCTATGGATCTCCAAATTGTGAGATGTAAAAATGGCTGATGTCATTTTGAGTGATTCCTTCTAATTGAATCTAATACAAAAATTGGCTTAATTTGGAATAGCAATTTTTTGAAGATTTAAAACAAATTGGTTTAGAATCAATTCGGTCATCTCTCCTCCTAACAATTATCCCCGGTGCTAGGCAAGTTCTTTCTATAAAAAAAAATAAAAAATAATATATATATTAGAGATGAGCGAATTTTTAAAAAATTCGATTCACCGATTCGCCAATTTTTTTGGGAAACATTTGGTTTGATCCGTTAAAAAACAGCTATTTTCTGGCTGCAGAGAGCCTTTATAGTGGTGTAGAAAACTGTGCCTTGCAGTAACACGCATAGGGAGTCTGCTTTGGTAGTGAATAAATACTGTGAGTTCGTATGACATGCAGATGACAGGCGTTGCTCTTAGAATCACTGCACACTTCACTTATTTGGGCATCCACGGGGCCAATACTGACCAAATTAGAGTGCATTCACATCACCGTTTAGCTTTCTGTTCTTCTGATCCGTCAGAAGAAGAGGAGAGAGAAAAAAAAAATGGATCCTGTAAAAAAAGGTTTCCTGTTGCATCAGTTGTCATCCGTTTGAGCCATTTCTGTCTGAGATCCGTTTTATTAGATGGAAACAAAAGTACTGCATGCAGTTTTTTCCCTTGTAAAAAATGGATCTCAGATAGAAATGGCTCAAACGGATGACAGCTGATGCAACAGGATCCGTCTTTTTACTGGATCCTGTTTTTTTTTCTCTCTCTCTTTTTCTGACGTATCCGAAGAACGGAAAGCTAAACGGTGATGTGAATGCACCCTAACTCAAGTATGAACTCAGTCTTAGGTGTCCCGCATTTGCGGATCCGCAATACACGGGCACCGTTCCGTGTGCATTCCGCATCACGGTTGTGGACCCATTCACTTAAATGGGTCCGCAAATCCAAAAAGATGCGGAACGGAAGCATGGAACGGAACCCTACAGAAGCACTACGGAGTGCTTCCGTGGGGTTTCGTCCCGTACTTTCGTTCCACAAAAAGATAGAACATGTCCTATCTTTTTGCGGAATGGGCGGATCGCGGACCCATTAAAGTGAATCAGTCCACGATCCGCTGCGGCTGCCCCACGTCGGTGTTCATGCATTGGGGGCCGCTCGTGTGCAGGAGGCCTTACAGGTCGATGTTAGCGCCAAGAAGAAGCACACTACTTTTACACAGTCGTCACCTGATTCCACATAGATGTCTACAGAACCTGTTTTATTAAAAGCTTATACAAGTAGAGCCCCCCGACAGAGTGGAGAGGGTGTCAGCAGTAAATTAGTGTTGACGTCACAGATTATTTTGCCCTTCCGCTAATCCATCAGAATAATAACCCACAAAAAACAGATGATGTAGTCTTCTGGGTTTTGTACCCACTCCTGCTTTTGGCTACCACAACACAAGCCAATTATGATGGGACCAAACAGGCCTTACAGCTGCTACACAGACAGGATACGTTGTGCGTCTCATTTTACCTTCCTTCTGACAGATCAGAAGAGTCAAATAAAGGATGATGTCAGCCAAGCCAAAAAGGCTAAATAGTTGCCCAGTCATGAAGTAGGGAGGGTGGGAACACCATGAGAAGTCCACAGAGTGGCTTAATGACATAGTGGTGAGGTAAAAGCAGCATGAGGATACCACAGAGTGGCCCAAGGACAGAGTCTGTAGGTGGTGGAAGCATCAGGATGCCGCAGAGTGGCACAATGACAGAGTGTGGAGATGGTGACAGCATCAGGAGGCTGGAGGTGGCAGCAGCATGATGAGATTACAGAGTGGCAAGGTGACATAGTTGGAGGTGGCAGCAGCATGAGGAGACCACAGAGTGGAAAAGTGACATAGTGGTGAGGTGGAAGCATCATGAGGAGACCACAGAATGGCCCAATCACAGAGTATATAGATGGCGGCAGCATCAGGAGGCCACAAAGTGTCACAATGACAGAGTCTGTAGGTAGCAGCAGCATCAAGAGGGCACAGAGTTGCACAACGACAGCGCGTGGAGGTGGCTGCAGCATCAGGAGGTCACAGAGTGGCAAGGTGACAAAGTGTGGAGGTGGCAGCAGCATAAAGAGACCACAGAGTGGAAAGTTGACATAGTGGTGAGTCGGAAGCAGCATGAGGAAACCACAGAGTGGTCCAATCACAGAGTCTGTAGGTGGCGGCAGCATCAAGAGGCCACAGAGTGGCAAGGTGACATAGTGTGGAGGTGGCAGCAGCATGAGGAGACCACAGAGTGGCAAGGTGACATAGTGTGGAAGTGGCAGCAGCATGAGCAGACCACAGAGTGTCAAAGTGTCATAGTAGTGAAGTGAAAGCATCATGAGGAGACCACAAAATGGCCCAATCACAGAGTCTGTAGGTGGCGGCAGCATCAGTAGGCCACAGAGTGGCACAATGACAGAGTGTGGAGGTGGCAGCAGCATCAGGAGTCCACAGAGTTGCAAGATGACATAGTGTGAAGGTGGCAGCAGCATGAGAAGACCACAGAGTGTCAAGGTGACATAGTAGTGAGGTGGAAGCAGCATGAGGAGACTACGGAATGGCCCAATCACAGAGTCTGTAGGTGGCGGCAGCATCAGGAGGCCACAGAGTGTCACAGTGATAGAGTGTGGAGGTAGCGGCAGAATCAGGAGGCCATAGAGTGGGGGGTGACATAGTCTGGAGGTGGCAACAGCATGACCAGACCACAGAGTGGCCCAATCACAGAGTCTGTAGGTGGCAGCCTCAGGAGGCCACAGAGGGGCACAATGACAGAGTGTGGAGGTTACAGCAGCATCCGGAGGCCACAGAGTGGCAAGGTGACATATTGTGGAGGCGGCAGCAGCATCTAGAGGCCACAGAGTGGCAAGGCAACATAGTGTGGTGTGGTAAGGTGAACAGAAAAGTGTATGGTAGAGTCCTGGAAGGGGTGTATATCCCACCCAGCTTCCTCAACTGGGTGAGGTAAATAAAATCCAGAAGGTTGAAATGGTCTCAGCAATGTGTAGGTTGCTGAGACAGTTTTGTTAAGTTTATGAGCTGGATTTCATTGGACTGGGAGAAGGTAGGATTGGTAGAGGGACCTCCCCAGTCCACCCCATTCCGGGACAGGTTTTCCCCTAGCCTGAGGGATCCCCAGCTGAAGCCAGCTGGGATCGTCAAGGGGAAATAAAGCACAGTCCAGGCTGTCAGTCTAGGAGAGTGATGCCTGGAGAAAGTCTAGGAAGCTGGCTGCCCTGCTGGCTAGAGAAGCCGAGTTCTCTGTGTGAACTGTGTTCAATAGGTGAGTTACGAACTTCACTATATTAGCCAGAGCCCAGACGGGCAGGTGTTTATTTTGGTTTATGTTTTGTGGTGCTGGACCTTCAGCTTACCCAGTGAATTATAACTGGGGTTGCCTGTATTTCCGGAGTGTGACAAATAAAGCAACATTTGGACTTTAACTCTGCGGTCTGCAAGAGAATCTGTCATCGCCGCCCTACCTGAGAGTGTAACCCCTTACAATTGGTGGCGGATGCGGGTAAGCGTACCTGCTGAAAAAAGCAATAGCAGGTTGCTAAGGGCAACGGCGTGACAGTTGATGATTTAATGTCCTGGGTGAAAGCTGCTGCAGCTTTGCAAAGTTCACCAAATACCATGGAGGAAATGATGAAGATGTTTTTTACAGGCCAATCTGGAGGAAAGAAAAAGACATGCTGAGGATAAAAAGAGACATGAGGAAACAAATTGTTTACTGTTGGAGCAGATTGCTGTATTGAGAGAGACTGTTGGAGCTCCAACCCTGCGTGTGGAGGTAAGCCCCCCAGAGACTTTAAATGTGAGAAGGGCTGTGCAGTGGGCCTTACAAAAACTGACACTTGATGATGATATCGAGGCCTACCTGACCGTATTTGAGAGGGTGGCGGAAAAAGAAAGGCTGCCAGTAACAGAGTGGGCAGAGGTCCTTGAGCCCTTTTTGTCCAGTGAACCATAAAAGGCCTACTATGACCTGGCTCATTTGGGCGTTACACCAGCGGTTCGTGCCCGGAGGGTCCACACGTGGAGCTACACCATGGACAAGTCTGCCCGATCTCAGATGTTTGACCTCCTCCATCTTGTATGGAAGTGGCTGGAACCTGAGACTTCTACACCAGACCAGATTGTGGAGAAAGTAATGGTGGATCACTACTTCAGAGCCCTCCCACCGGAGCTGCAACGGTGGGTCGGACATGGAGACCCCAAAACTGCGGATCAGCTCGTAAACCTGGTGGAAAGGTTCCTGTCGACTGAGGACTGCCTCCGTGATGTCCCTACCGCACCAACACCTCCCCGGAGTGCCCGACCAGTGTCCTCTGTCGGTAAGAGAGTTCCGGCTGTTGGGGGTGTGTGGAAGGGTGCAAGAGGGAATAAGGCTCTAGAGGTTGGGCGTGGGCATAAGGCTGAGTCTCCCGGGCAGTTCGGACCCGGAGAGGTCTTCTCACCTAGGAGACCCGGGGCGCCCCAGTGCTGGAGGTGCCGTGAGTGGGGACACGTTGCTGCCTATTGCCCTCTGACCTCAGAGCCCATGGAGTGTGTCGGGAGCCGGAGACAGTCACTGTATGCGGTGCCAGTGTGTGCGGCCTCCCCAAGACTAGAGACTGAGCAGCAGATGTGTACCCTGGTGATAAATGACTGCTCCATCAGGGCTCTGTTGGACTCCGGTAATCTGGTCACCTTAGTACATGCCAGCTTCGTGGCTGGGAATTATGTGCCGGACAAAAGAGTTAATGTGTTGTGCATCCATGGGGATGCAAAATCCTACCCGGTGGCTTGCGTTAAGGTGGAGACTCCAGCTGGGACGGTATCCTATGAAGTTGGGGTCGTCAAAAGACTTATGCATGATATAATATTGGGCCGGGACTTCCCCTTGTTTTGGAAGTTGTGGGATAGGAGAAACACTCCTGCAGAATCTGTGCCGTCTCCTTTAAATAATCATTGCTATGAGTGGCCCATTGAATCCAATGGTTTAATGGAGGAGACCATTGAAGACAATGGTGCTGATAAGGTGCAAAATGAAGATGTCTTGTTAACTGAATTGTCAGAAAATGTGGCGTTAGGTGACGTACCTGATAATGACAATTTTCCATTGCAGGTGTTAGCTGGCGAAGATGAAGTTTCCTCAACTGGTGTCTCAGGGTAACTTTGGTACAGAGCAATTGAGAGACCCCACTCTCATGAGTGCTCGCGGAAATGTTACTGTGATAGATGGTGTACCACAGGTACTAGAAGCTGACCAGAAATTTCCGCATTTTGCCATGAATGGAAACCTGCTGCATCGAGTTAATAAATGCAACAATGAAATTGTGGAGCAGCTTCTGGTGCAAAAACCTTATAGACGTATGGTACTAGATCTCACACATAACCACGTACTTGGGGGTCATTTGGGTGTTAGCAAAACACAGGAGAGGGTACTACAAAGATTTTTCTGGCCTGGAGTATGTAAGGAAGTGGAAATATACTGCGAGTCCTGCCCAACCTGCCAGATAAGTGCCCCGGCCTCACATTTCCGGAGTCCCTTGTTGCCTCTTCCCATCATTGAGGTACCTTTTGAAAGAATTGCCATGGACTTGGTGGGGTCCATTGTTAAGTCAGCTAGGGGACACCACTATATCTTGGTTGTGTTGGACTATGCCACACGATACCCGGAAGCGGTACCCTTGCGAAACATGGCATCCAAAAATGTTGCCCGGGAATTATTTTTCATGTTCTCCCGCACGGGGATCCCGAAAGAAATTCTCACGGACCAGGGTACCCCATTTATGTCGAAGGTCATGAAAGAGTTGTGCAAGTTGTTCAAAATTACCCAGATACGTACCTCGGTGTGCCACCCACAGACAGATGGGTTGGTCAAGAGGTTTGACAAGACGCTGAAACAGATGTTAAAGAAAAGTGGTCGAAAAGGATGGTCGGGACTGGGACTGCCTCCTACCCTACCTTATGTTCTCTGTTAGGGAGGTGCCTCAGGCTTCTACAGGGTTCTCACCATTTGAGTTACTATATGGCCGTCACCCAAGGGGTCTACTCGATGTAGCTAAAGAAACCTGGGAGGCTGAGGCTACTCCCTATAAGAGCGTCATTGAACATGTGGCTGATATGCAAGACAGGATAGCAACAGTGATGCCCATTGTTAAAGAACATCTACAAAGAGCTCAGGAGTCTCAAAGCAGAATTTATAACAGGTCTGCCAAGGTAAGGGCTCTTTCACACTTGCGTTGTTGTGTTCCGGCATAGAGTTCCGTCGTCGGGGCTCTATGCCGGAAGAATCCTGATCAGGATTATCCCCATGCATTCTGAATGGAGATAAATCCGTTCAGGATGCATCAGGATGTCTTCAATTCCGGAACGGAACGTTTTTTGGCCGGAGAAAATACTGCGTACTTCGGAGTTAAGTGTATTTTCCTTATTTCTTGTTTGTTATATTCCCTTATCTTTTGGTATTATGACTGAGGGAGTCTCCTATTCCTTCAGCTGGGAAGAAACAGGACATCTTTTGTCCTGACACCATTTTCAGGGCCCTTTAGGGTCATATAGGGCTCTAGGTTCCTGCATATAAACATTCCTACCATCGAGGTCTGTTCATACTGATAGTAGTCAGGGCTCGGTTTAGGGATTCACTAAGTTGTGACCTTTACCCTTTCCCTAGTTTCCAGGTCTAGTACATTTTCCCTTCCTTCTTGTGTTCGGTGAGGAGTAGTGTTGAGTGAGCATACCCGGCCGAATACCAGTTCGTCTCGAGCATCACTCGAGTGTCCTTACCGCATGTTTCGCGGATGCTAAGCAGCCAATAAATGTGCAGGTAAGTACTGCCCTCACTGTAATGCCAGTAGCCATGTTGGCTACTGGCATTACACTGATTGGTTGGCAGGAATGCGGCATCGGGTGCTATATAGCACCCGATGACGCGTGTTCGGCTCATTCTAAGTCAGGGAGAGCTGAGTATAGGAAGGGACAGAGATTGTAGGGAGTGTAATTGAATTAAATTTTTCTACAAAAACATTTCATAGACCCAAAAGTCCTTGTAAGGACTATTGTTTGTGACAGCAGCAATATATGTTTGTAGCGCAGCCAGCGATATATTGTTCAGTGTTAGAGAGAGCTGTGCATAGGAAGGGACAGACAGTGTAGGGAGTGTTAATGAATTACATTTTTCTACAAAAACGTTTCATAGACCCAAAAGTCCTTTTAAGGACTATTGTGTGTGACAGCAGCAATATATATTTTTAGCGCATCCTGTGCAAAATACTGTGTAATGGGCCGCTGCAGACAGTTAAATTATTCGCGCCACATCTCCTATGTAAATTATGCGCATCCCTAAAATATTAGTGACATCCAGTGCACTTTTTCCGTAGACGGTGTCCCCTGCGGACAGTTAAATTATCCGCACCACATCTCCTGTCTAAAGTGTGCGCATCCGTCAAATATCAGTGACATCCAGTGCACTTTTTGCGTAGAAGGTGCCCGCTGCGGACAGTTAAATTATCCGTGCCACATCTCCTGTGTAAAGTGTGTGCATCCCTAAAATATCAGTGACATCCAGTACACTTTTTCCGTAGACGGTGTCCCCTGCTGACAGTAAAATTATCTGCGCCACATCTCCTGTTTGAAGTGTGCGCATCCCTAAAATATCAGTGACATCCAGTGCAGTTTTTCCATAGACGGTGTCTGCTGCGGACCCTTAAAATATCCGGGCCACATCTCCTGTTTAAAGTGTGCGCATCGCTAAAATGTCAATGACATCCAGTACACTTTTTCTATGGACACTGCAAACTGTGACATTACCTGTGGTACCTGTCCTGTATAACGTTTTCTCATCACAAATACCTATGTAAATTTTTTTGCACGTACACTTCCAAATCCTACGCTACTGTACGTCTGACATAATTTCAAGCATATATCACATTTAAAATGAGGAAGGCGAGCAGTAAGGGACGGGGAAGTGGCCGTGATACTGATTACCAACCTCTTGAACATCCACAGTCACAAGAACATGACGGTGGGGAATGGCAATTAGTGTTTAATGAGGTAGATGATGATGATGATGAGACACAGTTTCCAATGAGTCAACCACAATTACTGTCTCAAGAGGTTGATGAAGAGGATGTGACACAGTTGTCAATCACTGAGGTTGTAGTTAGGTCAACAAATCAGGAGGATGATCAGAGTGAGGAATTGGAAGAGGAGGTGGTGGACGATGAAGTCACTGACCCAACCTGGGAAGGTGGAAAGCTGAGCGAGGAGATTAGTACAGAGGAGGAGGGATCTGCAGCACCGCAACAGGCTGTGGGGTGGCAAAGGGGAGAAGGCGGGCCACACCACACAGGCCCGCAACTGTTCTACGGAGCAAACCTTTGCGGAAATATTTCTTGCTAAGGGGTAAATGTTCCGCAGTATGACGCTTTTTTGAACAAATTGCGGATGACAAAAGAATAGTAGTTTTCAACCTTTGCCATGCGAAAATGAGCCTGGGCGTGAACACTAGCAACCTCACCACCAACAGCATGATCCACCACATGGCATCAAAGCACCATAATAAGTAGGACGAACGCCTGGGTCCACAATCTGTGTCTGCCGGTCACACCACTGCCCCCTCTTCCCCTGTGTTACGTGCTGGCCAATCCCCTGTCGAAGGCGCAGGCCTGGATGCATCCGGCCCTGCACCTGGACCTTCGCAAGCACCATCAGCGACCACATCCACTTCTGTGTCCCAGCGCAGAGTGCAAATGTCCTCACCCCAGGCATTTAAAAGCATTATATATAGGAGTAGTGGCTGACTCCTATGGTCGTGCACTCCCTTAGCCTCTTCTGCCTCATAGGCTGATTTTAATTAGAATGAGTATATTGTCTGCTCAGCATGCATGCTGGTATTTGTAGTCCCTGGATTTAATGAAGGCTATTTTGGCTCCACACAGATATGGATCAAAAGGGGCCCAGCATGCATGTGGGACCTGCACTTCCTGGATTTCATGGTCGCTGTTATGGCACCCAACAGGTGAACTTTAGTGTTAGGACCCGTCTTATAGAGATCGCCTTGGTGTGCGGCAGATGGGCTCAAATAATTTTGTACAAAATGTATTTGTTAAGCATCTCTAAGTTATTAGCATAGCATTTACAATGTAATATACTTTTGTACTCTACTTTTGGTTTGTAGAGTGCTGTTGCACTATGTGTTTGTCAGATGTATATTTGCAGCCACACTAGCGACGTGCACCTGCGCATTGGGATGTGCTGACCCCTCCCCCCCTTTTTGTGTTTGTAGGCATTTAAAAGCAAGCGCAAATACCCAGCTATCCATTGACAGGCAATAGCACTAAATGCGCAACCTTCCAAATTATTGGCCCTGAAAATGTTGCCATTTAGGCTTGTGGACACTGACGCCTTCCGCAGCCTGATGTCGGTGGCCGTACCTCATTACGCAGTCCCCAGCTGCCACTATTTTTCACGGTGTGCCGTGCCCGCCTTACACCAACATGTGTCATGTGTCCCGTAACATCACATGTGTCCTGACCAACGCAGTTAATGGGAAGATCCACTTAACCACGGACACATGGGAAAGTGCATTCGGCCAGGGATGCTACATTTCCCTGATGGCACACTGGGTGGAAGTTTTGGAGGTCGGGAGCAAGTTGTAACCTGGGATGGCACAGGTGCTACGAACGCCTAGGATTGCGGGCCCTACGTCGATCAGGGTTTCCGCCAGCACCTATGTCAGTGGCTCCAACCCCCACTACTCCTCCTCCACCTCCTTCTCCACTTCCACCTCCGAATTATCCGCGTGCAGCACCAGTCAGTCATCAGTTGGTAGCTGGATGTAGTATAGCAGTGCAGTGGGGAAGCGGCAATAGGCCGTGCTGAGGCTTATATGCTTAGGGGACAAACACCACACCGCCACAGAGCTGTGGCAAGGGATAAGAGACCAGACTGAGAATTGGCTCTCACCAGTCAACCTAGAACCAGGCATGGTTGTGTCTGATAATGGCCGTAACTTGGTGGTGGATTTGGAGCTCGGCAAGCTCAGACACATCCCATGCCTAGCCCAAATGTTCAACTTAGTGGTTAAGCGGTTTCTCAAAACCTACCCCAATTTGCCTGAGCTACTGGTAAAGTCACCGACAGTTTCAGCCGGTCTGTCAACACTGCAGCAGTGCTTGAAATTGCCAGCTCACTGACTGTTGTGCGACGTGAGTACGCACTGGAACTTAACGTTCCACATGTGGGCCAGGCTTTGTAAGCAGTAGAGGGCAGTAATGGAATACCAGCTACAACATGGTCGTCGCCTTTCCAGTCAGCTTCCGCTATTCACAAGCGAGGAGTGGGCATGGATGTCTGACCTCTGTGAGGTTTTAAGAAACTTTGAGGAATCAACACAGATGGTGAGCGGCGATAACGCTATTATCAGCATAACCATCCTACTTTTGTGTCTACTCAAACGCTCTCTGCTCATAATTAAGGACGATGCTTTGGATGTGGAAGAAGTGGAAATGGGGGGTAGACATTACACAGGGTGATAGCCAGACCTCCCTTAGTTTATCCTCTCAGCGCGAATTGGACAATGAAGAGGAGGAGGAGAAGCAGGAGACGGTTGCCTCCGCTACAGAGTGTAGTATCCATGGAAGTTTAATTCTATCTCTTCAGCGTGGGTGTGCAGAAGAGAAGGAAGAGGATGAGGAGATTGAAAGTCATCCTCCTGATGACAACAGCGATATCTTGCCTGTTGGTACTCTGGCACACATGGCTGACTTCATGTTAGGCTGCCTTTCCCGTGACTTATGCGCATCTCCCGTGACTTATGCTTTATATGCATTTAGATTACTGGTTGTTCACCCTTCTCGACAACCCGCTACAAAGAGAACTTCTCATCTCTCATTCCTCTGGTGGAGAGGACGAGCAAAATGGTGCAATACCAGAAGAGTCCGTAGTTCCTTGGCCAACTGAGGAGGGGAGACAAGGGTAACACACAGCAGTTCCAACAGAGGCAGGGCAACACTCTCCAAAGCCTGGGACAGTTTCATGACACCCCGCCAGCACCCTCACCCAGATGCACGGACTAGTGTCACAAGGAGGGACAAATTTTGGCAGATGGTTAAGGAGTACATAGCAGACCGTGTCAGCATCCTCAAGGATCCCTCAGTGCCTTACAACTACTGGGTGTCCAAGCTGGACATGTGGCACGAATTGGCGGTCTACGCCTTAAAGGTGCTGGCCTGCCCTGACGCCAGCGTTTTGTCTGAGCGGGTATTTAGTGCTGCTGGTGGCATTATAACAGATAAGCGTATCTGCCTGTCAACTGAAAATGCTGACAGGTTGACTCTTATAAAAATGAACAAGGCCTGGATTGACCATGATTTCTCGACTCCACCAGAGGAAAGCGGCTGAACATAAAGGCACTTTAAATGTGTTGTTTATAATGTACTGAATATACTGTATTCCCATGCACCCCTTCTACCACAAACTAGGGTATATGGTTGAATCTTCCTTTTCTCATCCTCCTCCTCTTTTCATCATATCAACATGCTTATGCGTTCAATACATTCAATGCCCTCGCATATATTCCCTTTACATATAATGTTTCACAGGGTCAGCTCTATTGTTGAGCGCGAATATTCGAATAGTGAATTTTAATCGCGAATATCGGCACTTTGAGAATTTGCGAATATTTAGAATATAGCGTTATATATTTGTAAAATCGAATATTATCCCTCCCTTCTTCTAGCTTGTGGGCCAATGAGAAGGCTTTGTCACAGCTTAGCAACATCACTAGCAGCCAATAGAAAAGTTGCCTACCCCTTACTATTGCTGAAAATTCGCAAGCGCAAATATATTGGAGCACTCTATCTGAATATAAAGCTATTCTAATGTTCTGCCGTGCCAACCATTTTTTCCAGTCTCAGGAAACTTATACCAGCTTGAAAAATGTAGCATAAGTGACCCAAGCCTGTATTTCGCGCGCATTAAGCGAATATTACATTGCTGATTTTCGCAATCACGAATGTAATCTCGAATTCTAGAATTCGTGAATATATGACGAATATTCTACAAAATATTTGCAAAATATTGCAAATTCAAATATTGCCCCTGCCGCTTATCACTAGTCAGCTCACATGCAGGCCCTCGCATATAATGTTTTAAAGGGTCAGCTCAGCTGCAGGCCCTCGCATATAATTTTTTAGAGGGTCATCTCAGCTGCAGGCCTTCGCATATAATTTTTTAGAGGGTCAGCTCACCAGCAAGTCCTCACCTACAATCTTTTACAGGGTTAGCTCACCTTCAGGCCCTTGTATATAATTTTTTAGAGGGTCAGCTCACCAGCAGGCCTTCACCTACAATCTTTTACATGGTCAGCTCACCAGCAGGCCCACACCTCAAATATTTTACAGGGTCAGCTCACCAGCAGGCCAGCACCTCAAATCTTTTACAGGGTCAGCTCACCTGAAGGCCCTCACATTTTTTAGAGGGTCAGCTCACCTGCAGGCCCGCACATAAAATCTTTTACTGGGTCAGCTCACCAGCAGGCCCGCTACTCAAATCTTTTAGAGGGTCAGCTGACCAGCAGACCCGCACCTCAAATCTTTTACAGGGTCAGCTCACCTGAAGGCCCTCACATGAAATTTTTTAGAGGGTCAGCTTACCTGCATGCCCTTGCATATAATGTTTTACAAGGTCAGCTCACCTGAAGGGCCTCCCTCGCATATAAAGTTTTAGAGGGTCAGCTCACCAGCAGGCCCGCACCTAAAATCTGTTACAGGATCAGCTCACTAGCATGCCCGCACCTAAAACCTTTTACAGGGTCAGCTCACCAGCAAGCCGTCACATATAATTTTTTACAGGGTCAGCTCACCATCAGGCCCGCACCTAAAATCTTTTATAGGGTCAGCTCACCTGCAGGCCCACACCTAAAATCTTTTACAGGGTCAGCTCACCTGCAGGCCCTCACCAAATTATACCTAATAGGTAATTTGCGCGTATGCTGCCTTGCTTGGATATGGTAGCCGTAGCTGTTTCTCAGGCTCCCTCTCCAGAATCGAACCATGATTCCCCAGTTATCTATGGTCTACATGGTTTGGGCTGAAAATAACATCGAAAGTCGATAGGTCAGACATTCGAATGGATTGTCGCCGTCCCGGGGACGTGCGATCGTCCTAAGGTTATCTAGAGTCACCAAAGCGGCAGCAGGCCATCAATCATTATTTTTCAAGGCTGTGTACGATGCCCTCCTTTAAGTGCAACAAAGGGTATATTGTAGTGCCAATTCCTTGTAATTTTTGGCAGCCCTTTCACTTAGTGTATAGGCTTTATGAGTGTAGGAGTCCCACAACCTAAACAATTGTACCCAAATGTGAATGAGGTTGCACTTCCGGACTGATCCAGCTCTCCGTAGCCAATTCTTTCAGGGATTATCCGAGAGCCTAAAGGACGTGTTGGCCTTTCACAAAAATCCTGAGTCATTGGAAGCGGTTATGTACCTTGCTGTACGTATGGATAGACGCCTGAGAGATCTAAGGACCATCACTCTCAGGACGAACTATCATATAACGTGACGGCTTCCTCAGACACCTTGGGTAGAGAGAGACTCCTGAGTTTATGCCTGGTGGCGAACCTATGCAGTTAGGGGGAGCTACCCCTGGGCCTGCTTGCAAGAGTTTTAGTCATAAGAAGGTAGTATGTTTTTTCTGTGGAAAAAGGGGACATTTTGTTAATGTTTGTACTTACGTTCAGCGTCAAGGTGAAAATAAAACAAAAAAAACTTCAATTCCTATCTTACTCCTGGTCAGGGAACTCACTTTTGTTATTTACTGGTAGTAACTGATTTCTCCTGTCTGCCGAGGTGGCGCTAGAGTCCAAAACTGTGAGAATTGAGGTGTTTATTGACAGTGGGGCAGGGGTTAACCTACTTAATGGTCAGTTTATCCGTTTGCATGGGTTGACAATAAGTGCATTAGAGAAAAATATTTCGGTGTTTGCAATAGACTCCGCACCACTTACTCAGAAATGTTGGTCACAGATGGTGCAGGACATCCATTTAAGAGTGGCTGATTTTCATCAGGAATCCATTTTGTGTTTTGTGCTGGAGGGTCTGCCTGCTCCGTTGGTTCTGGGTTTACCATGGTTGAGCAAACATAATCCAACCATTAAGAAAAAATGTGGGGGGTTGAGTCAGCACAACCCGTATGTAGGTGCATATCACTATGGCAAAATACATATACAAACGGAAAATGCAAATGTGATCGCACTCTACATCCAGCACTCTGCCCTGCCTCCATGCTGGATGAGACATTGGTGTACATTTTGGCCAAAGCGTAATAAGCCACTCACCAAGTCAAGGTTGCCTCATTTGAGTGGTCCCTAACACTAGTTCCTACCTGTTTATGGGCCATGACAGCCACACAAAGTCCACGGAATGCAGGTCAGCATGCAAGCCAAGCACACTCTGCTTTTAACCCCGTCCGGTGCCATTACAGCTTTCATCGGATCCAGGGATGCAAGTACCAACATGCATGCTGAGCCCACCATATACTTCACCTGGAGCCAAATGGCTACTGGTAGGTTCTATATAAGCAGACTCAGTTTTATACTGACTTTAAAACCAGCCTCCAGGACAGATTGACTGGTCAGGTGTGCATGACTCAAAGGAGATCACCATGACTCAAAGGAGATCACCACGCCTCCAATATATACTACAAAGAAAAAATGTGGGGGCTTGAGTCAGCACAACCCGTATGTTGGTGCATAGCACTATGGCGAAATACATATACAAACGGAAAATGCAAATGTGATCGCACTCTACATCCAGCACTCTGCCCTGCCTCCATGCTGGATGAGACATTGGTGTACATTTTGGCCAAAGCGTAATAAGCCACTCACCACGTCAAGGTTGCCTCATTTGAGTGGTCCCTAACACTAGTTCCTACCTGTTTATGGGCCATGACAGCCACACAAAATCCAGGGAATGCAGGTCAGCATGCAAGCCAAGCACACTCTGCTTTTAACCCCGTCCGGTGCCATTACAGCTTTCATCGGATCCAGGGATGCAAGTACCAACATGCATGCTGAGCCCACCATATACTTCTCCTGGAGCCAAATGGCTACTGGTAGGTTCTATATAAGCAGACTCAGTTTTATACTGACTTTAAAACCAGCCTCCAGGACAGATTGACTGGTCAGGTGTGCATGACTCAAAGGAGATCGCCACGCCTCCAATATATACTACAAAGAAAAAATGTGGGGGGTTGAGTCAGCACAACCCGTATGTAGGTGCATATCACTATGGCGAAATACATATACAAATGAAGAATACAAATGTGATCGCACTCTATATCCAGCATTCTGCCCTGCCTCCATGCTGGATGAGACATTGGTGTACATTTTGGCCAAAGCGTAATAAGCCACTCACCACGTCAAGGTTGCCTCATTTGAGTGGTCCCTAACACTAGTTCCTACCTGTTTATGGCCCATAAACAGGTAGGAACTAGTGTTAGGGACCACTCAAATGAGGCAACCTTGACTTGGTGAGTGGCTTATTACGCTTTGGCCAAAATGTACACCAATGTCTCATCCAGCATGGAGGCAGGGCAGAGTGCTGGATGTAGAGTGCGATCACATTTGCATTTTCCGTTTGTATATGTATTTCGCCATAGTGCTATGCACCTACATACGGGTTGTGCTGACTCAAGCCCCCACATTTTTTCTTTGTAGTATATATTGGAGGCGTGGTAATCTCCTTTGAGTCATGGTGATCTCCTTTGAGTCATGCACACCTGACCAGTCAATCTGTCCTGGAGGCTGGTTTTAAAGTCAGTATAAAACTGAGTCTGCTTATATAGAACCTACCAGTAGCCATTTGGCTCCAGGAGAAGTATATGGTGGGCTCAGCATGCATGTTGGTACTTGCATCCCTGGATCCGATGAAAGCTGTAATGGCACCGGACGGGGTTAAAAGCAGAGTGTGCTTGGCTTGCATGCTGACCTGCATTCCCTGGATTTTGTGTGTCTGTCATGGCCCATAAACAGGTAGGAACTAGTGTTAGGGACCACTCAAATGAGGCAACCTTGACGTGGTGGGTGGCTTATTACGCTTTGGCCAAAATGTACACCAATGTCTCATCCAGCATGGAGGCAGGGCAGAGTGCTGGATGTAGAGTGCGATCACATTTGCATTTTCCGTTTGTATATGTATTTCGCCATAGTGCTATGCACCTACATACGGGTTGTGCTGACTCAAGCCCCCACATTTTTTCTTTGTAGTATATATTGGAGGCGTGGTGATCTCCTTTGAGTCATGGTGATCTCCTTTGAGTCATGCACACCTGACCAGTCAATCTGTCCTGGAGGCTGGTTTTAAAGTCAGTATAAAACTGAGTCTGCTTATATAGAACCTACCAGTAGCCATTTGGCTCCAGGAGAAGTATATGGTGGGCTCAGCATGCATGTTGGTACTTGCATCCCTGGATCCGATGAAAGCTGTAATGGCACCGGACGGGGTTAAAAGCAGAGTGTGCTTGGCTTGCATGCTGACCTGCATCCCCTGGACTTTGTGTGGCTGTCATGGCCCATAAACAGGTAGGAACTAGTGTTAGGGACCACTCAAATGAGGCAACCTTGACGTGGTGAGTGGCTTATTACGCTTTGGCCAAAATGTACACCAATGTCTTATCCAGCATGGAGGCAGGGCAGAGTGCTGGATGTAGAGTGCGATCACATTTGCATTTTCCGTTTGTATATGTATTTCGCCATAGTGATATGCACCTACATACGGGTTGTGCTGACTCAACCCCCCACATTTTTTCTTTGTAGTATATATTGGAGGCATGGCGATCTCCTTTAAATCATGCACACCTGACCAGTCAATCTGTCCTGGAGGCTGGTTTTAAAGTCAGTATAAAACTGAGTCTGCTTATATAGAACCTACCAGTAGCCATTTGGCTCCAGGAGAAGTATATGGTGGGCTCAGCATGCATGTTGGTACTTGCATCCCTGGATCCGATGAAAGCTGTAATGGCACCGGACAGGGTTAAAAGCAGAGTGTGCTTGGCTTGCATGCTGACCTGCATTCCCTGGACTTTGTGTGGCTGTCATGGCCCATAAACAGGTAGGAACTAGTGTTAGGGACCACTCAAATATTCCAACCATTGACTGGCAAGCGAGACAGATTCTCGATTTGAGTGAGTATTGCATGGACAACTGTCTTTTTTTTTTAATTTAAAATTATCTTTATTTTTCTTTTAGGAACCATACAATTAATACATAAACCAATATCTGTCACAATGGTATATATAATATAACCATCATATAACAACATTATATCCCCCCGCACCCCTTGGCTGTCGTCCCCTCCGTTCAGTTAAATGTGTCATAATAACAAAATTAAATAATGTATAGCTACATAGCTCTGCGTGCGACTCTCCGTTTCCTTTCAATATCCTCATATATTTTAATTTGTTGTAAATATAGACCCCACTCCCTTGACGAGGGCAGGGAGACAGAGCCCCAATACTTGACCAATATAGCTTTCGCTACCATCAATCCTCTCATCCAAATCCATCTAACCTGGGGCGGAACTTCCGTCTCTGAGCCATAATCTCCAAAGATCACTATCAAGATCCCCGGGTTATAGTTCATTGAAGATTCCTTTTGTAGGGCAGAAAAAACCTCCTCCCAATATTTTCTTATTTTATTGCAGCTCCAAAGAAAATGGACATAGTTCGCATTTACATATCCACACTTAGGACAGGAACAATCCCGGTCCTTATTTTGGAGAAATTTCCCTTGGGTTTTGGGCGTATAATACAATCTATGGAGAATCTTAAATTGGATTAGCCTATGGGCACTGGAAACTGTCGCCTTTTTCACATTCCTATAGATAGTAGGCCACTGTAGTGGGGGGCAATTTAACTCTTGCTCCCACTTGGTAGGGCTTTTAACCACCTCAGCCCCCAGTGCTTAAACACCCTGAAAGACCAGGCCACTTTTTACACTTCTGACCTACACTACTTTCACCGTTTATTGCTCGGTCATGCAACTTACCACCCAAATGAATTTTACCTCCTTTTCTTCTCACTAATAGAGCTTTCATTTGGTTGTATTTCATTGCTGCTGACATTTTTACTTTTTTTGTTATTAATCGAAATTTAACGATTTTTTTGCAAAAAAATGACATTTTTCACTTTCAGTTGTAAAATTTTGCAAAAAAAACGACATCCATATAGAAATTTTGCTCTAAATTTATAGTTCTACATGTCTTTGATAAAAAAAAAATGTTTGGGTAAAAAAAAAATGGTTTGGGTAAAAGTTATAGCGTTTACAAACTATGGTACAAAAATGTGAATTTCCGCTTTTTGAAGCAGCTCTGACTTTCTGAGCACCTGTCATGTTTCCTGAGGTTCTACAATGCCCAGACAGTACAAACACCCCACAAATGACCCCATTTCTGAAAGTACACACCCTAAGGTATTCGCTGATGGGCATAGTGAGTTCATAGAACTTTTTATTTTTTGTCACAAGTTAGCGGAAAATGATGATTTTTTTTTTTTTTTTTTTTTTCTTACAAAGTCTCATATTCCACTAACTTGTGACAAAAAATAAAAACTTCTATGAACTCACTATGCCCATCAGCGAATACCTTGGGGTCTCTTCTTTCCAAAATGGGGTCACTTGTGGGGTAGTTATACTGCCCTGGCATTCTAGGGGCCCAAATGTGTGGTAAGGAGTTTGAAATCAAATTCTGTAAAAAATGACCTGTGAAATCCGAAAGGTGCTCTTTGGAATATGGGCCCCTTTGCCCACCTAGGCTGCAAAAAAGTGTCACACATCTGGTATCTCCGTACTCAGGAGAAGGTGGGGAATGTGTTTTGGGGTGTCATTTTATATATACCCATGCTGGGTGAGAGAAATATCTTGGCAAAAGACAACTTTTCCCATTTTTTTATACAAAGTTGTCATTTGACCAAGATATTTATCTCACCCAGCATGGGTATATGTAAAAAGACACCCCAAAACACATTCCTCAACTTCTCCTGAGTACGGGGATACCAGATGTGTGACACTTTTTTGCAGCCTAGGTGGGCAAAGGGGCCCATATTCCAAAGAGCACCTTTCGGATTTCACTCCTCATTTTTTCCTGAATTTGATTTCAAACTCCTTACCACACATTTGGGCCCCTAGAATACCAGGGCAGTATAACTACCCCACAAGTGACCCCATTTTGGAAAGAAGACACCCCAAGGTATTCCGTGAGGGGCATGGCGAGTTCCTAGAATTTTTTATTTTTTGTCACAAGTTAGTGGAAAATGATGATTTTTTTTTTTTTTTTTTTTTTTTCATACAAAGTCTCATATTCCACAAACTTGTGACAAAAAATAAAAACTTCCATGAACTCACTATGCCCATCAGCGAATACCTTGGGGTCTCTTCTTTCCAAAATGGGGTCACTTGTGGGGTAGTTATACTGCCCTGGCATTCTAGGGGCCCAAATGTGTGGTAAGTAGGTAAATGACCTGTGAAATCCGAAAGGTGCTCTTTGGAATGTGGGCCCCTTTGCCCACCTAGGCTGCAAAAAAGTGTCACACATCTGGTATCTCTGTATTCAGGAGAAGTTGAGGAATGTGTTTTGGGGTGTCTTTTTACATATACCCATGCTGGGTGAGATAAATATCTTGGTCAAATGCCAACTTTGTATAAAAAAATGGGAAAAGTTGTCTTTTGCCAAGATATTTCTCTCACCCAGCATGGGTATATGTAAAATGACACCCCAAAACACATTCCCCAACTTCTCCCGATTACGGAGATACCAGATGTGTGACACTTTTTTGCAGCCGAGGTGGGCAAAGGGGCCCATATTCAAAAGAGCACCTTTCGGATTTCACAGGTCATTTTTTACAGAATTTGATTTCAAACTCCTTACCACACATTTGGGCCCCTAGAATGCCAGGGCAGTATAACTACCCCACAAGTGACCCCATTTTGGAAAGAAGAGACCCCAAGGTATTCGCTGATGGGCAAAGTGAGTTCATGGAAGTTTTTATTTTTTGTCACAAGTTAGTGGAATATGAGACTTTGTATGAAAAAAAAAAAAAAAAAAAAATAAGCATTTTCCACTAACTTGTGACAAAAAATAAAAAATTCTAGGAACTCGCCATGCCCCTCACGGAATACCTTGGGGTGTCTTCTTTCCAAAATGGGGTCACTTGTGGGGTAGTTATACTGCCCTGGCATTTTCCAGGGGCCCTAATGTGTGGTAAGTAGGTAAATGACCTGTGAAATCCTAAAGGTGCTCTTTGGAATATGGGCCCCTTTGCCCACCTAGGCTGCAAAAAAGTGTCACACATGTGGTATCGCCGTATTCAGGAGAAGTTGGGGAATGTGTTTTGGGGTGTCATTTTACATATACCCATGCTGGGTGAGAGAAACATCTTGGCAAAAGACAACTTTTCCCATTTTTTTATACAAAGTTGGCATTTGACCAAGATATTTCTCTCACCCAGCATGGGTATATGTAAAATGACACCCCAAAACACATTCCCCAACTTCTCCTGAGTACGGCGATACCAGATGTGTGACACTTTTTTGCAGCCTAGATGCGCAAAGGTGCCCAAATTCCTTTTAGGAGGGCATTTTTAGACATTTGGATACCAGACTTCTTCTCACGCTTTGGGGCCCCTAGAATGCCAGGGCAGTATAAATACCCCACATGTGACCCCATTTTGGAAAGAAGACACCCCAAGGTATTCAATGAGGGGCATGGCGAGTTCATAGAAATTTTTTTTTTTTGGCACAAGTTAGCGGAAATTGATATTTTTAATTTTTTTCTCACAAAGTCTCCCGTTCCGCTAACTTGGGACAAAAATTTCAATCTTTCATGGACTCAATATGCCCCTCACGGAATACCTGGGGGTGTCTTCTTTCCGAAATGGGGTCACATGTGGGGTATTTATACTGCCCTGGCATTCTAGGGGCCCTAAAGCGTGAGAAGAAGTCTGGAATATAAATGTCTAAAAAATTTTACGCATTTGGATTCCGTGAGGGGTATGGTGAGTTCATGTGAGATTTTATTTTTTGACACAAGTTAGTGGAATATGAGACTTTGTAAGAAAAAAAAAAAAAAATTCTGCTAACTTGGGCCAAAAAAATATCTGAATGGAGCCTTACAGAGGGGTGATCAATGACAGGGGGGTGATAAATGACAGGGGGGTGATCAATGACAGGGGGGTGATCAATGACAGGGGGGTGATCAGGGAGTCTATATGGGGTGATAACCACAGTCATTGATCACGCCCGTGTAAGGCTTCATTCAGACGTCCGGATGCGTTTTGCGGATCCGATCCATCTATCAGTGCATCCGTAAAAATCATGCGGACATCTGAATGGAGCTTTACAGGGGGGTAATCAATGACAGGGGGGTGATCAATGACAGGGGGGTGATCAGGGAGTCTATATGGGGTGATCACCACAGTCATTGATCATGCCCCTGTAAGGCTTCATTCAGACGTCCGGATGCGTTTTGCGGATCCGATCCATCTATCAGTGCATCCGTAAAAATCATGCGGACATCTGAATGGAGCTTTACAGGGGGGTAATCAATGACAGGGGGGTGATCAATGACAGGGGGGTGATCAGGGAGTCTATATGGGGTGATCACCACAGTCATTGATCATGCCCCTGTAAGGCTTCATTCAGACGTCCGGATGCGTTTTGCGGATCGGATCCATCTATCAGTGCATCCGTAAAAATCATGCGGACATCTGAATGGAGCTTTACAGGGGGGTAATCAATGACAGGGGGGTGATCACCACAGTCATTGATCATGCCCCTGTAAGGCTTCATTCAGACGACCGGATGCGTTTTGCGGATCCGATCCATGTATCAGTGCATCCGTAAAAATCATGCGGACATCTGAATGGAGCTTTACAGGGGGGTGATCAGGGAGTCTATATGGGGTGATCACCACAGTCATTGATCATGCCCCTGTAAGGCTTCATTCAGACGTCCGGATGCGTTTTGCGGATCGGATCCATCTATCAGTGCATCCGTAAAAATCATGCGGACATCTGAATGGAGCTTTACAGGGGGGTAATCAATGACAGGGGGGTAATCAATGACAGGGGGGTGATCAGGGAGTCTATATGGGGTGATCACCACAGTCATTGATCATGCCCCTGTAAGGCTTCATTCAGACGTCCGGATGCGTTTTGCGGATCCGATCCATCTATCAGTGCATCCGTAAAAATCATGCGGACATCTGAATGGAGCTTTACAGGGGGGTAATCAATGACAGGGGGGTGATCACCACAGTCATTGATCATGCCCCTGTAAGGCTTCATTCAGACGACCGGATGCGTTTTGCGGATCCGATCCATGTATCAGTGCATCCGTAAAAATCATGCGGACATCTGAATGGAGCTTTACAGGGGGGTAATCAATGACAGGGGGGTAATCAATGACAGGGGGGTGATCAGGGAGTCTATATGGGGTGATCACCACAGTCATTGATCATGCCCCTGTAAGGCTTCATTCAGACGTCCGGATGCGTTTTGCGGATCCGATCCATCTATCAGTGGATCCGTAAAAATCATGCGGACGTCTGAATGGAGCTTTACAGGGGGTTGATCAATGACAGGGGGGTAATCAATGACAGGGGGGTGATCAGGGAGTCTATATGGGGTGATCAGGGGTGATTAGGGGTGATCAGGGGCTAATAAGGGGTTAATAAGTGATGGGGGGGGGTGTAGTGTAGTGTAGTGGTGCTTGGTGCTACTTTACTGAGCTACCTGTGTCCTCTGGTGGTCGATCCAAACAAAGGGGACCACCAGAGGACCAGGTAGCAGGTATATTAGACGCTGTTATCAAAACAGCGTCTAATATACCTGTTAGGGGTTAAAAAAACACATCTCCAGCCTGCCAGCGAACGATCGCCGCTGGCAGGCTGGAGATCAACTCTCTTACCTTCCGTTCCTGTGAGCGCGCGCGCCTGTGTGCGCGCGTTCACAGGAAATCTCGCGTCTCGCGAGATGACGCGTATATGCGTGACTGTGTGCAGCGCTGCCACCTCCGGAACGCGATCCTGCGTTAGGCGGTCCGGAGGTGGTTAAAAGGCGTTACAGTTGCCAGTGCCGTTCGGAGTTTAGCGTATAAACTAGATAATTTCACCTTCACGTCCTTCTGAGCATCACAGTAATCAAAAAATATATTTTCTCGTGGAAAAATACGACCCCTATCCTTAGAAGTTTCAAATATGTGTTTCAATCATGCATAGTTAAAAAAATCTAATGGTGAACTATCAGAAAAATCGAATTCCAAAAATGACTTTAAACGACCTGCATATAAAAGGTGAGACACCCTATTGATACCATTTCGTGTCCAATAACCAAAATCTGTAATTTTGAAGAATTCCTCCAGCCCCCTGTTCCCCCACAGAGGGGTAAAAGCGAACGGATCGGAGACTTTAAGGATCTCCTTCAGCCTATTCCACACCCTCTGAAGTGAGCAAGGGATCAGCAAGGACCTCTCAATTCCCATAGACCCAGTCTCCAAACATGCAAATATGTTCTCTATTGGCCTATCAATAACCTTAGTTAAATACCGTGAAAGTAAACTCTCTTTCCGATAACCACAACGCTGGATCTGTGCACACAAATAATAACCTTGAAAAAAAGGAAGTGACAGCCCACCATCTGCCTCCGACAACCAAAGATATCTCTGCTTTATACGCACCCTCTTCCTTCCCCAAATTAAATCGTTAATCAAAGTCTCCAATCTATGGAAAAATATATCATCAATCCAAATGGGGGAAGCACACATTGGGAACAAAACTATAGGCAGAATAATCATCTTGATCAATGCGATTCGATCTGTCTGTGCCAGTATCAATTTCCGCCAAGCGGCAACTTTGGCCCCAACTTTATTCAAAACCGGGGCCAAATTTAGCTCATAAAACCTACTCAAAGGAACACCGATCTTAACCCCCAGATAGTCCAAGGTATCATTAGGAGCCAAGACACGGACTCGCTGCCCTTCATCTACAGCTTTCCGGTTCAGAGGGAGGAGCGATGACTTTGACCAATTGATCATATAACCTGATAATTTACCATAGTCTTCTATTACCTCTATCGCATACTGTAGGATTTTCCAACCCTGATCCAGGAACAAAATCACATCATCTGCATATAAGCTTATTTTGTCGCTCACTCCCGCCACTCCGAAGCCGTCTATGCAATTATCCAATCGGATCCGGCAAGCCAACGGTTCAATAAAAAGTGCGAAGAGGAGAGGAGACAGGGGACAACCCTGTCTCATCCCCCTCCGCATCATAACAGGAGAAGAGCCAGTGCCATTAATATTAATATATGCAATCGGCTGTTCATATAGCATTTGGGTCATTTTCACAAATAGCTTACCAAGGCCAAAACCAGACATCGTAGCCCACAAAAAAGGCCACTCCATCCTGTCAAACGCCTTCGCGGCGTCTAAGGACAGGATGGAGTGGTCTATACCGCCCCCAACAGATAGATTCAGATATACCCTATATATGCTCATCTGTATTTGGCGGCCCGGAATAAAGCCCGTCTGGTCAGAATGTACCAGACAAGCTATAACCCTCTTCAGACGGCTGGCAAGGATTTTTGCAAAGATCTTATAGTCCGTATTTAGGAGCGATATAGGTCTATATGACCCCATATCGCATGGATCCTTCTCCTTTTTCAAGACCAAGATAATCACCGCCTCTCTAAATGATGGAGGTAAAGAACCAAAAGCGCCCGATTCATTAAAGACTTGAAGTAAGATCGGCAAAAGTGATTTGGCATGGCACCTATATATTCCAAATGGCAATCCATCTGGACCAGGAGATGAATTATATTTTAGAGAGGGAAGAGTCGCCTGGAGTTCCTCCAAAAGGATGGGGGAGTCCAACATCTCTCTATCTTGGATAGATAGCTGAGGGAGCTCCAATTGTTTAAGATATTGCTCCATACCGGTGCGGCTAAACATAGACTCAGATTTATATAAGGTAGAGTAATATTTCGCAAATTCCTCTCTAATCTCCTCTGCGGATCTCACCCCAATTCCCTGTGGGTTCCTAATTTCTCTTATACTGGTAGCCTCTCTCTGATTGGCCACCAGACATGCCAAAAACCTACCAGTTTTACCAGATTCGCAGAAACGACTCTGGCCCTGAAAGAGTGTCTTAAGCTGTATATTAGCCTCCTTTAACTGATTAATATATTGCTCCGTGTGGTGGTCAATTAGTTCGGCACGTAAACTCCTTATTAACTCTGTCAGTTCTTGTTCCCTCCGCCGTAGTTCCGTTCTAAACCTATTAATTTTATAGAAGTACAAGCCCCTAATATGGGCCTTCAACGCGTCCCACACATAATGGATGTGTGTCGAACCTACGTTAAACCCCCAAAATTCCTGAATATCCTGATCTAATCGGGATTGCTCCCCTATCACCTCAAGCCAATGAGGGTTCAATTTGAAGGTTCTTCCTGGAGTAGGAGCATCCGCAAACACAATCAAAACTGGGGAGTGATCCGAGATTCCATGCGGTTCATACTTCATTCTCAGGACACGGCCACACAGATCCCGACTTGCAAAAGCCAGATCAATACGGGACATAGACCCGTATGACTGGCTGAAACATGAAAAGATTTTTTTATTGCCATAGAGGTGGCGCCAGATATCAACCAGCGCCAGCTCCTGGCACACAGCTGGACAACTGTCTTAATACATCTCTCTCTGTCTTGACCACTAAAGCTGTTCCCTCTTTCATTTCTGATTTTTCTGATGTATTTTCTGAGAGTGGTTGCCAGGGTTTACCCCACACGGGAATATGATTGTCCTATCAATCTAGGTTATATAACCTTTCTGAACCTGAAAGAGCGGCCATGCGAGAGTATATTGCCGAAAGTTTGGCTAAGGGACATATTAGACTTTCCAAGTCCCCAGCGGCAGCAGGGTTTTTCTTTGTAATGAAGAAAAGCGGAACTCTTAGGCCATGTCTAAACTTCCGTGAGCTCAATCGGATTATGGTCCATGATCCATACCCCTTTCCTTAGATTCCTGACTTGTTTAACCAGATTGTTGATGCCAAGGTGCTCTCCAAGTTGGACCTAAGGGGGAATATAACCTGGTTATACTATGCCTCAGGGAGAAGCCTGTTCATCGGGAAAGGAACGAGTTGCCTCAGCAATGGCAATATTCTTAGGGCTCTCTAGAGTCTCCAAGGTCACAGTTTACAGGGTATGGGCATTTCTACTTTCAAGGAGTGCCCATACAATTAGGAGTCATGGCCAGGAGTAGGGTTACTAGGAGGTGACCTTTTCCTTTTCCTAGCGTTGAGGACTAGTGGCTTTCCCTTTCCCTCCTGGTTGTCAGTTTGGTGTTTCCTCCAATACCTCATCCGTGAAAGGAAGTTGACGCATCCGAGGTAGGGGTAGGAGCAGTCTTGTCACAGGGTCCTTAACCTAGAAAATGGCGCCCATGTGCATTCTTCTCTAAGAAACTCTCAGCTGCAGAAAGGAATTATGATGCGGGTAATAGAGAGTTGCTGGCCATTAAGTTGGCTTTTGAGGAGTGGCATCATTGGTTGGAAGGAGCAAATCTTCCCATTACTGTGTTTACTGATTACAAAAATCTGGCTTACCTGGAGTCGGCTAAACAACTGAACCCAAGGCAGGCCAGATGGTTGCTGTTTTTCACCAGATTTAATTTAATCGTCACCTATCGCCCTGAGGTTAAGAAGGTCAAGGCTGATGCTTTGGTGTGTAGATTTACTGGGGGGGTGATTTGGAAAATCTTGGTCCGATATTGTCTGAAGGGGTAGTTATATACACCCTATATCCCAACCTTGAGGCAGAGGTGTTGGAGACCCAGGGAGATGCACCGGATTCTTTTCCTCCGGGAAGTTGTTTGTTCCTTCTGAATTACGTCACAAGGTGTTCGAGGAACATCACTGTACGGTTCTCACAGGACACACTGGGAGCAGATCCACTGTCAATCTCATCTCTTTTAGATTCTGCTGGCCGGTTTTGCGAAAGTGTGTTGAGGACTATGTGTCTGCTTGCAGTACTTGTGCACGTGCTAAGGTGACACATACTCGGCCTTCCGGACCTTTACTTCCATTGCGCATCCCGTCCTGACCTTGGATTCATTTATCCATGGATTTTATCACAGATTTACCTAATTCTTCAGGAAAAACTGTGATTTTGGTGGTTGTTTTTTAATCGCTTTAGTAAGATGGCGCACTTTATACCATTGCCAGGTCTACCTAATGCTAAAACTTTGGCACAAGTGTTTGTCGATAACATCGTGAAATTACATGGTATTCCTTCTGATGTGGTGTCTGATAGGGGGTTTGTTTCCAAATTCTGGAAGGCATTCTGTACTCATCTGGGGGTACAATTGTCCTTCTCTTCGGCCTTTCATCCTCAGTCGAACGGACAGACTGAACACACTAATCAGAATCTGGAGACTTATTTGAGATGTTTTGTCTCGAAGAACCAGGAGGCGTGGTCCTCATTTTTGTCTTTAGCCGAGTTTGCTATAAATAACCGTAGACAGGAGTCCACTGATTAATCGCTGTTTTTTGGGGCATAAGGGTTCCACCCGCAATTTGGAACATTTTCTGGTACGGAGACTTCTGGTATACTTGAAGAGGAACAATTTTCCTCCTCTTTGTCATCTATTTAGCGGAAAAATTCAAAATAATCTTAAAAAAGGGCAACAAGTATAAACGTATGGCTGACAAGTGACATATGAATGGTCCGGACCTGAGAGTGGGTTATTCTGTGTTGGTGTCCACAAGAAAATTTGAGTTGAAAGTACCTTCTTGGAAGTTGGGTCCAAGGTTTATTGGTCCATATAAGATCACTGCCATTATTAACCCTGTAGACTTTCGTCTTGAACTTCCTTAGGCTTTGAAGATTCATAATGTGTTCTATAAGTCGTTACTGAAGAGATATGTCGAACCTGTTGAACCCTCCTCCTTGCCTCCTGCTCGTGTCATGGTACACGGTAATCTGGAATTTCAGATAGCTAGGATAGTTGACTCCAGAAATCTCCATAGATCCCTCCAGTATCTCATTCTCTACAGCTTGAATAATCTTTCCCTGCACTTATAAATATTTTTTTTTTTAGCACAATGACATTGTTTCTATCACTGTCCCTAGCACCTGCAGATGTCTCTCCCTGCACTAAGTACATAGAATGTGTCGGCAGATAAGAACCATTTGGCCCATCTAGTCTGCCCAATATACTGAGTACTATGGATAGCCCCTGGCCCTATCTTATATGAAGGATGGCCTTATGCCTATCCCATGCATGCTTAAACTCCTTCACTGTATTTGCAGCTACCACTTCTGCAGGAAGGCTATTCCATGCATCCACTACTCTCTCAGTAAAGTAATACTTCCTGATATTACTTTTAAACCTTTGCCCCTCTAATTTAAAACTATGTCCTCTTGTAGCAGTTTTTCTTCTTTTAAATATTATCTCCTCTTTTACCTTGTTGATTCCCTTTATGTATTTAAAAGTTTCTATCATATCCCCTCTGTCTCGTCTTTCTTCCAAGCTATACATGTTAAGGTCCTTTAATCTTTCCTGGTAAGTTTTATCCTGCAATCCATGTACCAGTTTAGTAGCTCTTCTCTGAACTCTCTCCAAAGTATCAATATCCTTCTGGAGATATGGTCTCCAGTACTGAGCACAATACTCCAAATGAGATCTCACTAGTGCTCTGTAGAGCAGCATGAGCACCTCCCTCTTTCTACTGGTAATTCCTCTCCCTATACACCCAAGCATTCTGCTAGCATTTCCTGCTGCTCTATGACATTGTCTGCCTACATTTAAGTCTTCTGAAATAATGACCCTTAAATCCCTTTCCTCAGATACTGAGGTTAGGACTGTATCACTGATTTTATATTCTGCTCTTGGGTTTTTACGCCCCAGGTGCATTATTTTGCACTTATCCACATTAAATTTTAGTTGCCAGATTTTTGACCATTCCTCTAGTTTTCCTAAATCCTTTTCCATTTGGTGTGTCCCTCCAGGAACATCAACCCTGTTACAAATCTTTGTGTCATCAGCAAAAAGACACACCTTACCATCGAGGCCTTCTGCAATTTCGCTGATAAAGATATTAAACAATATGGGTCCCAGAACAGATCCCTGAGGTACCCCACTGGTAACAAGACCTTGGTCTGAATATACTCCATTGACTACAACCCTCTGTTGCCTGTCCCTCAGCCACTGCCTAATCCATTCAACAATATGGGAGTCCAAGCCCAAAGACTGCCATTTATTGATAAGCCTTCTGTGTGAGACAGTATCGAAAGCCTTACTGAAGTCTAGATAAGCGATGTCTACTGCACCTCCGCCATCTATTGTTTTAGTCACCCAATCAAAAAAATCAATAAGATTAGTTTGACATGATCTCCCTGAAGTAAACCCATGCTGTTTTTCATCTTTCAATCCATGGGATTTTAGATGTTCCACAATCCTCTACTTAAGTATGGTTTCCATTAATTTCCCCACTATTGATGTCAGGCTTGCTGGCCTATAGTTGCCCGATTCCTCCCTACTACCTTTCTTGTGAATCGGCACAACATTTGCTAATTTCCAATCTTCTGGGACGACTCCTGTTGCCAGTGATTGGTTAAATAAATCTGTTAATGGTTTTGCTAGTTCACCGCTGAGCTCTTTTAATAGCTTTGGGTGTATCCCATCAGGCCCCTGTGATTTATTTGTATTGATTTTAGACAGCTGACTTAGGACCTCTTCCTCTGTAAAGACACATGCATAAAAAGATTCATTAGTCTTCTTTCCTAACTGAGGTAGATTTTCCTTCATTTTCCTTCATAAAAACTGAACAGAAGTATTCATTGAGGCAGTCAGCTAGTTCTTTATCTTCTTCCATATACCTTCCTTCTTTTGTTTTTAATTTTGTAATTTCTTGTTTTAGGTTCCTTTTTTCATTTATGTATCTGAAGAATGCCTTATCGCCTTTTTTCCCTGACTGGGCTAATTTCTCTTCTGCCTGTGCTTTAGAAGCTCTTATAACTTGTTTGGCCTCTCTCTGCCTAATCTTGTAAATTAGCCTGTCATCCTCGTTTTTTTTTTTTTTTTTTATAATTCTTAAATGCTATCTTTTTGTTTTTAATGATTTTGGCCACTTCTGCTGAGTACCACAGTGGTCTTTTCCTTTTTTTGCTTTTACTGACAAGCCTAATGCAATTTTCTGTTGCCTTCAATAGTGCCTCTTTTAAGTAGTCCCATTTCTCCTGGACTCCAATGAAACTGTTCCAATCTGATAGGGACTCGTATACCACTAATCTAATTTTAGAAAAGTCAGTTTTTCTAAAATCTAAAACTTTTGTTTTTGTGTGGTGTGACTCAGTCACTGTGCTTATAGTAAACCACACTGACTGGTGATCACTAGATCCCAAGCTTTCCCCTACAGTAATATCATATACCAAATTCCCATTTGTGAATACTAAATCTAAAATGGCCTCCTTCCGGGTTGGCTCCTCAACTACTTGCTGTAGAGATAATCCCAGTAGGGAATTTAGAATATCTGTACTCCTGGCAGAACTAGCTATTTTGGTTTTCCAGTTTACATCAGGAAGATTGAAGTCTCCCATAATGATAACTTCCCCCTTCAATGTCATTTTAGCTATTTCCTCAACTAGTAGATCATCTAATTCTTTGATTCGGCTAGGTGGTCTATATATCATACCTACATGAGTTACCTTATGATTATCAAGCTGCAAGGTAACCCAAACTGACTCTAAATTGTTCTCGCTAACTTGTATCAAATTATATTTTATGCTGTCTTTCACATACAGGGCCACCCCTCCCCCCTTCTTGCCTTCTCTGTCTTTCCTGTATAGAGAGAACCCTGGTAGTGATATATCCCAGTCATTACTCCCCTTGAACCACGTCTCAGTAACAGCCACTACATCTATATTCTCAGATGCCATTATAGCCTCAAGTTCATTGATATTATTCCCTAAACTGCAAGCATTTGTAGATAAGAATCTGAGCTTGTCATTTCTTAACCTTTGTGCTACTGGCATCTTCTGGCATTGTTCCGGGGGGCAGTCGGACTGCTGGATTATCACTATTTTGCCCCCCTTTCCTAGTTTAAATACTCCTTAGCAAATACTTGGAACTGTTCACCGAGGACATTCGTTCCTTTGAGAGAAAGATGCAAACCATCTTTCTTGTACAGTTCTTTTCCATTCCAACAAGAGCTAACATGAGACACAAAGCCAAACCCTTGGTTCCGACACCATTCACCAAGCCATACATTGAATTCCTTAATGTGCATCTTCCTGTCATGCTGAAGGTTATGCACAGGCAAAACTGCAGAGAATGAAACAGTTGATGCAACCTCCCGTATATCCTTTCCAAGTGTGTGAAAAGCTTCTTTCACCTTTGAAACCTCATTGCAAGCCAGATCGTTTGTCCCCAGATGGACAATAACATCCACTTCCCTTTCCTGTTTTGCTTGCCTAACAATATTAAGGATCCGTCGTCTATCCCTGCTAGCGGTAGCACCAGGGAGACATCTTACAACACCATTTTCCTCAAACTTCACACCTCTTATGATGGAATCGCCCACCAACAGCTGCTTACTATCAGTCCTCTCCTTCTCCTTTTTGTCTTTGGCTGCAGTCTTGCATACTTTAGGCATGGGAGATGATTGTTTCTCACCCACTGTGCTTGAGCCATCCGCCATGTTGCTCTTGCACTCTGAAAGCGCTGCAAATGAATTATGGAGAGCCACAGACTGTGGGACATGTCTTCTATCCACAACTCTCAGTCTACCAGAACCTACAGTAACCCATCTTCCATTTCTAGGTGGCCTCTGTGGCAGTGGCATTGCAATGTTCTCAGTCTGAGTTTGCTTAATGGTTAATTTACAAATCTCATATTTCAAAAAGGTAATTTCCTGTTGCATTAGGGAGAGCTGTCTACAGATCAGACAGTATCCAAACCTCTGAAGAGTGGAACCTGAAATAAAAGCACAACAATTCCTGCACAGAACCAGGTCTGCCATTGCAAAAAGGGGGGGGGGAATAAATAAATTTAAACAAACAAATCTTACTTGTTTAGATTGTATCCACCTCCAGATTACACTGGTAAATGGCAGAATCTAAGATGGCTGCCGCAATTTATAAGGTTGTGACATCTCAGGGCTGGCTGGCTGCTGATTGGCTGCATGCATGGCATTATGGGTGATCTCGTCTTCCCAGAGTTCCTTTCACCATGTCCTCACATGTGCAGCAACCATTTTAGGGAAAAATGTGTTTTGTTACCACGAAGCGCGAGGAAATTTGCATTCGGTGTGAATCGAATTTTTCTTGAAATTCTGAACGAATTCCACTTAGTCAGCTTCAATTTGCTCATTTCTTATATATATATATATATATATAGCTATTATTTAGGCATACCACAAATGCAAAAAGTCATTTTCAAGCAAATAAATAATTTTAAGGCAAACTCATTACATTCTCATTCTCATTACAGTGAACATACCAATTGCTATGGTTACTGTAATACTAAAATAATATAAACATGTTTAAATCATATCAAAACATTTTTTTCCCTGCATGACAACAATCTAGCACATATGGTAATATTGGACAGTTAAGCAATCATAAAATTAGTATAAGGGATACATCAAAATGGAGTGCAAATTAAAACCCCGTAAGAACAATGATATTTAGCAAGACAAAGAGCACGACTACTTTATTAAAGCCACAAGAAAAGTTAAAATATTGTATATTGGGCAGACTGGATGGGCCAAATGGTTCTTATCTGCCGACACATTCTATGTTTCTATGTTTCTATGTATACTATGTAAAACCTTGAGGGAACAGAATCTGCCCCTTCATAAAAGTGTGTATCCAGTTCAACAATGAGAACAACCAGAAGTGCCAGACATTAGGGTAAGCATATATATGTTAATTTGAAATATGTGAAGTTTTGAAAAATTTGTTTTCGCCAAATCTCAATAAATCATATCTACCAAGGCCACTCTGCCTAATAATATTTATCACACTTGGTGGCCCAATCTTAATGTGAAGGCTTGGAACTTAAACTGCAGGGACAGGGCAGGGAGAGGGTATCGCCATGTCCATTACTTTGTAGTGCACCCATATTCATAGTTAATTCATTCTGTAGGTACTGTGCCATCAGTATTACCGGAAGTCCCCTGTGTTAAACAAAAAGAAAAGCATACAGCACCCTTCAGTAAAGCCAAAAGCCCATATGTGCTCTGCAGGAGCTGTGTCTAAATGGCTTCTTAGTGGGACAAAATAAAGAAATGGAGGCATCCTCAATAAAGTAGTAGAGAATTTTTTTTTTATTTTAATGCATGTTTTGGCAATCCAAATGCATGCTTTTTAATCCCTTCTGTTAGCTATAGATGTACTTTGCATCAGTATTATAGGTCAATATTAGCGTCAGGTCTAATTCATTGCCTTGGACTTAACCGTGCAGTGAACTCATTACAGAGTGGGGAGGTTCCAGTGACTGACAAATAAAGTGGCCTACTCAAAGGGCCCGAGCAAACGGCAGGTGTCACGCATGAACTGCCATTGGCTAACGTGGAAGTTACAGCGGTGAATAGACCTGTCCATCCCCAGTATTAAGAAATCATTGACTGCCTTACTCTGCTCATAAAATTGCTCTCATATATGGAGTGTGAAGTTCCAATGGGTGGAGACGTTGCATGTCAAGTGCTGTTGGGGGAGAGCCAATGGCGGATTACAATAGGGGCATTCAGGTTGGGAGCCCCGGGCCCACACCGCTGGGGGGCCCAATGCCGACCCAAACGCCCATATAGCGCGGTGAGGCATGGGAGCGCATAGTTCCCTGTGCTGCCACTGATCACCGCAGGTAGCAAAAATCCCGGCGCAGGTGGGCGTGATGACGTCATTGCGTGCCTGTGCCAGGATGCACCTGCCTCATCCCGCCTTCCTCTGCGAGCAAGCGCCTGACCCTGGACATAGGTGAGTATTTAGCTTTTAGTTATTTATTTATTTATTTATTTCATTTTATGTGCTTAGTTGGGGGGGGGGGCATTGGGGGCTGGGGACACACAGGAGGACATATTAGTAATGAAATATCAAGTACATTGGGGAAATTGCTATATTGGTGCTTCTGTATGGTGCAGATTACTATGTGGGGGAAAATTATTATGGGCGATTACTATGTGGGGACTGTGTGGGGCCAAATTATTATGGGAGGGACTACTATGTGGGGGCAAATTATTATGGGAGGGATTACTATGTGGGGCAAATTACTATGTGAGGGCAAATTACTATGTAAAGTCAAATTACTATGTAGGGGCAAATTACTATGTTGGGCAGTTTGATTGAAATTACTATGTGGGGCAGTGTGGGGGAAACTACTGTGTTGGGGCAGTGTGGGGGAAATTACTATGTGTGGGCAAATTAATATATGGGGCAGTGTGGGGGAAACTACTGTGTGGGGGCAGTGTAGGGGAAACTACTGTGTAGGGGCACTGTGGGGGGAAACTACTGTGTGGGGGCAGTATGGGGGAAATTACTATATGGGGGCAGTGTGGGGAAAATTACTATGTGGGGGGCAAACTACTGTGTGGGGGCAGTGTGGGGGAAATTACTGTGTGGGGGCAAATTACTATGGTGGGATTACTATGTGGGGCATTGGGGGGAAATTACTATATGGGGGAATTGCTATTAGAGAGGCACTGTAGGGGCAATTTTATTATTTTTGGGGAGACTATACAGGGATTATTAGTTAGAACACAATATAGGGTGTTATTATTACTGGGGGCACTCTAGGAGACATTATAACTGCTGTAGACACTATAGGGACATTTGGGGTAATTTATCAAACTGGTGTAAAGTAGAACTGGCTTAGTTGCCCATAGCAGCCAATCAGATTCACTTTTTATTTTTGACAGCTCTTTTGGAAATCCAGTTCTACTTTACACCAGTTTGATAAATGACCCCAATTATGTCTATTAGGGTCACTATTTTTTAGCAGTATAGTACCTGTGGCATTGGGGAGCACAACAGGCACAGTATTGGGGGTGCCAGCAGGATTACACTGTTAGGATACCAGGATAAGGAGGTTAATGAAATTTTTTTGAAATCTAGCGTGTCTGTGTTACAAACTCTATATAGACAAGATGTGGCTGAAAGAATTTTGTCATGGCAGTCTAGGTCAAATGGAGGAGAAGAGGAAAAAGAAGGTCTACATGACAGGAGATGTCCCTGGATGTAAGAGGTATGTGGTGCTGTATTCTCCTCCAAGTATTTTTTTATTATAATTATATGTATTTCAAAGTTGGCGACCAAATTTTTCAGTTTAGGAGCCAATTTGGGATATTTTTCTGAAGATGTCATATGGCCTAGGAAGAGACTGTGGAGCTCACAAAGCACTGCAGCCTCTTCATACAAAAAAAACTAAACTAAAATGGAGAGAGGGGCCCAAGTTGGGTGGACAGCCCAGGGGCTATCATGCACTTAATCCGCCCCTGGGAAGTGCATTTTGCTTTTGCAGATCAAGGAGGGTGTGTTTTGCATGGTAAGAGTGACTGAAGTGCATGCACAGTTTTCGGGATGTTTTTTACAGCTCTTGCAGTTCATTGGAAGACTTGAGGAACCAGGTGACAATGAAATTGAATATATGCACCATGCAGGGCGCATGGGTCAACCCTCCTTGACAAAGTGCAGACAAAAATGTTCTTCCCGTTATCAGTAACCATGGTTCCTACCTCCAGTTGGCAAGGAGACAGCCAGTGTTAAATTTCTTTATTGATGACACGGATCAGTTGCTTCCCGTTATGGCTCAGTTCACCAAGGCTAACCTGGTGCAGAACTTGGTAACAATGCCTAGTTTACTATAGGTGATATGCTGAAGGACCACTTTGAACTGTGCCAAGAGGGGAGGTTAAGGACAAGGTAGAGGACTAGAAGGCAGAGGAAGATATTGGTGCAGAAATTCCAGCATTACAACACCAAGGCGGCATTGCCATCATCTGGCCAAGTTGCTGTTGTGCCTAGGTCAAAACCACATTTACCCAGTGGGTTATGAACAACATATATTGTCCCTGACCATAGTTATAATGCCATTCAGTTCTGGCATGAACTCTTTCAGACACCGAGAGCTACAACATTTTAGTTAAAGTAATGTCAGCTTGGGACTCTCCACCTTGTGTGGGCACAAGCCATCAGTTCTCTGAAATGTGCAGAGTCATCTGCATGAAAATGGAGGGACTGTACTTTCAGCAATTTAGCCAGGTACACATTCAGCTTCTGCACCATTGGATGAGTGCACACATACTATTGTCTTTTTGCAATCATCTCAGTGATTGATTGCTGTCCAAACAAGTGAAGAGGAGGAGGATGAAGAGCATCAGGAGCAATAGGTGACATTGAAATCCGTAGGAAGGAACAACAGCTTCCTTCTGCTGATGTTGTCAAGGCCTGACTGCTTGAGAGGGGCTGCGGGCCGGTGAGAGATGCAGCTCTATCAGGCACAGTTTTCCCATGACACTTTATGTTGATAGTCCATGTGTTCATGCAGGTCCACCATACCAATGTTATCACCCTTGCCGTGCCTCGCCTTCTGCCCACACATCCTGCATACCACCTCGCTAATGTCCCCCAGTGACTTAGTAAAGAATTTCCAGTCTAGCGAGTATGCCATGTTCCCTCCACCACTGCATGATGCCTGCCTGCTGCTGCTTTATGAACCTATGCACTGCTACTTTGCTCCTTAAAGGTATTCTCCCCAGTAGTAGACAGTGTACCCCTCCCATGTTTGGCTGCAGATCTCTTGCTGTTTACACCCTGCTGCCATGTAAACTAAGCGTGGTATCAGAGGAACCTACTGTTTCTCTTGTTACTTGAGATGATGTTGAGGAGGGAGGTAACCAAAACACAACCGCTGGATGACAGTGGTAGTTCTAGCCTTTTGCTGTAGCTGCTACCACCCCCCATTCTTCTGCTGCTACTTGTGCTGGCTACAGTAACATTTATGCCACTGCCCATTCCTTATGAGGACCGGGCAACTGTCGACCATAGTGTACAGGAACTGTATCATTAAAGTAACGGATTAACTATGAATGTTGCAGCAATTAAACAAGATGCACGTAGTGATATATTAGACCTCCATTTAATATTGAGTCTGACACACAGTAAGTCTATGTGTAAAATAACAGATTAAATAAGAATGTGGCAGCAGTTGAACAAGATAAACACAGCGATATATTAGACCGCCCTTTAATACTGAGTCTGATGCACAGTAAGTCTATGTGTAAAATAACAGATTAACTAGAATGTGGCAGCAGTTGAACAAAATAAACATGGCAATTACAATTAACCTTCAATGTCCCTGCTGTCTCCCTATGCTGTCCCTACAGTCTTAAAAAACATTCCCTACAATCTCCATACACTGTCCCTGCACTCTCCCTATCCAATTTTTTTAAACTGTTTTCCCTAGCGCATAAGTGCTTGTTAAGTCTCCCCCTAAGCTCGGCTCACAGTGAAATGGCAGAGACCACGCTGGATGAGGCTTTTATAGATCTTTGACATCATAGGGATTGGCTGGCTACACGGCATTATGGGTGATCTCATGTTCCCGAGTTTCTTACTTTCACTTTGTAAAAGTGTGCATGGGGTAGCAATCAGTTCAGTGCTCTCAGGATTACTATGCATGAAGTTGATTTATTTATATGAATAAAAGGACTGAAAAATACAAGCAATAATTTATACATCATGAATAATCTTTTGAATAAGACTAATACGACGTTAATTCTCTCTACACTAATGTTAATAATACAATGAAGCATGATTATCCATCAGATAATATACCCATAATGTTATGTGAAATGTCCATCCATGGGATGTACATCTATACATCTATCCTGCCCTTTATTTTGGAGATTACATTCTTTTCTATTTGAAGTACACTCCAAGTACACTACTGATAGGGAAAGTAGATTGTTAGCTCCATAGAAGATAGACGATGATGATAATGTCTATAAATCACTGCAGAATATGTGAGATTATCGATTCATTCAAATACCTAGATTTTAATGCTGTTTCTGTACAGCATTAAAATGTATTGGCTCTGCGGAAACAAAGTTTGTCTTGCCCAAAGTTGCGCAATACTTCGGTGAATTACTACTGTATTCATATCTGCGCAACTTCGGGCGAGACGAACTTTGGCTCAACGGAACCAATATATTTTAATGTTGCACAGAAATGGCATTAAATCAAAGAATTTGAATGAATTGACTTTGGATCTATGAAGGCCAGAACATTGAGGGCCTTTTTTCATTATAAAACCACATCAAACAAGTATATTACAAAAAATATTACTAGGGTATTTTTGACAGTTAAAAAAACTTCTTGAAAGTTTAGGTACGCTTAATTTTTAGACTGACGATCTATAGATATGCCCATTACAAATTTAAATTACCTCTTTACCCATTTTACAAATAAAAATAAAAGTATGGTTTTTTTCATATAGTGAATGCCTTAATGAAAAAAAAAAAAATACTTGTATCACCATTTTTTTTTTGTTTCTTCGCCTACCCATAAAATTGAATAAAAAGTGATCAAGTAGCCATACAGACACCAAATATTGTCCATAAAACTACAACTTGGCTTTCAAAAAAGATCATTTTTACAGCTCTGTATATGAAAATATAAAAAGGCTATGAGTATCAGAATATGGTAAGAATTTTTTTTCAAACTTTTAGATTTTTGTAAGTGTCACATATCAAACACCATATAATTTCTAAATCACTGTAATCATACTGGCTCACAGACTATACATATGTCTGTTATTTTTACCACACAGTGGTGCAATAGCATTCATTTTTTTTTTCAATTCCACCCCATTAATAATTTTTTAAATAGGTTCTTAATACATTGTATGGAATATTAAGTGCAATTAGAAAGTATAAGTTTTTTTTTTCAAAAGCAAGCCCTGATACAGCTATCTAAAAAGTATCAAAAAAGTTAAAAATGTTGGCTTTTGAAAGGCAGAAAGTAAAAATAAAAATGCAAAAATTTTCAATAACTGGGGTGAGAAGGGATTAAAGCTAAAGGCTTACTCCTGTTTAGATTTGAATAAACTATGTTCTTATATTCAGATTTAATTCACAAATATTTTGTATTTTCTTTTTTGTGTCTCTTAACAGAAAGCTGATCTTGCAGTTGCTCCATTGGCTATCACATATGTTAGAGAACAGGTCATCGACTTCACCAAACCGTTTATGACTCTTGGAATAAGTATTTTGTACCGGAAACCTAATGGTACAAACCCTGGTGTCTTCTCCTTCCTGAATCCTCTTTCCCCTGATATCTGGATGTATATTCTGCTGGCTTACTTGGGTGTCAGTTGTGTGCTCTTTGTCATAGCCAGGTAACATATCTACCTTGTGATTGTTTGACAATTAGGTCAATTGTTCTTATTATTTATAATTGTCAAAGATCACATATATTCTTCTGTTACTTTAGAACTTATACTCTTTACACATAAATCATAATGAAGGCTCTCACTGATAACTGTTAAAAACTTATATATGAGACTTTAACAAAATATATACAGTATAGAGGGTAAAGATTGTTAGTTCTTATATGTTGAAAGGGAAACATTAACTTGGTTGATTGTGATGATTTTATCCCATGAATATATGTCATGATTATTGTATTTTTTTTCTGCCCTATAAGACGAACCTGCTCATAAGATAAACCTAGGTTTTAGAGAAGAAAAATAAGCAAAAAAAAAAGGTTATTCATCAGACCTCAGATCAGACCCCCAATCAACCCTCAATTTTAATCAGACCTCAGATCACACCACTAATGTTAATTAGACCCCAGCTCAGACCCTCAATCAGACCTCGGATCAGACAGCGCTTTTTCTGTCATTCTGTGACCCAATATAACAGAGCACAAGGTCACAGAGTATGCCTACACCCTTACACTATGTGTAGGCCACAGTGAGCAATGAGTAGAGCCAGCACAGGATGCAATGTATTCACTGCTCCCCTGTCCTACTATAGTAATGAGTGCTTCCATAATGGAAGTGCTAATTATTATTCACCCTTTAAGATACACTGACATTTTTCTCCCACTTTTGGGATAAAAGTGTGTCTTATAGAGCAAAAAATACTGTATTTATCTATCTTAATTAAAATGGCTGCTTATAAATAGCCAAAAGGGACTGACTACACGTTTCACTAAAGCTCTGACCTTTACAATCATGAAAAGACTCACAAATACCCTACACTCATTCATTCCTAAGTAAAATGTATTTACTTTTTTAATATTGCTTCAAGGGGACAAAATAAAAGTAAGAGATGGCACATGATAGATTTATTAATATTGTCTAAAATTTAGATGTGGTGCTAGACAATACAGTAAATATGCTGCTCCTTTAGACTGTTGTCTATTTTAAGTTTAAACCACCTATTAGTTGGGTTACTTTGTGGCAGAAGTTTGTGCCAAAATGTTGCCATAATTTTGGTGCACAGTGCCACAGTTTAAGACATATTATTTATAGTAAGCTATACCCAATAACCAAGTCTTTGGTGCTACATGTTAGAATAGTCTATTTTAAAATAACTCTATTAAAGCATATGAGACTGGCTTATCAAATCATGCTCTGGCCCATACTCAAAAAGCAGCTTCATATATTTCAAAAGTAGCTATTATGACATACATTGCAACCTCATGGGTTTTCTGTTCAAGCAGTTTAAGTAAATTTGTCCCTAAATCATTAAATAAATATAGGGCTAACCATATATCACTGCAAGTCATAATGCTGTATGGATAAATAATAGAGTAACTTCCATTTAGTTCATTTGTTTCTTGAACAGATTTCACAACTTATTTTGAATGGTGTTAGCTGGCTATCATAAGAAAATATTACCAGCTCTATATTCCAGCATTTCATTCCCTAGCCCCAAAAGAGCATATGATTCAATGTAAAATATTTCAAATATCAGTACATAGTAATAATAATAATAATAATGATAATAATAATAATAATAATAGTAATTTTATTTCAATTTCATTTATCTCAGCCTATAAATCACTACATATGGATCCAAAACATACATAGCAAAATGACTGCCCATGTTTATCTCTTATGATTAATACAATTAAGTTTAACTGAACAATACACATTTAATAACTCTTTTCTATTTGACCATCCATATCTGCTTGACTATCTATCTATCTCTTTAAATATGAGAAAGTTATAGTTCTAATTATTATTTATTATCTTGTAGCTTACATATAATGGCTTGTAACGACCATCTTAATTCTAGTTTTTTATTCCAATATATAAATTTACCTTACAATGAATGCAGTACCCATACTGTGTTTGTTACTGTCCCTAAATCTGTCAACTGTGTTAATCTTCATTTTTTAACATAATTTCCTTTTTGTTAGTGTTAGCTTATCACATGTCTGCCTGCTCAGCTTTTGGAGATCTCTTGTATACTGCTTTCTTCAGAGCTGATTCAGAGCTACAATAAGTAGAACAGAGGGGAAACAAGGGCATTACTTAAGTTTGTTTCACAATTACAATATATATATATATATATATATATATATATATATACAGTACAGACCAAAAGTTTGGACACACCTTCTCATTCAAAGAGTTTTCTTTATTTTCATGACTATGAAGGCATCAAAACTATGAATTAACACATGTGGAATTATATACATAACAAACAAGTGTGAAACAACTGAAAATATGTCATATTCTAGGTTCTTTAAAGTAGCCACCTTTTGCTTTGATTACTGCTTTGCACACTCTAGGCATTCTCTTGATGAGCTTCAAGAGGTAGTCCCCTGAAATGGTCTTCCAACAGTCTTGAAGGAGTTCCCAGAGATGCTTAGCACTTGTTGGCCCTTTTGCCTTCACTCTGCGGTCCAGCTCACCCCAAACCATCTCGATTGGGTTCAGGTCCGGTGACTGTGGAGGCCAGGTCATCTGGCGCAGCACCCCATCACTCTCCTTCATGGTCAAATAGCCCTTACTTTCAAAGTTTTCCCAATTTTTCGGCTGACTGACTGACCTTCATTTCTTAAAGTAATGATGGCCACTCGTTTTTCTTTACTTAGCTGCTTTTTTCTTGCCATAATACAAATTCTAACAGTCTATTCAGTAGGACTATCAGCTGTGTATCCACCTGACTTCTCCTCAACGCCACTGATGGTCCCAACCCCATTTATAAGGCAAGAAATCCCACTTATTAAACCTGACAGGGCACACCTGTGAAGTGAAAACCATTTCAGGGGACTACCTCTTGAAGCTCATCAAGAGAATGCCAAGAGTGTGCAAAGCAGTAATCAAAGCAAAAGGTGGCTACTTTGAAGAACCTAGAATATGACATATTTTCAGTTGTTTCACACTTGTTTGTTTCGTATATAATTCCACATGTGTTAATTCATAGTTTTGATGCCTTCAGTGTGAATCTACAATTTTCATAGTCATGAAAATAAAGAAAACTCTTTGAATGAGAAGGTGTGTCCAAACTTTTGGTCTGTAATGTATATATATATATATATATATATATATATATATATATCCAATAAAATTAAGTAAACAAGTTAGGTTCACACTTCAGTTATTTTATTTTGTAAGTTATTTCCATCAGTTGTTGTGAGCCAAAACCAAGTGTGGGTCAAAAACACAGAATAGGTGCAAATCTTTCCATTATACCTTATCTCTGAGTAGGCTTCACCACTAGTTTTGGCTCACAATAATTGATGAAAATAACTGATCAAATGACCGAAGTGTGAATTCAGCCTAAGGAAGATAGTTTTACTCTAAATACTGCTCCAAAACATTTGGTAGATATATATAAAAACTATCACAAACAGTATTTTGAAGTTGATCTTGATTGTAAAATGTGCGCTATAACATGTCTGGCCAACAATTTTGCATCTTAGGTTTAAATGCCCTAAAATGTACCACTTTTATAAAATTCAAACATACCCTGCAATCCATGTATGTAAATTTGAAACAGATTGCATATATTGGGTCCCATTCTGGTTTTTCTACAGTATAAACCATAGAAAATGTTAATGTGTTTGCTATAGGGGTGCCTGTAAAAAAAAAAAAAAAAATAGAAAACTTATGCAAGAATCTCCTCTCTATAGGTCGTTCTTTTCCAAAGAACATGAAAAGGATATGAGGTGCAAACAAGCATATCTTTTTCTATATGGTTGCCGATCTGATATTGTTAACAAGCATCAGAAAGGTTCCTAATATAATCTTTGCCATGGTCCCCTATAATCTCTATAAATGTCTCTGATGTGCCCATTTTCTGTATATGCTAAATCTAAAATACCAAACAGTTATTGTTGAGAGCCTTATAAATTATGGAGTGTTTTAGAGATGGCATATAGACACATAGGCATGTTTGAGCTACACAATGCTTTATGTAAATATAGTATAAGGCTGTTTTATTGTTTGTTTTTTTTCAGATATTGATTACCTTACTTTGACTGTCTGTTATGTCTATTTATGTTATATTTTTATTTTTTGTATTAAAAAGAAACTTTTATTGGGTCTGAGAGAATGTTTAGGTCTATGATAAAAGTAGCCTTTCTTTCTGTAGAACATTTCATTTATAATTTTGACCTTGCTTCAAATACTTCCCACAATGCAGTATATGTAAGAACAGCTTTAAAGAAAATAGTACCAATAACTTCAATAAGTAGTAGTTTTAAAGTTCAGTTTTTTTATATAGCTTTTATAATAAGCACATGTACCCTACAATATCAAATACACTAAAGGATAACTTTTAATTAACATTACTTACCTTATAATGATAATTATGTTTTAGTAAAATATAGTAAGATATATATATATATATATATATATATATATATATATATAAATGAGCAAGTTTCTGTAAATTCAGTTTGTAAATTCACACCTTGGTTCCGATCCCAGTTATCCACTACATAACAACCTCTAGAAGGCAGTTTCCTTCTCTTGGTTAAGTCTGTCAGTTAGTGATCAGTAAATCACAATTCAGTCCAAAGATTAAGAGAACTGTGAGTCGAAACTAATGTGAAACTTCTTGCACTTCCTAAAATTGTGCCTGTGTGTGTTACAAAGCAAAACCAAGTGTAGAAGAGACAAGGCCGGGAACATAAAATCACTAATAATGTCATGCAGGCATCTAATCCACAGATAGCCATCCTTTATGATGTCACTGCCCTATAAAACCCTTATCTTGCACAGTCTCCGTCATTGTCCTGTGAGCTAAGCATAGGGAGAGATGTGGCAAGCACTCATGCACTAGGTAGAGTGTTGCTAAAAATGATAAATAGAACAATATTGGAGAAGGAGAGTGCAGGGATACTTATTCTGCATCAGTTTTATTCCACATATCCTTATTCCTAAATCAGCCATAAACTAAGATATGTAATTCAATACCAATAAGATGGAAGCTTTTATTTTTCCAATGCCAGCATGCCAACCAATACCATCCAGTCTGCTCCACTTAGGAGGGCCAGCTCTTAATGATGACTATACTTATATTTTGCTGGCTTTACTTCTTCCAAATTATCCTTCAAAGTCTCTATGTCCAAGAAAAGTCAGCAAGATGCAGGGAGAGGAAGATCTGGATGTTCCTGATGGCATATTCTCATCAATATTAGATTATGTGGAAAAGGAGGAAATGCAGATGGCAAAAGAAGGGCTCCCACCTGTAGGGCAGAATTTCTCTGGGGTTGGAGAAGTGGGTATGCCAGAGCTGATTAATATTCAGTGTTTATTGTCAACCTGCAGGAAATTGCAGATAATAACATCAATAATATGCATATTCCCCCCCCCCCCAGCTAACCAGCCAAACCCCAAACCAGCAACAGCCCCTGTTTGAAGGTGTATTAAAGGTGCCACACAACCATTAACAAGGAAGACTCAGTATATAGTTTTCTTGGCAAAATTTGGCAAAGTTGACAAATTGAATTTTTCAGAACTTTGCTCATCTCTACTGTCTGTCTCTATGCTTACCCAGTGGCAATAAATAGCAGGCAACAATTTTAAATAAATTAAACTTATATACGCACTATCTACATGACTGTCTTAGATTTTATTTTCACATTATAAGGTTATGAATTTTTATAATTCACATACTAAAATGAAATGCTTATTTTATATTTATCTGGAGTTTACATAAGGTAATTCCTACAAACTCCTATTTGCTTCTATCTGCTTGTTGTGATGTGTACACAGAAAGGCATTGAATGTATTATTATTATTATTATTATTTTTTCAATACAGCAAAGATATATGCAGGTTTACATAAAATAAGTATTTCAGCAAGCAGAAATAATTAAACAACAAACATTATACCTGCAATTCTGAAGCATGGTTGTTATGTATATTAGCAGGCAGCTATGAGTTATTATATAGCTTAAAATTGCTAAAAGCTTCTCTAAAATGTTCATTGCTACATATATATGCTATTCCATTCGCAGTTAGTAGTACCAAAATACATCCATCCACTAGCTTTATTTGACAAGGTGGGCAATGTACTGTATTTGAATTTCAATATCACATTCAAATGAAATATGGTTATTAGAACAATGTTCTCTAAACACATCTAGCAAAATTATATTATTATATAACTAATTATAGTATTTAAAAGCTAGTATAACATTTTGATGAACAACGAATCACCAAAATAAAATATTATATCCATGTCATACATTATATCCATATATCCATTCTTTTCTTAAATAAAAAAAAAAAGCCTAAAATTGTTAAAATGGTTTCTAATTTTACACTATACATAATTATAAAGCAAGTGGCATTAAAATATGCTATTAAAATATACACTCCTGGTGTTGGCTGACCATTCAGTCAAGATATTTGCATCAACATCAAGTCCAGTAGACCTATAGTATCACATAAGATACTTTCATATTTCCATCTATAAGATAGAATAGCCTACTATAACTGTGGTCCCAATGGTCATCCCACCAGGAAGTAATAATTTTTTAAAACAGTTCCCTAAACTGAAACACCAAATAAGGAAAAAATAAATACTAATTTAGTATACAAATTTTCTATATCTGTCATCTATATATGTGTTCAAGCTGTATTTGAAGAAGGCACAAAATAATCAGGGTTATTGTTTGTTCCTGGCGCTTTTTAATATTATAATGGGGAAAGTGCAACAACTGTCATCTAAGTTGGTTCAGAATATGCATCAACAGTTTTTTCATCTAAAATTGAAGATGTGGGTAAGTCAAAACAATGCTTAGTAGTGTTTATAAATCTATGACAATTCCAAATGAGGCCGAGGTACTATGGTAAGTCTGATGGTAAAGTCATAAAATGCAATTATCAAATATAGTGCTTGTTTATATAGATTTTTGTATACATATTCAAGTATATGAGGCTGTTTACATTAGTTATGGAAGCTAAAATTGTAGTTTAATTTTGCACAGGACAAATAATGTACAATACCATCAAAGTGTATTCAATATAGGACCCAAACATTATTAATTGAATAGGGAAAGAGGAGAATCACATTCTAAATAGAATTGGAAAAAACATTAAACTGTTAATGGCATATATTACTAGTAATCTATATTGTTATTTTTTTTTACCTATTACTCTTGTTTATGGAATATACTGTATTTGTTAAAAATGACCACCAAATATTATTAATGCATTGTCAATATATTGTCTAGGGTTTGCTTAAATATTAAGGCAATATCATATTTAACATGTTAATTTAAAGCACTAGAAATGTGGGAAATGGGAAAATTTATATTTAGCTTCATGTTTCCATAATTACTCAAGTTTACATTTCTCTCTTTCTACATAATTGCGATTAAAGGAACTCCAGGGAAATTAGGTGACTTGTAGAGGGGTGTCATCTGCATATATACATTAATATCAGCAATCTTGACAGCAGAAGAAATAGAATTATAAACAGGGGGGGACTGGGAACTTAAAGTGGCCCTGGAAAAAAGACTAAAAGTGGCCCCGTTTTGTAGTCAGTAGTGATGAGGGCAGGGGCTATATTCGAATTAGCGATATTTGATGAATATTGTATAGAATATTTGTCATATATTTGTGAATATTCGAAAAAAATGAATATATAGCAATATATTGAATATATTGCTATATATTTGTTTTTAGAATATTCGTCATTTTTCATCATCCATCTGAAGTGAACAGTACACATGATGCCTCCCTGCTTAGGGTGTCTGGTTCCCCAAAAAACTGTTCTTATCTGTTCGGGCTCCCTAGGATTTCAGCCTGCTCCAGTCAGTGCCCGTTGCCGTGTGCATCACCATGGGAACGCCTCGGGGTCAAAATATCCCATCGGATCTGATTTTTCACAATCTCATAACAGCGAATAGTCTTGTCATAAGACTATGCAACCAATAGAGAGCGCTGTTCATGAGTTATGAACAGCGCCCTCTATTGGTTGCATAGTCTTATGACAAGACTATTCGCTGTTGTGAGATCATCTCACAACAGCGAATAGTCTTGTTATAAGACTATGAAACCAATAGAGGGCGCTGTTCATAACTCATGAACAGCGCCCTCTATTGGTTGCATAGTCTTATAACAGGACTATTCGCTGTTGTGAGATCGTGAAAACTCAGATCTGATGGTATATTCTAACCCCGAGGCGTTACCATGGTGATGGATGATGAAAAATGACAAATATTCTAAAAAACTAATATATAGCACTATATTTGATATAGTGCTATATATTCATTTTTTAGAATATTTGCCATTTTTTTCCATCTGAAGTTATGATTCCTCCCTGCTTAAGTTGCTTTTCAATACCATATTGTAGCCCAGTATACCACCCCAATAGAGCCAAATACCACAGTCCATCACAAAATATGCCAACAGCACAAAATACATCCCCAAAAACTTCCACTGGCCAACCCCCGAGGCATCGGCCCACCGGGAAATTTCCCTATAAGTTCTATGGCCAATCCGCCCCTGATAATAAAGCAAGTTTTTAATGCTGACCATAATATTTAGGAAGCTGTTGGCCAAATATCTGTTTTGTCGAACAGCTATCTCCACCACCTTCCTACAACTATTTAAACTCTAATGTGTACGAAGCATTAAATTTCCAGTGGCTTCCTTGCATGCCACCTGTAAATTATAGATCATTTTTAAGGGATTTCACACTAAGACTATATGGGGAATTTATTAAGATCAGAATATTTAATATTCCAATGTTAAAATGAAGTGCACTGAAGTACAATGGATCACATTTATTAAGTGGTGCTCATAGTCATAACTTAATTTTGGCACATCAGAATCAACCAAGAAATTCAGATATGAGTTGAAAGTGCTTTAAATGCCTCTCTCTCTCTAAAAAAAATAAAAAATCTATCCTAATGAATATAAAGAAATCCTGATTCTACCAAATCTGATTAAAAAAAAAGTTCAAATTTTGATTCTAACAAACTGATTCCCTCAGCTCTAGATAACAGGCTTAAAAATAAGCTAATTTGCTATGATCAAAAATTTGAAAGCTTTTTATACCAGAAACTGGCAGACATAGCTTGCTAAATTTCCACACACGTATATATTTTTGGTTAGAAAAAATATAATTTTCAGAATCTACAATGGTCTTGCAGAGGAAAAGGTGGAGCCTATATAGGTTTTTCCTGATGTCATCCTAATATTTTAACCAAATTTAGGATACACATAGACAAAGCAAACATTTATACATTTGTACTACTTAAAAAATGAAACACTGAAGTTATTGTGTGGTGTTTTTGTACAGAGCACTTTCAGAGAAAATGAAGAAAAGCGCTTATTCTTTGAGACTCCCAAGAGATTTATTGGCAGTACATAGCAAAAACTGTGGCAGAATATTGATTGTTCTTGTTTAACCTGATGATGCTGTTAATTATTAACCTTCGCACCTCATTTTGTTCTCCTAAAAGCTGGCAAAAACTGGAACTTTAGATTAGATAACACTAAGTGACTGACATTTACTATCAGAACAAAAACCTAACATTCATTTGCACAGAAAAGTGCACTCATTATATAAACTAACCTATCTTTTTCATTAAGAAATTCTATGATTTGTGGATTGTGTGCGTGCAAATATATTTCTCTGTGTTGTGTACATTCTCATTAAGTTGTTTGCTCCTATAAATAGCATTCAGGTTTTTTTTTCTAATAATTAAACAGATAAAAGACTGAAAATGTTTTAGAGTCTACAACACAAAAACTAAAATAAATGGTTTTCAAATGTATCTAATGTAATGCCTCAACTATAATTATTCACTAGGGACTATGATTCCACATATTATTATTCTATTTAAAAGTATATTACATTACTTACCTGCTTTATAGCCTGTTTCATTGTCCATGTCCTCTGCTTGTTAAATGTCTGCACAGAGCCTTTTTTGGGCACCAGCATCTTTATACGAGGCACTGTACAGGATTGCAACATAGGATAAACTAGATGTACTATCAAATTATAGCAAATCATTTAAGTAGATAAAATATGTCTGACAGTAATTTTGCTGTTTATATGTAGCTTATTTATGAATTTTGCCTCGAACTATAATGTAGGATAAACTCAAGGACTTATAAAGGATAAGTAAGAGAATGCATATGCAAAGTTGCTAATCCTCATATATATATATATATATATATATATATATATATATACAAACCGGATTCCAAAAAAGTTGGGACACTATACAAATCATGAATAAAAACTGAATGCAATGATGTGGAGGTGCCAACTTCTAATATTTTATTCAGAATAGGACATAAATCATGGAACAAAAGTTTAAACTGAGAAAATGTACCATTTTAAGGGAAAAATATGTTGAATCAGAATTTCATGGTGTCAACAAATCCCCAAAAAGTTGGGACAAGGCCATTTTCACCACTGTGTGGCATCTCCCCTTCTTCTTACAACACTCAACAGACGTCTGGGGACCGAGGAGACCAGTTTCTCAAGTTTAGAAATAGGAATGCTCTCCCATTCTTGTCTAATACAGGCCTCTAACTGTTCAATCGTCTTGGGCCTTCTTTTTTGCACCTTCCTCTTTATGATGCGCCAAATGTTCTCTATAGGTGAAAGATCTGGACTGCAGACTGGCCATTTCAGTACCCGGATCCTTCTCCTACGCAGCCATGATGTTGTGATTGATGCAGAATGTGGTCTGGCATTATCTTGTAGAAAAATGCAGGGTCTTCCCTGAAAGAGATGATGTCTGGATGGGAGCATATGTTGTTCTAGAACCTGAATATATTTTTCTGCATTGATGGTGCCTTTCCAGACATGCAAGCTGCCCTGCTACACGCACTCATGCAACCCCATACCATCAGAGATGCAGGCTTCTGAACTGAGCGTTGATAACAGCTTGGGTTGTCCTTGTCCTCTTTGGTCCGGATGACATGGTGTCCCAGATTTCCAAAAAGAACTTCGAATCGTGACTCGTCTGACCACAGAACAGTCTTCCATTTTGCCACACTCCATTTTAAATGATCCCTGGCCCAGTGGATCTTGCTTAGAAATGGCTTCTTCTTTGCACTGTAGAGTTTCAGCTGGCAACAGCGGATGGCACGGTGGATTGTGTTCACTGACAATGGTTTCTGGAAGTATTCCTGAGCCCATTCTGTGATTTCCTTTACAGTAGCATTCCTGTTTGTGGTGCAGTGTCGTTTAAGGGCCCGGAGATCAGTATGGTTTTACAGCCTTGACCCTTACGCACAGAGATTGTTCCAGATTCTCTGAATCTTCGGATTATGTTATGCACAGTTGATGATGATAGATGCAAAGTCTTTGCAATTTTTCGCTGGGTAACACCTTTCTGATATTGCTCCACTATCTTTCTGCGAAACATTGTGGGAATTGGTGATCCTCTACCCATCTTGGCTTCTGAGAGACACTGCCACTCTGAGAAGCTCTTTTTATACCCAATCATGTTGCCAATTGACCGAATTAGTGTTAATTGGTCTTCCAGCTCTTCGTTATGCTCAAATTTACTTTTTCCAGCCTCTTATTGCTACTTGTCCCAACTTTTTTGGGATTTGTTGACACCGTGAAAATTGGAATGAACGTATTTTTCTTTTAAAATGATACATTTACTCGGATTAAACGTTTGATCTGTCATCTACGTTCTATTACAAATAAAATATTGACATTTGCCATCTCCACATCATTGCATTCAGTTTTTATTCACAATTTGTTTAGTGTCCCAATTTTTTTGGAATCCGGTTTGTATATATTTATATGTCTGTGTGTTCAAAAGTAAACATATACTTTAAGAATTATACACAAATAAAGCTTGGTGTCTTGGTTACAATATTGCTGTTGACTATTTAAAGCTTGCAAAGGTAACCTCAACCACTACACTTTCTATGATTTTATTTCTAAACAATGAGATGTTCACTAACTTTTAAAAAAAACTATAAATCAATAATACAAGCGACCATAAGAAATGTCAAATTCTCATGTTATCAGCTGTTTGCCTCTCTCCCCTACCTTGCTAAATGTTTTTGTTTTTTTTCTGAAATATGCTTTAAATCTGTCCAGGACAGGATTGGCTCACAGAAGGATCAGGTTACACATGTCAATTCAAAATATGGAAAGGGGAGGAAGGAGGAATGAGTAAGCGCTGAGTGAGACAGGACTCTAGGGGAGACACTAAATAGCTTCAGCTAAATAGGAAGTGCTTTATATTATGCCAATATTGCGCACTCAATACAGGCGTGGGTCAAAAAGGAATATATAGCACTATAGAATATAGTGCTATATATTCATTTTTTAGAATAGTCATCATTTTTTTCCATCTGAAGTCATGATTCCTCCCTGCTTAAGTTGCTTGTGGGCCAATGACTCATTGACCCACAAGCAAGAAGCAGGGAGGAATCATGTGTTCAGATGGAGAAAAATGATGAATATTCTTCATTACAAATATCTAGCACTATATTCTAAATATTTGCAAATTCTCAAAGTGCCGATATTCGAGATAAAATTTGCTTTTCGAATATTCGCGCTCAATACTATGGCAGAGCTATGTATGCAGTGAGCACCATGTGCTGCCACATGGTGATGACAGCATACACAGCTGTGCCACATGCACAGCTGTGTATGCTGTCATCACCATGTGGCAGAGCTGTGTTTGCAATGGCCACCATGTACCAGAGCTGTGTTTGTAGTTAGCACCATGTGGCAGTGCTGTATGCACACAGAGGGTACCATGTGGCACAGCTATGTATGCTGTCAGCACCATGTAGTAGAGCTGTGTATGCAATGGGCACCATGTAGTAGAGTTGTGTTTGCAGTGAGCACCATGTAGCAGAGCTATGTTTGCAGTCAGCATCATGTGGCAGTGTTATATGTGCACAGTGGGTATCATGTGGCAGAGATGTGCATGTTGTCAGTACCATGTGGTAGAGCTATGTTTGCAATGGGCACCATGTAGTAAAGCTATGTTTGCAGTCAGTGCCATCACATACCTGTTCTTCCCCTAATCTCCCATTTATTGATCGTGCCCCCCACCCCACCCCCATGCTGTACATTCACCGCTGCTCACACACCAGTTCTGCCTAGTATCTCCCATTTATTGATCTCCCCCCTACCCCCCATGCCGTCCATACTCCGCTGCTCACACATCACACACCAGTTCTGCCCTATATCTCCAATTCATTGATCACACCCCCCAGCCCTGTGCCATCCATCCTCTGCCACTCACACATCACTCACCAGTCCTGCCCTGTATCTCCCATTCATTGATCGTGACCCCCCTGTGCCATCCATCTTACGCTGCTCACACATCACACACCATTCCTGCCCTTTATCTCCCATTCATTGATCGCGACCCCCCGTGCCGTCCATCCTCCGCTGTTCACACATCACACACCAGTTCTGCTCTATATCTCCTATTCCTTAACTGTGCACCCCCCACCCCCGTGCCGTCCATCCTCCACTGCTCACACATCACACACCAGTCTTGCCCTTTATCTCCCATTCATTGATCGCGACCCCCCCTGTGCCGGCAATCCTCCGCTGCTCACACATCACACACCAGTTCTGCCCTATATCTCCTATTCATTGATTGTGCACCCCCGTGCCGTCCATCCTCCGCTGCTCACATATCACACACCAGTTCTGCCCTATATATCCTATTCCTTGATTGCGCCCCCCCACCCCCGTGCCGTTCATCCTCCGCTGCTCACACATCACACACCAGTCCTGCCCTTTATCTCCCATTCATTGATCGCGACCCCCCCATGCCGTCTACCCTTCACTGCTCACACATCACACCCCAGTTCTGTCCTATATCTCCTATTCATTGATTGCGCACCCCCCGTGCCATCCATCCTCCGCTGCTCACACATCACACATCAGTCCTGCCCCGCACCCCCCAACATTAACATATACAGGGAGACACTGTGCCCTCCTGTGTGTAGTGAGGAGGAGCTACAGAAAATCTTTTAGATGACGAATTCTCTATAAACTCACTGAGAGCAGCCTGCTATGTATAGGAAGCAAAGCAGACTGTAGAACAAAAACAAAAAAAGATTAATAAACACAAACAATTGGAAAAATTATTTTCTTCACAAAATAAACAAATTAGTGTAACAATTTTTTTTTTTACAAAGGTGTTAATATCCTTTAAATAAATAATAATCACCTTATCTATTTGAGTGTGAAGAGGCCGTTGATTGAAGACAAGTCACAAAATCCTGCATGGTGCATGATTATGTTATACGTCACACTGCACAAGATTGCATGTGTAATCTTCAATCAAGATGGCCATGGTGGCCTCTTTGCACTCAAATGGATAACGTGAACATGTTTTTTTTTTTTTTTTACCACCATTTCAGGGCAAATTGATTCATTACTAGGGTTGAGCGAACCCGAACTGCAAAGTTCGGGGTCGTACCGAACTTTGTGAGTTTGGGTACCTGGACCCGAACCCGGACTTTTTCACTGAAGTTCGGGTTCGGTGTTCGTGTGATTTTATTATTTTCCGTTATAAAATGGTTATAACGGAAAATAATAGCATTCTTAAGACAGAATGCTAAATAAAGTAGCCATGGAGGGGTTAAAAATAATTAAAAAAACTCATCTTATCCACTTGATCGCGCAGCCTTGATCGCGTAGGTCTTCTTTCTTCAGGACCTGTGAAATAATCTGCGATGACATCACCGCAAGGCCTGATGAATGAAGATAGAATCTTTATTCAGCAGGACCTGCCGTGACATCATCGCACTCGCTACGTGGTGAGCGCGGTGACATCATCGCAGGACCTTTCGCAGGTCCTAAAGAAAGAAGATCTGAGTGATCAAGGCTGCACGATCAAGTGGATGAGGTTTTTTATTATTTTTAACCCCTCCATGGCCATTTTATTTAGCCTTCTGTCTTAAGAATGCTATTATTTTCTGTTATAACCATGTTATAACGAAAAATATAAAGCATATATGCTTGTTTTTGGCTGGACAAAACATGTTGCATGTGGTATTTTTTGTCTACCCAAAAGCTAGCATTTATGCCAAACACAATAACCGGGACAAAGTGCCAGAGTTCATAACACAGCTATGAACCTGACCTTAGCCACTTCTGCCTAGTGTGTAGTGAACAGCTGATAAAATAGACAAAAGAAGACCAAATGTGGACAAATGGGTTTCCTGAGTTTTATACGCAGTATAGGAGCAGGGTTACCAACCAAACGTTTATTTTCTGGAAAATGTATACCAAAATCATGGACAGTCAACATTTTTTTACGGACAAATAGGAAAACCATAATGAATGATGAAGATTATAAGTAATACACATCTATAGCTCCATATACTGATAAGAACTCATTATTAGCATTTATTGTGAGCTACAGTATAAAATGCTGATAATAAACACCAAAATAATCTAGTCACCTATCACCAGCCTGTTTCCTATTTTTATGGAAGATTTACGGAAATTTATGGATGGTTGCCAACCTTGTATAGAAGTCCTGTTCTAAAGCTCCTATTATTAAAAAGTAGAGTTTTTTCTGCATGTCTTTTTTCCAATGGCACAATTAAGTGACTCTGTTAAGTTAAGGCTAAAATGTTTATGGAAAAAAAATCAAGACTTTAAGTGATTATTGTAATAGTTTGAGTTAGAAGTACACTTTGAAACAGAAATGTGGTACAATACTGCAATGATGGAAGCAAATTATATTATACTTTTATTGCTTTGCAACGTACTGTGGATAGGAACAAAATAATGACTCATTATACTAAATTAGGTCTAAAAAAATGCAGCATTCTCTGCTATATGGCTAAAAGTGCTGCTGATTTCATATGCTAAACCAATTTCAAAATAATTTTTGGCTTTTTTTATTAGTAAATTATACAACTTTCTGCTTATAATATTCTATAAATAATGTTTTGCAGTTCTTATAAGTTACCTGGTGATGTGATATAATCTGGTATGTTATATATATATACGAATAGATAGATATGGTTAGGTCCATTTATATTTGGACACTGACACAAATTTTGTTTTTATTACCTGTTCACTAAAATATATTCAAGTTATAGTTATATAATGGACATAGACATAGCTTTCATTTGAGGGTATCCACATTAAAATTGGATGAAGGGTTTAGGAGTTTCAGCTCCTTTACATGTGGAACCCTGTTTGGTGGAGGCAGTGTCATGGCTTGGGCATGCATGGCTGCCAGTGGCACTTGGTCCCTAGTGTTTATTGATAATGTGACATAGGAAAAGATTCTGGGGTTTTCAGAGACATATTGTGTGCTCAAATCCAGCCAAATGCAGCCAAACTGATTGGTCGGCGTTTCATAATACAGATGGACAATGACCCAAAACATAAAGCCAAAGCAACCCAGGAGTTTATTAAAGCAAAGAAGTGGAATATTCTTGAATGGCCAAGTCAGTCACCTGATCTGAACCCAATAGAGCATGCATTTCACTTGTTAAAGACTAAACTTCAGACAGAAAGGCCCACAAACAAACAGCAACTGAAAACCGCTGTAGTAAAGGCCTGGCAGAGCATTAAAAAGGAGGAAGCACAGCGTCTGGTGATGTCCATGAGTTCAAGACTTCAGGCAGTCATTGCCAACAAAGGGGTTTCAACCAATTATTAGAAATTAGCATTTTATTTACAATTATTAAATTTGTCCAATTACTTTTGAACCACTGAAATGAAGGGATTGAGTTAAAAAAATGCCCTCACATTTTTATGTAATCATTTTGTGTAACCCTTAAAGCTGAAAGTCTGAACTTCATTCAACTGCATCTGAATTGTTTTGTTCAAAATCCATTAAGGTAATTTACAGAACAAAAATTAGAAAAATGTTGTCTCGTTCCAAATATATATATGGACCTAGCTATAGATAGATGGATTGATTAGATAGATAATTATGCAATTTATAGATCCCAAAATCAATTTTTCCTGAACTGCTGGAAAAATAACAATATACATTCTACATATCCCTTTATAGTGATTTTCACAAATTGTAAAACAGGCATCCATTAAAAATGTAATTTCAAATACCATCACCTTGATATCATTGTAGACTACAGAGTGGAAATTGATGTTGAGAAACAGAATCTTTGTGTCATATTTTGTTGATTGCATCTAATTTATACAATATTAATTCAGTGTATCACAAGCCATAACAAGTTAGTCATTACTAGATAATTTACTTTCATGAATTTATAATATACTTTTTTTATTTGCAATCAATTTGTAGACATGCAGATCTTTTGACTATTTCCTTTTTATTGCTTACAAAGTATGCCTAAATGTAGATATCTGCTAATATTTCTTCTTTCTTGTTTTCTAATTCTTTACTGGTTCATTAAATGCCAGACTCATTTTAGAATGAATGCAGATATACAATTTTAATGTGATAAAAATCATATCAGTTTTATTAAATTAATTAAATGAAAGATAGATGAATTATAGCTTAAACATTCAAATCAAACTACAAATAAACATTAAAGGCACAACCTAAATCTTAAACATAAAGCAGACACTTATGAATACTATTATTATGATTATCTTTTGTTTATGTGCTACCTATTAACCCCTTAACGCCCAGAGCCATACATATACGGCGCAACTGGACTTGACTTAACTCCTAGCGCCATAAAAGTACGGCACGCTGATCGGGCGGGTGAAGGAGCTGGACCTGCCAGATCCACGGCAGGGGTCTGGCAGTCAATGATAGCCGGACCCCTGCTTTATGCGCCGGCATTGGTGAAATTACCGATGCCACCGCATTAAACCCTGCACAGCTACAGACAGCGCTGACCGCGGCACGTGCAATGTCCGTGCAGGGAGGAAGCAGCCGTCACAGCAGCCCGGGGACCCTATGGCAGGGAAGGCAGCCCGATGCCTTCCTTAGGCATAGTGGCTGCCTTCCGGGAGAGCCTGTGAGATCCAGCCCCCTGGATCTCACAGGCAAGCAGGCTATAAGTGCACTATAGTCTGTAATACACTTATAGCCAATGCATCACAATACAGAAGTATTGTGATGCAATGTAAAGGGGATCAGACCCCCAAAAGTTGAAGTCCCAGAGAGGTTAAAAATTATTTTTAAAAAAAGCATCTTTTTCCCAAAATAAAGTAAACAAAGTTTTAAAAAAATAGGGAAAAAAAGAAAAGTAGACATATTAGATATTGCCGCGTCCGTATCGAACGTCTCTATAAACATATCGCATGACCTAACCCCTCAGGTGAACACCGAAAAAAAATAAAAACTGTGCTAAAAAAACTTTTTTTTTGTCATCTTACATCACTAAAAGTGCAACACCAAGCGATCAAAAAGGCATATGCCCCCCCAAAATAGTACCAATCTAACCATCACCTTATCCCACAAAAAAATTAGCCCCTAACTAAGGCAATCTCCCCAAAAATAAAAAAAACTATGGCTCTCAGACTATAGAGACACGAAAAAATATTTTTTTTTTGTTTCAAAAATGCTTTTATTGTGTAAAATGTAAAAAAAAAAAAAATTGACATATTAGGTATCGCCACGTTCGTAACAAACTGCTCTATAAAAATACCACATGATATAACCCTCGGGTGAACACCGTAAAAAGAAAAAAAGAAAAACAGTGTCAAAAAAGCTATTTTTTGTCACCTTATATCTCAAAGAGGGTAATAGCAAGCAATCAAAAAGTCATATGCACCCCAAAATTGTGCCAATCAAACCGCCATCTCTTCCCGCAAAAATTATACCCTACCTTAGACAATCGCCCAAAAACTGAAAAAAGCTCTCAGACTATGGAGACGCTAAAACCAGATTTTTTTTGGTTTCATAAATAATATAATTGTGTAAAACTTACATAAATAAAAAAAAGTATACATATTAGGTATTGCCACGTCCGTAACGACCTCCTCTATCAAAATATCACATGACCTAACCCCTCAGGTGAACACCGTAAAGAAAAGAAAAGAAAAAAAGCCAATTTTTTGTCACCTTACATCACAAAAAGTGTAATACCAAGCGATCAAAAAGTCATACGCACCCCAAAATATTTCTAATCAAACCGTCATCTCATCCCGCAAAAAAAGAAACCCTACGAAAGAGAATCTCCCCAAAAAAAAAAGTAGGGCTCTCAGAATTTAGAGACACTGAAACATGATTTTTTTATTCAAAAATGCTGTTATTGTGTAAAATATAAATAAAAAAGTATATATATTAGGTATCGCAACGTCCATAACAACATGCTCTATAAAAATACCCCATGATCTAACCTGTCAGATGAACATTGTAAATCACAAAAAATAAAAATGGTGCTAAAACAGCTATTCTTTTGTTATTTTGCCTCACAAAAAGTGTAATATAGAGTAACCAAAAATCATATGTTCCTCTAAAATAGTACTACTGCCACCTTATCCCGTAATTTCCAAAATTGGGTCATTTTTTTTGGAGTTTCTACTCTAGGGGTGCATCATGGGGTTTTCAAATGTGACATGGCAGCCTAAAATTATCCCAGTGAAATCTGCTTTCCAAAAACCATATGGCGTTCCTTTCCTTCTGCGCAATGCCGTGTGCTCGTATAGCAGTTTACGACCACATATGGGGTGTTTCTATAAATTACAAAATCAGGGCAATAAATATTGAATTTTGTTTGGCTGTTAACCCTTGCTTTGTTAGTGGAAAAAATTGATTAAAATGGAAAATCTGCCAAAAAAGTTAAATTCTAAAATTTTATCTCCATTTTCCATTGATTCTTGTGGAGCACCTAAAGGGTTAACAAAGTTTGTAATATCAGTTTTGAATACCTTTAGGGGTGTAGTTTCTAAATTTGGGTCATTTTTGGGTGGTTTCTATTATGTAAGCCTCACAAAGTGACTTCAGGCCTGAACTGGTCCTCAAAAAGTGGGTTTTGGAAATTTTATGAAAAATTGTAAAATTTGCTTCTTAGCCTTCTAATGTCCCCAAAAAATAAAATGGTATTCACAAAATTATCCAAACATGAAATAGACATATGAGGAATGTAAAGTAGTAACTATTTATAAGTTATTGCTATCTATTATAAAAGTATAGAAATTGAAATTTGGAAATTAAAGTACATAAAGTACAATATGTGATGAGAATCTCAGAATGGCCTGGATAAGCAAAAGCGTTTTAAAGTTATTACCACATAAAGTGACACATGTCAGATTTGGTAAAAATGTCCTGGGCAGAAAGGTGAAAAATGGCTTGGTCCTGAAAGGGTTTAAAATAGGTAATAAAGCTGAGAGCCAAACCTACCAATGTCATTGTAACAGGTAAACCATCTATCTAATACAGTCAGGTCCATAAATATTGGGACATCGACACAATTCTAACATTTATGGCTCTATACACCACCACAATGGATTTGAAAGGAAACAAACAAGATGTGTTTTAACTGCAGACTGTCAGCTTTAATTTGAGTGCATTTACTTCCAAATCAGGTGAATGGTGTAGGAATTACAACAGTTTGCATATGTGCCTCCCACTTTTTAAGGAACCAAAAGTAATGGGACAATTGGCTTCTCAGCTGTTCCATGGCCAGGTGTGTGTTATTCCCTCATTATCCCAATTACAACGAGCAGATAAAAGGTCCAGAGTTCCTTTCAAGCGTGCTATTTGCATTTGGAATCTGTTGCTGTCAACTGTCAAGATGAGATCCAAAGAGTTGTCAATATCAGTGAAGCAAGCCATCATTAGGCTGAAAAAAACAAAACAAACCCATCAGAGAGATAGCAAAAACATTAGGCGTGGCCAAAACAACTGTTTGGAACATTCTTAAATAGAAGGAACGCAGTGGTGAGCTCAGCAACACCAAAAGACCCAGACGACCATGGAAAACAACCGTGGTGGATGACCGAAGAATTCTTTCCCTGGTGAAGAAAACACCCTTCACAACAGTTGGCCAGATAAAGAACACTCTCCAGGAGGTAAGTGTATGTGTGTCAAAGTCAACAATCAAGAGAAGACTTCACGAGAGTGAATACAGAGGGTTTACCACAAGATGTAAACCATTGGTGAGCCTCAAAAACAGGAAGGCCAGATTAGAGTTTGCCAAACGACATCTAAAAAAGCCTTCACAGTTCTGGAACAACATGCTATGGACAGATTAGACCAAGATCAACTTGTACCAGAGTGATGGGAAGAGAAGTGTATGGAGAAGGAAAGGAACGGCTCATGATCCTAAGCATACCACCTCATCAGTGAAGCATGGTGGTGGTAGTGTCATGGTGTGGGCATGTATGGCTGCCAATGGAACTGGTTCTCTTGTATTTATTGATGATGTGACTGCTGACTAAAGCAGCAGGATGAATTCTGAAGTGTTTCGGGCAATATTATCTGCTCATATTCAGCCAAATGCTTCAGAACTCATTGGATGGCGCTTCACAGTGCAGATGGACAATGACCCAAAGCATACTATAAAAGCAACCAAAAGGGTTTTTTAAGGGAAAGAAGTTTAATGTTATGCAATGGCCAAGTCAATCACCTGACCTGAATCCGATTGAGCATGCATTTCACTTGCTGAAGACAAAACTGAAGGGAAAATGCCCCAAGAACAAGCAGGAACTGAAGACAGTTGCAGTAGAGGCCTGGCAGAGCATCACCAAGCATGAAACCCAGCGTCTGGTGATGTCTATGCATTCCAGACTTCAGGCTGTAATTGACTGCAAAGGATTTGCAACCAAGTATTAAAAAGTGAAAGTTTGATTTATGATTATTATTCTGTCCCATTACTTTTGGTTCCTCAACAAGTGGGAGGCACATATGCAAACTGTTGTAATTTTTGCACCGTTCACCTGATTTAGATGTAAATACCCTCAAATTAAAGCTGACAGTCTGCAGTTAAAGCACATCTTGTTTGTTTCATTTAAAATCCATTGTGGTGGTGTATAGAACCAAAAATGTTAAAATTGTGTAGATGTCCCAATATTTATGGACCTGACTGTATATACAGGAGTGTTTTAGCTCTTTCCAAATGTTAGGGGAAAGAAAGATCTAACAATTTTAATTCATATACCTCATCATTTTAATCTCAAAGGATATTGGTGTCTGGAAGCTGTTTGTCCCTGTCTATTTATTATGAACATAGAGCATACAGTTGAAAGCAGAAGTTTACATACACTATATAAAAAGAAACATATGCATATTTTTCTCAATATTTGACCATGGGCGTCCACAGAAATTTTTCCGGGGGGGGGGGGGGCATAATTTTATTGACATCCATGCTCTGCTTGTTTCTGAGAATGTAATGAAGGGGAGCTGTGCAGTGGCGGATCCAGAGCCTGGTCTCGGGAGGGGCACTTCCAGATTATTTTCTGTCCGCCGCCACAAAACAATGGTGCTTATAGAACAGACTACACAGTGTAGCGGTATACTGTATATTGTGTGGCACAGTGTAGGCTATATGTGTATAACATAAACATATTTCACATGAAAACTTACAATTACTTGGCTTGGCCCTTGGAGATCTCGGACACCACTTCAACACTTGGCTGGGGGGCTCGGCGGAGCTGATGTTGTGTTTTATCCTAATGAGAAAGATTTCATAATAAGGATTTGGAGAAGGGGCAGAGGAATAGCAGAGCACGGAGAGGATGGTGCTGCTAATAGGGGGTCATACCATGTGGGAGTAATAAAGCCCAACATAATGCTCCCCAGTAGAAATAATTCTCCTTATAATGTGACAGTGCAAAAAATACCCCCTTGTAATGCCCCCAGTTGAGCTAATGTCCCCATAGTGCCCCCATAATGTGCCAGTATAAAATACCCCTATATAGTGCCCCCAGTAAATGCCTCCATAGTGCTCCTCGCCCCCTTCCTCCTAGTGCCCCCCATAATGTACAGTATAAAATGCCCCAGTAGATGCCCTCAGTGTTCCCCATAATTTGCAAGTATAAAATACCTCTTCTTAGCGCCCGCCGTAGATGACCCCATAGTACTCCTCTCCCCCCTTCCTCATAGTACCCACCATAATGTGTCCCAGTATAAAATTCTACTGTACAGAGCCCCCATATAAAACACCCCTTCTTTGTGACCTCAGTAGATGCCCCTATAGTGCCCCCAATAATGTGCCAGTAATAACAGCCCCCATCATGTGCCAGTAATAACAGCCCCCCATTATGTGCCAGTAATAACAGCCCCCCATTATGTGCCAGTAATGACAGCCCCCCATTATGTGCCAGTAATAACAGCCCCCCCATTATGTGCCAGTAATGACAGCCTCCCATTATGTTCCAGTAATGACAGCCCCCCATTATGTGCCAGTAATGACAGCCCCCCATTATGTGCCAGTAATGACAGATACCCCCATTATGTGCCAGTAGCCAGATACCCCCATTATGTGCCAGTAGCCAGAGACCCCCATTATGTGCCAGTAGCCACCAGTATTGTACCCAAAAAAAGATAAACACTTATACTTACCTCCTTGGCAGCGATGCAATGCAGGCCTCTTCCGGCCTGTGTCCCGCGCTGTACGGCTCAAGCGGCGCGATGACGTCATCGCGCCGCCTGCGCCGGCCTCTGATAGGCTGCCGGCCTAGTGCCTGCAGCCTATCAGAGGAAGGGAAAGGGACATGCCTCGCCTTCCCCTGCCTCAGCACAGTCATCTGTATCGCTGTCCTGAGGACGGCGATACAGATGACTATGGAGATGAACGCTTCCACAATGGAAGCGTTCATCTCCCTGTGACCCGCCGCCGCCCCTTCCCACTTCTGAGCAGCTCGGGGGGGGGCAATTGCCCCGTTGCCCCCCCCCGATCCACCAGTGCTGCAGAGCAGAGGCAGAACTCAGTTCACAGATTTCCAGGGCCCCAGGGGGAGCACTTGCCCCCCCTTGCCCCCCCTGCGGACGCCCATGTATCTGACATAAAATTAGAATAAACCTTTCCTGTTTTTGGTGAATTAGGATTACCATAATCATTATTATTTGCCAAATGCCAGAATAATGAAAGAGAATGTTTTAAGGCATTTTTATTACTTTCTGCAATGTCAAAAGTTTATATACAGTAAGATTACTATGTCTTTAAACAATTCTGGACTGCCCATATGATGATGTCATGTGTTTGGAAGCTTCTGCTAGGTTTGTTGACAACATCTGAGTTAATTAGAGACACACCTGTGGATGTATTTAAATGCACACCTGAAACACACGCTTCTTTGTGTAGCATCATGGGAAAGTCTATAGAAATCATCCAAGATATCAGGAAGAGAATTGTGGACTTGCACAAGTATGGATCAACCTTGGGTGCAATTTCAAGATACCTGAAGGTGCCTCATTCATCTGTACAAACAATTATATGCAAGTACAAACAAGATGGGAATGTTCAGCCATCATACAGCTCAGGAAGTAGATGGGTTCTGTGTTCCAGAGATGAATGTGCTTTGGTCCGACATGTGCATATCAACCCAATAACAAAAGCAAAAGACCTTGTGAAGATGATTGCGGAATCTGGTAAGATTGTGTCAATATCCACAGTGAAACAAGTACTGTATCAACATGGGCTAAAAGGCCACTCTGCCAGGAAGAAGCCATTACTCCAAAAGAAACATAAAAAAAAAGCCAGATTAATGCTTGCAAATGCACACAGGATCAAAGACCTACATTTTTGGAGACATGTCCTGTGGTCTGACGAAAATAAAATTGAACTTTTTTGACATATTGACCATGGTTACTTTTGGAGGAAAAAGGGAGAAGCTTGGGAGCCTAAGGCCTCTTTCAGACGGGCGTTGCGGGAAAAGGTGCTGGTACGTTGCGGGAACATGCGCGATTTTTCCGCGCGAGTGCAAAACATTGTAATGCGCTTTGCACGCGCGTGAGAAAAATCGTGCATGTTTGGTACGGTGTTCTGTAGATTGTATTATTTTCCCTTATAACATGGTTATAAGGGAAAATAATAGCATTCTGAATACAGAATGCATAGTAAAATAGCGCTGGAGGGGTTAAAAAAATAATAATAATAATTTAACTCACCTTAATCCACTTGATCGCGCAGCCGGCATCGCTTCTGTCTTCTTTCTTTGCTGTGTGCAGGAACAGGACCTGTGGTGACGTCACTCCGGTCATCACATGGTCCATCACCATGGTAAAAGATCATGTGATGACCGGAGTGACGTCACCACAGGTCCTGTTCCTGCACACAGCAAAGAAAGAAGACAGAAGCGATGCCGGCTGCGCGATCAAGTGGATTAAGGTGAGTTAAATTATTTTAATTTATTTTTTTAACCCCTCCAGCGCTATTTTACTATGCATTCTGTATTCAAAATGCTATTATTTTCCCTTATAACCATGTTATAAGGGAAAATAATAATGATCGGGTCTCCATCCCGATCGTCTCCTAGCAACCGTGCGTGAAAATCGCACCGCATCCGCACTTGCTTGCGATTTTCACGCAACCCCATTCATTTCTATGGGGCCTGCGTTACGTGAAAAACGCACAAAATAGAGCATGCTGCGATTTTCACACAACGCACAAGTGATGCGTGAAAATCACCGCTCATGTGAACAGCCCCATAGAAATGAATGGGTCGGGATTTATTGCGGGTGCAATGCGTTCAACTCACGCATCGCATCCGCGCGGAATACACGCCCGTGTGAAAGGGGCCTAAGAACACCATCCCAACTGTGAAATATGGGGGTGCCAGCATCATGTTGGGGGGTTGTTTTGCTACAGGAGGGACAAGTGCACTTCACATAATAGATGGCATCGTGAGGAAAGAAGATTATGTGGAAATACTGAAGCAACATCTTAAGACATCAGCCAGAAAGTTAAAGCTTTGGAGGAAATGGGTCTTCCAAATGGACAATGACCCGAAGCATATTGCTAAACTGGTTACAAAGTGGATTAAGGATAACAAAGTCAATGTGGCCATCACAAAGCCCTCATCTCAATCCTATTGAAAATTTATGGGCAAAGCTGAAAAGGCAGATGCGAGTTAGGCGACCAACAAACATGGATCAGTTAAAGCAGTTTTTCCAGGAGTAATGGGCCCAAATTCTGAACAACTATCACGAGAAGCTTGTGGAAGGATATCAAAAACATTTGACCCAAGTCATACAGATTAAGGGCAATGGTACCAAATATTAATGAATTGTATATACACTTTTGACTTTGCAGAAAGTAAAAAAAATGCCTTAAAACATTCTCTCTCATAATTCCTGCATTTGGCAAATAATAATAATTATGGTAATCCTAATTGACCAAAAACAGGAAAGGACATGCATATGTATCTTTTTATATAGTGTATGTAAACTTCTGATTTCAACTGTATATGTATAGGAGGGAACGGGGGATCAGAAGGGATAGCTGTTGGCTTAGAGTTCTAATGAACATGAGATCTAATTTGTATGGCAAATTTTAGAGTCTAGATATGAGCTAACTAAAACCTGGAATAACATTCTTTGTATAGTTTAAAGGTTCAGTGGTTAAAACAATTTGACTGTAAAAAAATACATTCTAATTAAACAATTTGCTGTTTGTACCTTTGATCCATCCATTTCTATGGGTTGTCAAAGAGAAACTAAGTATAGTACTTGGTCTCAATCCAGAATGAAAGTAATGCAAAATTTTTGGATTGTCACCTAAATCCCCTTTCTTCCATATGCTTGCCATATGCTATCAGGCTCTTTCATCATAAAATGGAAGAATGATGTCCTCTGCTTGATGATTTATGACTTGCAGCTGATAGGGGTTTTTATATGGCCAAAGGGGTCTTACGAAAGGGAAAAAAAAATACAAAATTTTTTTTTTTTTCCATAAACATCTTATTCGAAATGGGTTCTCTATAATATTTTGCTTTGTCTGTAAATATATATTAATGAATAAATACAATATTATTTTTTGTTTTTAAACATAATATTATAAATGCCTTTCAGGAGGCTTTAACCACTATCATTCAGCATAGGTAAAGACAATTTTTTATGTTTCATTTTACAGGTCTAAAACATGCCTCTGGCTAAAACAGGAGTATGTTATTCTATCAATATATGATGTTTTCTCTAACCTTGACTTATATTAGTTCAAAGAGTTTACTTTTATAGTTCTATAATATTTAATATCCACAAACAGTCAGACTCAACATTCTTATATTGGTAGTAATAAAGAATCTACATGTAAAAGGAAATTCTTACTTTCCTAATTAACCCCTTAGTGACCACACACATTTTTTTAATATTCGCATTCCATGAGCTATAACTTTTTTGTTTTTCATCAATATACTTGTATGAGGTCTTGTTTTTTGCACGATAAGTTATATTTTTAAATGCACCATTTTGGGAACATGTAATGATTGATTAAAGCCAGCTGCTTAGCTAAAACCCCCATTGTTTACGTCAGTAAAAAGGCATATTAGTGGTCATTAAGGGCTTAAACTTATTAAAAAAAACACACACATAAATGTTGGCTTACAGCAAAACTCGGCATACAGTTATGTCTCAGGTAACATAGTAACATAGTAACATAGTACATAAGGCCGAAAAAAGACATTTGTCCATCCAGTTCGGCCTGTTATCCTGCAAGTTGATCCAGAGGAAGGCAAAAAAAACCTGTGAGGTAGAAGCCAATTTTCCTCACTTTAGGGGATTAAAAATTCCTTTCCGACTCCAATCAGGCAATCAGAATAACTCCCTGGATCAACGACCCCTCTCTAGTAGCTATAGCCTGTAATATTATTACACTCTAGAAATACATCCAGGCCCCTCTTGAATTCCTTTATTGTACTCACCATCAGTTATGTAAATGGTTATAGATATGAACTTATGAGACACTGGGTCTTGCCACAAGTTGGTATAAAAGTGCTTTTCCTGCTGCCCTATAAAAAGGCTCTCAGAAGCTACTTTTGTGTAGTGTTCCTCTTGGTGAGAGATCGTTGACAGCAAGATATGCCTCACAACATAATTGAAGACATTTTGACAGACTTGGAGTGAGAGCAACAGTATGGTCATTATAATGAATTGCCCACCATATAAGCCATTCTGATGGAGGTATAGGGGGCAGTTGTTACACGAGGGAACACACACATGCTGAACAGGCTCTGGATGGCTTTGAAAGACCACAATATAGAAGATACTTTTATATGCTAAGAAGCATTAGCAGCTCTCTCACAGTTTTGAGCAGTTCTCATAGTTTTGTTGTCCATCGTCCAGACAAAAGTGGTACCTTCTTAACATACCATTGTCTCTGCCCAGACCCTTTCCAGTGACTTAGCAGAATGAAATGTGGTGTCATGATACCCATTACAAGTCTTGCTATTAACCGCTAGTAGTTGTCACTTTTGTTGCAGTGTTCTCATGAACGAGAAACCTGGATTACAGACTGGAGCCAAATGTAGGATCTTTTTTGGATACCAAAATGGTCGGGTTTGAGAATGGGGCCTCATGGTGAGCGCTTCAACTACTGGTATGATCATATAGAAAGCTACAACAGTTAGTCAACCCTATTAAGAGTATAAAAGACACTAACATCTCATTGATATGTGCAGTATATCATGTAGCCACATGTGTTTCCTTTCATGGCAGAGTTTCCAAGCATAGCAAAGGATTCCCAGGAATGTGCCTACCAGACTTCCTTAGCCTGCTCAGTTTCCAGATTTATTGCCAAATGAACATTTATGGGACTAGCTGGAATGCCAGCTTGAGAAACCTACAAGTGTGAAGGATCTATTCGCAAAGCTGCCATATCTGCGGGATAATGTGACATAGGATATAATCCACAACCTGTATGCGTCCATGCACAATTGTATCTTATCTTGTAAGGTGTCCCAACAGGGCACTAAAGCCTCCTTTTAGTTTTATAGTTTTCCCAATTAAACTTATCCTTTCACTTTAATATTGTTATCACTTACATACTATATTTATCATAATTATATCCACACAAAGGTAGATGTAATTGATTCCAACAACTCCTTTTTGGAGCATTTTTGGTACACTTAGACCTTGCACTACAATATCCTTTAAGTGTAGTTATGCCTTTTATGTTTAGATCTATATGAAGCACTGTGTTTTCCAGTGTAGTTTAACTTTCTACCTGTATATAAGTGGATATACTAGAGAAAGAACAAAAATTATTCTCAACCCTCAACCATCAAGCAGTGAAATGTTTATTGTGAACCTGTCACTATGAAAATTGTGTTTAATGTACCAACATCATGTTATAGAATGTGAGCAGACATATAGATTTACATGTTGGAAGAATTTCTTACTCAGTGTATGGTAGTTTTCCTTCATTCAAAAGACACGTACCACATTTTGACTTAAAGTTGTGACTTTTTTCAATTTTTGGCTGGTTTTGCCACAATAAAAATATGGGCAAGGTTTAACAGAACAGTTGGCCAGAGAAGAGAGGTATAAATTATAGCACAAATTTATACCAGCTAATAGTGTATGTAGAATTGCTTTGCTTTTCTGATGCATGAGCTGCCAGTGAATACATAATATACACTCACCTAAAGAATTATTAGGAACACCTGTTCTATTTCTCATTAATGCAATTATCTAGTCAACCAATTACATGGCAGTTGCTTCAATGCATTTAGGGGTGTGGTCCTGGTCAAGACAATCTCCTGAACTCCAAACTGAATGTCAGAATGGGAAAGAAAGGTGATTTAAGCAATTTTGAGCGTGGCATGGTTGTAGGTGCCAGACGGGCCGGTCTGAGTATTTCACAATCTGCTCAGTTACTGGGATTTTCACGCACAACCATTTCTAGGGTTTACAAAGAATGGTGTGAAAAGGGAAAAACATCCAGTATGTGGCAGACCTGTGGGCAAAAATGCCTTGTGGATGCTAGAGGTCAGAGGAGAATGGGCCAACTGATTCAAGCTGATAGAAGAGCATGGTTGACTGAAATAACCACTCATTACAACCGAGGTATGCAGCAAAGCATTTGTGAAGCCACAACATGAACAACCTTGAGGCGGATGGGCTACAACAGCAGAAGACCCCACCGGGTACCACTCATCTCCACTACAAATAGGAAAAAGAGGCTACAATTTGCACGAGCTCACCAAAATTGGACTGTTGAAGACTGGAAAAATGTTGCCTGGTCTGATGAGTCTCGATTTCTGTTGAGACATTTAAATGGAGTCCGAATTTGGCATAAACAGAATGAGAACATGTATCCATCCTTTGATGGCTACTTCCAGCAGGATAATTCACCATGTCACAAAGCTCGAATCATTTCAAATTGGTTTCTTGAACATGACAATGAGTTCACTGTACTAAAATGGCCCCCACAGTCACCAGATCTCAATCCAATAGAGCATCTTTGGGATGTGGTGGAACGGGAGCTTCGTGCCCTGGATGTGCATCCCTCAAATCTCCATCAACTGCAAGATGCTATCCTATCAATATGGGCCAACATTTCTAAAGAATGCTATCAGCACCTTGTTGAATCAATGCCACGTAGAATTAAGGCAGTTCTGAAGGCAAAAGGGGGTCCAACACCGTATTAGTATGGTGTTCCTAATAATTCTTTAGGTGAGTGTATATTATATTATATACTTCTGATTGAGTGGAATTTCAAAGGAGAGTCATATTGAATCCCCCGAATAGTTTTATGGTTAACTTGGAACTTCTTGATTGAACCCCTGCTCGTTCTTTGGAAGTGCAGAGGATGGTCTTACACAATGAATGACAGCCTTCTTGTAGAAGCTATACATAGATAGCTGTCAGTCACTGATTAGGACCACCATTGGAGTCTTTAGGCCAGAATGACAGATATAAATGAATAAGTGGAAAGTTATACAAAAATTTTCCCCACAATATGGTAAATGTATTTTCTCTTCCATTTTTACAAAACAATAATGTGAACACATTATATGACGAAAATGGAGGGCATCATTCACAAGGGTAGAAAGTTTGGACATTTTTCTATTCTTCAGAGTGATAGGTTCTTTTTCTATTATTAAAAGTAATTTCAGGAAAAAATTGATTTGCCACGAATATGAATTTCCTGGCGATTCATGGTATAAAATATTTATCTTTTTCTAAAATGGCCGCTGCACATTTTACAAAGTGAAAGTAAGAATCCTGGGACAGAGGGATCACCCATAATGCCGTGCAGCCAGCCAATCAGCAGACAGCCAGCTCCTATCATGTCAAAGCCCTATAAAAAGCCTCATCCTGCCCGGTGTTCTCTATTTTACTATGAACTTAATGCAGAGAGAGACGTGACAGGTGCTAGGGACAGTGATTTGGAAAGACTTTCTTTACAAAAATTTAGAACAGTTCAGGGACTTCTTAGTGATAGTCTAGGGATATAATACCGAGACATTATCCACACTATAGGGAAGAGAGCAGGGACAATTTAACTGTTTAAAGCCTGGCTAATAGGGACTATTCTATTACACCTTGCTGCACTAATTGGGGTTAAAAATCATTCTAATACTACTGATTTTAGGTTGTTCATATTCTTTTATACATAAGTAAATCTCTTAATCCTTGATTCTGTAATTGGGGTGAAATAGTGCCCGAAAACTACAGATTTTTGGAGTTTTACGTTCTGCTATACATAAGTAAATCTGTTAATCCTTGATTCTGTAATTGGGGTGAAATAGCTGTCTGATAATACTGATTTTGTGGGGTGAATGGTTCTGCATACGCGTCCCATGTTCTATGACAGGTAGGTGACAGACGTCACTCTTAGGGCTCATGCACATGACCATATATTTTTTCTGTGTGTGTTTTTTTTTTTTTTTGCTGCTCGTATCCGAAACCATTCATTTCAATGTGTCCACAAAAATGGAAATGACTCCATGTGCATTCCATTTCCATATGTCCCCATATAGATAGAACATGTCCTGTTCTTGTCCATTTTGCTGACAAAGATAGGCATTTTTACAATGGATTCACAAAAAAAAAAAAATATGCAAAACTGATGTCACACGGACGTCATCCGTATTTTATGTGGTTCCGTGTTTTGTGTATTTCAAAATACATACGATCGTATGCATGTGCCCTAAGAGTGATGCCTGTCACCTGCCTATCATACTGACTCACATTAACTGTTTCACTACCATAGCAGACTAGCTATGCATGTTTTTGCAATGGACAGTGTTATACACCGAAATCCACGCAGCTGGGAAATAGCTGATGTTTAACAGGCTTTTTGACAAATTAATTTGGATCGAATCGTCTGAATAATATATATTTTTTTTAAATGTGCTCATTTCTAGGTGAAAGAAGATAGAAGGGAAATAATTCACACACAGACAAGATATAATATTAAGCTTATAGCTGACAGCTGATAGGTTGAAGTGGATAACCTACAAAACTACAAAACTACTATATTTGCCTCTATTTCTTTTGTCTATATGATTTTTTAATGCCAATAATGAATAATACAATTTGTATTACTTCTGCAAGTTTATAGAAAATCCTTTCCTATATATAATTAAGCAAATTTAGGGTTGTTTTTAAATATATTATAAGGCTCATGCATACTGACATATTACTGTATCCATGGGGCACTACGGCAAGACCATATACCTCCCATTTAGTAAGGAGATCCAAAGTGTTTTTATGTAAAAAATAAATAAAATAATAATAATAATAATAATAATCAGGTGACATATTACAGTAATACTGGCATGCCCTCTGTCCCCTTTAACTATAAATGTCTCCGGTGGAGATCTGGCCAAGACCTGGCATGCAGCGGTTTTTGTCTGGCCAATTCCTGCACATATTATGCCAGAACAGCCTGCTGAAAGGATGCACCACATATGTGAAAGTAGCCTAATATGGTACCATACCACTATATTATGTGGTGGTCCACTGAGTGCCCATGGCTTCTTAATAATGATCCACTGGCATTCCATAAGCTACCATCAAGTTCACAATGCTCTGTCATATGCATGCACCATTAAAAATAAAAAAGGTCCTGGACATTTGCTTCAGCAAGTTTTTAAACTCTTCTATTTCCTGCAAAATTTGCTATAAATTGTTGTTTAAAATTGTTTACTCTTTGTCATAGGATTATTTTCAAATAAGTGTTGTAATATGATAGAACATTAATGTAAATTTAGGCTACTTTCATATTAGCATTAATATTTTTGGGTAATGAGATCCGTCATAGGGTCTCAATACAGGAAAAAAAAACCACTTCCGTTTTGTCCCCATTCATTGTCAATGGGGACAAAACGTAACTTAACAGAATGGAATACTCCAAAATGCATTATGTTCCATTCTCATACCAGAGAGCAAACTGCAGCATGCTGCGGTTTTCTTTCCAGCCTGGGATGCGGGGCAAGACAGATCCGTCATGACCCACAATGCAAATTAATAGGGACAGATCCGACACAATCTGACACAGTCTGACACAATAGAAAACGGATCCGTCCCCCATTGACTTTCAATGAAGTTCATGACAGAGCCGTCTTGGGCATGTTAAAGATAATACAACGGGATCCGTTTCCTAACGGATGCAGATGGTTGTATTATCAGTAACGGAAGCATTTTTGCTGAGCCCTGCCAGATTCAGCAAAAATGCTAGTGTTAAAGTAGCCTTACAAAAGTAATAAAAAAAACATTTAGGACATTTTAGTAAAAAATATCTAAATTAAATGTTCTCTCTAATCCATGAAGTTTGATGCTATGTCCTTCAAAAAAATTATACATTTATAACTAGTGATGAGCGGCAGGGGCAATATTCAAATTTGCGATATTTCGCGAATACTTGGTAGAATATTATTCATATTTTCGCAAATTCGAGATTATTTTCTAGATCGCAAAAAATTGGCAATGTAATATTCACGTAATGCGCGCGAAATACAGGCTGCGTTTTTCAAGCTGCTAGAAGTTTCCTGAGACTGGAGAAAATGGTTGGCACGGCAGAACATTACAACAGCTACACTATATCACTATCTAACCTACACTGACTATCTCCCACTAACTATCTATATTATATATATATAAGCTAGCTAACTAACTATTTGATATAATGACATAGGAAAGCAGAGAGCACAGCAATAACACTGCTGTCTCTCTCAGATCTGCAAAATACTGCACACAAGGGCTGCTGGGGAGGTATAATAAGGGGTAGGCAACTTTCCTATTGGTTGCTAGGGATGTTGCTAAGCTCAGACAAAGACATTGCAGCCTTCTCATTGGCCCACAAGCAAGAAGGGAGGTTACTGATGAAAAAAAATCTAGAATATTCGAAATTACGAATATATATAACACTATATTCTAAATATTCGCAAATTCTCGAAGTGACGATATTCGTGATTAATATTCGCTATTCGAATATTCGCGCCCAACACTATTTATAACATGGAAAGTTTTTCACAAGTTTTTGCTTTATCTACTACAATATCAACCTCTGTCCCATTGGCTGTTTTATATACAAATCATACAATTCCGTTTTTATTTTATTTATAACTCAATTAACATACTTTCATGTAAACCATCTGCCATTTACTGATTACTGCATAAAACCTTTTCTTTTCACATAACAGTAAGTTTCTTAACATAGATATATATGGATGTCATTGCCTTAATACACAGAATAGACTTAAACTGTAGCACTTTAGAGAAATTGCCAGAAAGTATTGAACCTACCATGACTTTATAGCATTCAGTTGATTTTAAACAGCCTTAGAATAAAAATAAACTTCCAAAAGTCTTATCACAATGACGAATAAATTTGGTTAGATTCTTTGTTATATGTTTTCTAATTGTAACCTTCCTAATCATCTCTATGAACAATATGTTAGTTTATCTGTAGAGTGTGAAATGAAAAATTCTTTGTTTTTTCAAGTAGAGCCTTTTAAGACAGGAGGTGTTCTAATATTGTATTAGTACAGTGAAAATGCAGTGTTTGATCCTCTGAATATTAATGTGTTGGAAAGAATATGGTAAAGAAAATTGAATTCTCTGAAGTGACAATAACCTTATTCAAATACGGTAGTTTTGATTAAATGAAAGATTTTCACACAATGGAGACGGATGAATAGCAGTTCAGCTCCAAAGTGGCTTTTAAGACTGAAGAAGTTGGGAAAAAACAGTATGTCATTAGCAAAGTAATTAGAATTTCAAACATCTTTAATTGGTTGCCGTATATATATTTTTTTTACTGTAAATTGCCTCATTGCAAACATACAGTGTGACTTATCTTCTGTCTGGAGTGTGAACATGTTTTCTATTCCTTCCCATAATCTGATAAAACTGTTTATATTATTGGTCCTGGCAGAAATGAACTTAAGGTCTCTTTACACAGGATGATTATTGGGCCAAAAAGAACAGCTTCAATGGTTTAAATGTGCCACTATAGGAAAATGGGGGGGGATATGGGGAGGTTATTAGACAGCAGTTTTTCATTTTAATCAGAATCGTGATTGTGTGTACATAGAAATATATTGGGCAGGTTTCTGGAGATCAGTCATTTTTTAGAATAGGGAAACTAAAAATATGTAAAGTTGCACTCCATTGGAAATAGGATTTGGGCCTACGATTGACATATGGGTTTTGTCTTCTTTTTTCTTTCTAAAAAAAAATAAGACATATGTTTCTCCCATTGACTGTCATGGTAATAAAAATATATACTTGTGTATGACATTTATATGACAGTGTGTTGCAAGCAACAGGGATATATATAGCATCATGCTTGCTTGTTTACTAGCATTGTTGGGGCATCTTGAAACTTGGATCAGTTATTGCCAACCTTGGCCTGGTTAAGTTAAGATTGGCTATGGATTGTATAGCTTTTGTATGTACAGACCTTTTACGGATAGCTTATGCTCTGTGCATTTGTTGTCAGATTCAGTATCTTATACTTGTTTGTTGTGTTTATTCTATGTATGCTGGTATCTGTGGTACTTTATTGTTGTCAGTATTGAAATTTCTTTGCTGAGTTGATTTTTTTGTATTTCAGAGCTGGCTCACTTAAGTATATCATAATTTTTGTTCACTGCCATATATCCACTCTCAACCTATACCATTCCCACCATTTCACACCTTCATCTGTATCTCTGTTTTGGTCGTGTCATCTATTGGTGAGTTTATTCCAGTACCTTTTGGTGTGCCAGTGTTGATATTATTATTATTTATTATTAAAGCGCCATTCATTCCATAGCGCTGTACATATGATAAGCGGTGCACATACATAATACAGGCAATTGCACTAAGCATGAACAAGACACGTTACAAACTGGTACAGAAGGAGAGAGGGCCCTGCCCGTGAGGGCTTACAATCTACATGGTATGGGAGAAGGACACAGTAGGTGCGAGTTAAGTTGGTCATGGCGGTATAGAGGCAGCAGGGTCACTGGTTGTAGGCTTGTCTGAAGAGGTGGGTTTTCAGGTTTCTTTTGAAGAATTCCAATGTAGGTGAGAGTCTGATATGTTGGGGTAGCGAGTTCCAGAGTATGGGGGATGCACGGGAGAAATCTTGGAGTCGATTGTGGGAAGAGGCGATAACAGGAGAGGAGAGAAGGAGGTCTTGTGAGGATCGTAGAGTGCGTGTGGGGATGTATCGGGAAAGTAGCTCAGAGATGTAGGGAGGGGACAGGTTATGGACGGCCTTGTATGTATTTGTTAGTACTTTGAAGTGAATTTGCTGGGCAATGGGGAGCCAGTGAAGAGATTGGCAGAGGGGAGAGGCAGAGGAGTAATAGGGTGAGAGGTGGATTAGTCGGGCAGCAGAGTTGAGGATAGAGTGGAGGGGAGCGAGAGTGCTAGATGGAAGGCCACAAAGGAGAATGTTGCAGTAGTCTAGGCGGGAGATAATGAGGGCATGTACAAGAATTTTCGCAGATTCAAAGTTAAGGAAAGCACGGATGCGGGAGATGTTTTTGAGTTGGAGGCGACAGGTGGTGGAAAGAGCTTGGATTTGCGGTCGAAAGGAAAGTGCAGAATCCAAGGTCATTCCAGGGCAGCGGACTTTGTTGACCGGGGAGAGTGTGCAGCCATTGATCATGATAGATAGGTCTGTTGAGGGGGTTGAACAAGATGGGGGAAAGATTATAAATTCTGTCTTATCCATGTTAAGTTTTAGAAAGCGAGCGGCGAAGAAGGATGATATAGAAGATAGACATTGTGGGATTTGTGATAGCAAGGTGGTGATGTCTGGACAAGAGAGGTAGATTTGTGTGTCGTCAGCGTAGGAGTGATACTGAAAGCCATGGGACTCTATGAGCTGTCCCAGGCCAAAAGTGTAGATAGAGAAGAGCAGGGGTCCTAGGACAGAGCCTTGCGGGACACCAACAGAGAGGGAATGAGACGAGGAGGTGGTGCGAGAGTGGGAGACGCTAAACGTCCGGTCTGTGAGGTATGATGTGATCCAGAAGAGGGCCAGGTCGGTGATGCCAAGAGATGAGAGAGTTTGCAACAGAAGGGAGTGGTCAACAGTGTCAAAGGCAGAGGACAGGTCAAGGAGAAGGAGGACAGAGTATTGTTTCTTGGTTTTGGCTGTCAGTAGGTCATTGGTGACTTTGGTAAGGGCAGTCTCGGTCGAGTGGTGGGGTCGGAAGCCAGATTGTAGGCGGTCAAAGAGGGAGCAGGAGGAGAGGTGGGAGGACAGTTCTGAATGGACATATTGTTCAAGTAGCTTTGAGGCATACGGAAGAAGTGATATGGGGCGATAACTGGACAAGGAAGATGGGTCAAGTGAAGGCTTTTTGAGGATGGGTGTAATGGTAGCATGTTTAAAAGCAGAGGGGAAGACACCAGAGTTTAGTGATAGGTTAAAGAGATGAGTTAGGGTTGGGATAAACATTGTATTTTATATATATATATATATATATATATATACAGTACAGACCAAAAGTTTGGACACACCTTCTCATTCAAAGAGTTTTCTTTATTTTCATGACTATGAAAATTGTAGATTCACACTGAAGGCATCAAAACTATGAATTAACACATGTGGAATTATATACATAACAAACAAGTGGGAAACAACTGAAAATATGTCATATTCTAGGTTCTTCAAAGTAGCCACCTTTTGCTTTGATTACTGCTTTGCACACTCTTGGCATTCTCTTGATACACTTCAAGAGGTAGTCCCTTGAATTTCTTGCCTTATAAATGGGGTTGGGACCATCAGTTGCGTTGAGGAGAAGTCAGGTGGATACACAGCTGATAGTCCTACTGAATAGACTGTTAGAATTTGTATTATGGCAAGAAAAAAGCAGCTAAGTAAATAAAAACGAGTGGCCATCATTACTTTAAGAAATGAAGGTCAGCCGAAAAATTGGGAAAACTTTGAAAGTAAGGGCTATCTGACCATGAAGGAGAGTGATGGGGTGCTGCGCCAGATGACCTGGCTTCCACAGTCACCGGACCTGAACCCAATCGAGATGGTTTGGGGTGAGCTGGACCACAGAGTGAAGTCAAAAGGGCCAACAAGTGCTATGCATCTCTGGGAACTCCTTCAAGACTGTTGGAAGACCATTTCAGGGGACAAAAAAAATCATATTTAGCATGGTTGGATCTTAACAAGGTTCCAAGTAGAGCTTCAACATGCAACAAGAAGAAATGGGAGTGAGCCAAAAAATTTTGAGCATTCAATTTAATGAAAACAACGAATAAACTGAAACAGGCTGTTTTTCAGCTGATCAAAAGTTTAGGACCACACCTGCAAAAAAAAACTAAACACCCCCAAAACAGAAATCCATCTTCCAAACATGAACTCAGTAATGAGTAGCTACGCTGTTATTGCTTATCCCTTCAAAAATTTGTTTCGGCATGCTTGATGCAAGCGTTTCCATGAGGTGAGTGGGAACATTTCTCCAAGTGGTGAAGACGGCTGCACGAAGTCCATCTACTGTCTGGAACTGTTGTCCATTTTTGTAAACTTCCCTTGCCATCCATCCCCAAAGGTTCTCAATTGGATTTAGATCAGGGGAACACGCAGGATGGGCCAAAAGAGTGATGTTATTCTCCTGGAAGAAGTCCCTTGTCCTGCGGGCATTGTGTGCTGTAGCATCGTTCTGTTGAAAAACCCAGTCGTTACCACACAGACGAGGGCCCTCAGTCATAAAGAATGCTCTCTGCAACATCTGGACATAGCCAGTGGCCGTTTGACGCCCCTGCACTTCCTGAAGCTCCATTGTTCCACTGAAGGAAAAAGCACCCCAGACCATTATGGCGCACCCTCCACTGTGGCGCGTAGAAAGCATCTCAGGTGGGATCTGCTTGTCATGCCAATAACGTTGGAGACCATAAAAAGGTTAAATTTTTTCTCATCAGAGAATAAAACTTTCTTCCACCTTTGAATGTCCCATGTTTGGTGCTCTCTTGCAAAGTCGAAACAAGCAGTTCTGTGGCGTTCAAGGAGACGAGGTCTTTGAAGACGTTTTTTGTTTTTGAAGCCCTTCAGTCTCAGATGCCATCTGATGGTTATGGGGCTGCAGTCAGCACCAGTAAGGGCCTTGATTTGGGTCGAGGATCGTCCAGTGTCTTGACGGACAGCCAATTGGATCCTCCGGCTCAGTGCTGGTGATTTTTTTTTGGGGTATTCCTCTTGACTTTTTTCTTCCATAACCCTCAGGATCATTTAAGAAATTCCAAATGACTGTCTTACTGCGTCCCACCTCAGCAGCGATGGCGCGCTGTGAGAGACCCTGCTTATGCAGTTTAACAACCCGGCCACATTCCAAAAGGGAGAGTTTTTTTGCCTTTGCCATCACAACGTGTGACTACCTGAATCCACATCTTTGCACAGATTTGGCCTTTTAAAGGCATGTGGTCCTAAAATGTGGATCAGCTGAAAAACAGCCTGTTTCAGTTTAATCGTTATTTTCAATTAATTGAATGCTCAAAAAATGTTTTGTCTCACTCTCATTTCTTCTTGTTGCATGTTGAAGCTCTACTTGGAACCTTTTTAAGATCCAACAATGTAAAATATGATTTTTTGCCATTTTTCAAGTGGTCTTAAACTTTTGATCAGGACTGTATAAAGTCTACTGGGATATTATACTTATATACATACACACACACAGAGGCTTACATATAACTTAATGATGGTTGTCCAGGGGGGTCCAGGAAGAGAGAGAGAGATAGACTCTCCAACTGCAGTCCAACTGCTTTTACAATGTGCCCTTCCTTCCTTTGATATGCTAACAGGGGACACAATGACCAAATGGCCATACTGATATCACTTAATGGGTGAATACCACTGGATATCAATATACACTATTCCTGTAACATATGGCATTTATTATTACTAGTGGGTAGAACAGCACAATTGTTAATGAACATATACAATATATACATATGGGGTAATTAACTAACTAGAAATTCACCTATAATAGGCGGATTTCTGGCGCAGAAATTACTTTTCCCCGCTCACGCCAAGTTTAAAAAAGGGGGCATGGTATGGGCTCATTTACCATTCTCCACATCTGTTTTAGGCGTAGAAAATGGTATAACTGTAAGACAGGTAGGAAGCTGTCACATTTAGAAGTCACTGTAGATCAGTTGAAGTTATGTAGAGGCATAACTCCAGCAAATCCACCGGCAGCTATAGGGGTTATTAAGATTGATGTCCAAAATGCCAGTCTTAATAAATGACCCCATAGTGTTTTAGTTCTATTTGCACTGAAACTGGTAACAGCTTGCACATTCACTGCTTTCACTCTCATGTGCATACTCACCTCTGTTATAGAGTGGGCTTCTACTATATGAGGCATGGTATTTTATGCAGCCACTAGATTGGACTGGACTAGATGGGTCATATATTAATGTCAATATTCATTTTGTACATATATTTGTGAAAGGATTAATTAGGGGGCTCTTATGGAATCTCTGAGTAAGCATCCCAAAAAAACCCTTCTAGAGGAGTTAAACCCTGACTACAGCTCTTGATTGATACTGGGGTGGAAGCCCTAGCATCTTGTTAAGCAGCGGGTTAGGGAATAGTTTAGATGGGTTATTATCCTTTTAGGGAGGGCTTGCAACCTTGCACATATTTTTAAGTGCTTGGGTGACAAAAAACTTGTACTTAGGCTTTCAATAAACAATGGAAAATGACTCATTGCCTCTACAGGACATGATCAATAGTGTAAATGTAGTGAACTGTACTTCATTTGTTGAGCATGAGCATATCTTAAGAGTGTTGTGCATAACACTTAAAGGAGGCACAGAAAAGGGGGCTCAAGATTTTTCTCACAGTAGCAGCAGTGTGTAAGATAAAACTGGAGTTTGTAGAAGAATAATGAATACGCAGTATGTATTTCATCTAGCACTGAAAAAAGATCAGCTTAGAGCTGGAATGTATTTCAATTTCTATAGATACTATATAAATTAAATCATATAGAGGTAATTGAGTATCAATACACTTGTCCTTTTCTATCCTTGACATCAGAGGAAATTGACCTAGCTTATTCTTTATTCCTCTCTAATACATACTCCCACAAAACTCCCTGTATAGGCTATGTTATTGACTTGAATCATGTAGTTTAACATTCTAATTTATTTTTAATCGTATATCTGTGAACTTGACTAAAATGTGGTTTTGAAATATGAATTGTCAAAATATTATAATGTTTATAACATATTAAAGTAATGTTTGGTGTGTCATTTTTAAATATTTTTCTCAAGTATTTTGTTAAACCATAAACAATGAATATTTTTTTTCTGCATAAAAGAAGTTATTGGTAGCCTATTTTATATCTTTCAGTTAAATTCAAAAATCACCGACAAAATACATGAAATAAAAAATAACCAGTTCCTATTCTCATCAGTGCATGCACATAAGTAAGCAATATATATAAGGTGTAAGTAGAAGCACAGTAACATTTATTCAGAGTTAAATATCGTTGTTTCAAAACTAATTTAATTTTTTTCAGACTGTTACACACCTAATGTATATTCTTATTTAAAAAAAGTTTTATACTAAAATGAGTGGAGAATAGAGTGGATGTTCATCAACATATAAAAGCATACAGTTTTAACAAATACTAGTGTGAATGTATCCTAACATCCAATACAACTCAAGAATGGTTAGAGGATTATTGCAGATCTGCATATTCACCACAATGATTAATTTAACTTTGACTTTTTATATCGTTCATACATAAAAACATAAAACATTGGACATTTCAACTATGAATTAAATATTTTTATATAGCAATATTTTATTAATTATGTTCATTTTTTACAGTGACTATAAGGTTAAATATTCTTACAATGTTTCTAATTCCTGGACTAAAAATAACACTCCATACATAACCTCCATAGAAACCTAAAGGGAGTAGTCATGTGCTTTCCCTAAAGTTAGTCATAACTCTGTGTATTAACCTATTCCTGGAGTGTCCCTCCTAAATTTGGATTGGCTATGTTGAATTGTTTTATACACATTAGTCTATATATTTTTTTCAATTGCCTTATATAAAATATATATATATATATATATATATATATATATATATATGTTTAATTTGTTAATCAAGTTGACTTGATTTGTTAATCAATTTGCATTCTATATCAGCTGGCCGGAATCACAAGCTAAGACAATATAGCTTTTCTCCATAACAGCAGAATGTAAAAAAATGAGATCTTGTTAATACATTACAAAAATACCACTTATAAAAACTAAAAATATAAAAAGTGCAGCAAATGAATACTAATATGATCCAGTCTTGTTAATGCAGTAATTTTCTCTATCATTTTTTTTTTAAATGTGTGTTTCCTCTATGAATATTTTCTATACATTGTTTTAATTTCTGTCATGTGATATACTTGACGTAAAATGATATTTAAAAAAAAAAATAATCTTTCTGTTCTTTTTCAGTGATGTTTGGTGGATATCTCTTCCTCTTGCTGGGTTAATTTCTTTGTCCTTCACTTCTCACAGGTTTAGCCCATATGAATGGTATAATCCACATCCTTGCAACCCTGATTCAGACGTGGTGGAAAACAATTTTACGTTGCTAAATAGTTTCTGGTTTGGCGTTGGAGCTCTCATGCAGCAAGGTATACGATTCAGCCTTTTTAATCACTTGGGCACCATATCCCACTATTTTCTGGGGATATATATCACTATGGTACAAGATTCTTGCATGGGTGCCTCTGTGCATGTAGCCATATTCAGTTTTACATTAATAATGAAGCATCTAATAATAGACATCATCTAACCCAACTTAATTAATTACTCTAAGAACATAACAAGTGTTCTTGAATCTTACATTTTCATGGCATTTGATTGTAATCAACTTAATAACATTTCATAAATCAACAATATTCCATTAGCAACTGCAGAATATGGCTTTTAACATCTTCACTTCCTAATATCATTTAAAGTGTTTAATTAATTATGCTAATTTTACATAAATAAGTAGAGATTTTTATATTTTTTTAGAAAATGATGTTTGGTTGTCTAAATTTAGTAATCAAAGTAACATGGATGAGTAAGAAACATTAAATATAATATTTAATTATGGTATATATCTGGTATAAAACAAATTCAACACATAGCGTATTTTTACATAGAAATAATACAAATTAATATTTAAAATTTAAATACAGTTGTAAAATTGCAATGTAGAGCAATGTCATAACAATAAAGTAAAATATGCATCAATATTTCATTAAGTATATAATTGATTTCTAAAATTAGATTTAATCATAATAGTCATAATGTAAATTTTCAAAGTATGTAAAGATAAATTAAAAACATTCTTGTATATGTGTATAGGTATACATGATAGAGGAGACCCGTACATTTCTTGCTGTCACCTCCACTTCAGGAAACGGTGGGATATGGTGCTGGACATGACGTTACCTTGGGTACATGATAGTCAGCCCCTAACCTGCAGTCTGATACAACTTCAAGTCTAGGATATATTCCTAGGATGTAAACGTGTAATAACTGGGAAACTTAGCATATATGCTTTCTTAGTACTATAAATTATTTCTTCCTTCTCTTTTATTCTGACCATTTAAATATTGAATGAATAAATCGAAGAAAGAAATATTATTAGACTGTATACATCAATGAAAAATACATTATTGCTATGCAAAAATTTCATACATTGCCTGCTTTTGAATTTTTTTAAAGAAAATATCGTTCTAGATTTGTTTATTAAGATAAGAACAATTAGAATTCACTATAAAAAATGTTGCCTATTGCAGTTCTACAGTGTGTTATGATAAAAAATAAATAGCAAATCAATATCAAAGTCCATTTAAAATTTGACTTTCTTTGCTATATATTTTATAATAAATAATAATTTTGAGATTTACATGTATTTTTTCTTATCAGTACGTTTCTTACAATATAAAAGTTTTATTTTCTAATTATCCTAACACTCTTTTCAACTTCAAGGAATAATTAACCTCTTCAAAACATCCATCATAAAATATGGTGGATGTCCCCACTTTAAAGCTAATGCCTGCTTAAAAGCTAAGTTAGCACCATAGTTGCTGTTTTATATAGCAGACACCCAGAGGCATGTCTGTGATTGGCAATAATGAAGATCACAGACTTTTAACTCTTTAGATGTTATGGTCAATTGTGACCATGGCATCAGAAAGGTAAAGCCCCGGGAGCTCCTGGGGCCTAAAAGGCTTCCTATGCCAAGATCGAGTGAGCTCTTTAGTTGCTATGGCAGCCTAAGGTCTTCTATAGTCTCCAAGGCCTGTCATAGGCAGGGCTCCATAGAAACACAGTTAATCTTCAATAGGCTGTAATGTTCAATAATTTTAGTCTATGAGAAAAGAGATCAGATGATTGTATGTTAAAGTTTTTAAAAATAGATAAAATAAAAATAAAATCAGGATATGTAGAATAAAATTAAAGGGGTTATATAAGTCCCGGGCCATACAAATACATCATACTCTCTGCAGGGATACAGCCAATCACTAGCCTTAACCACCTAGTGCTATATATCTCTGATGTTATTCTGACTCCCAAAAATATATAAAATTTAAAAATTATACATACCTCAAAATAGTGCCACAAAATGTTGAGAAAAGAAAACCCCTTTGTATATGCTATTCTACTCCTTTAAAAAAAAAAATGGTGTACCACACGCAGTCATGTATTTTTTTTGTAAGAAAAAAGTCAAAGAGCGCCTGACTTGTCACTTTCTATGTAGAGCAGTAAGGGGAAAATACATTGGTACAAAAAGAGTCATGCAAACATGCCACTGGGTATACATATTAGCAAATTTCCTAAACTTCATTTGTATCCAAATTTACCCAAAAGAATCTGAAGACATTCTGATTTCATTGAATAAAAACCAAAAAAAATTAGATCGAATTTCGATTCTAAGAAATCAATTTGCTCATCTTTACTGTGAAGTTTTTTCAAGAGGGGCCAAAAAAACATCCTATTCCTACTACTTACTTGCTCTAATGGGCAAAAGGCGCCATAATCACCTAGCAATGGTTATAGTACCATGGGCTTCGAGCAATACATATTTCATATATATATACAGTATATATATATTTTTTCATTTATTTATTTATTTTTATTTGGTGATCATACAGTTAATAGCAATAGATACACATCATTTATATTTTTTCTGAATTTACAATGCTCAATTCTATTATTACTATAAACACACAAAACAAGTTAATAATTTATCATTGTAAATACGTTGAGCATCTGTCACCATGATCAACCCTATTAAACTTGGCGTACAGCCTGCTAGGGTTGATCATGGTGACTTAAACAAGACGTTTAAAACAAAGAGGGGCTGGCATAGCCCCTGTAAGTACTGCTTCACCTCCTAGTGAAATTGACAGGGCTAGGTTTCTATATTGCTCTGATGCTTGGCCTTGAGATCTTCACTGCACTTGCACATGCATGTTCTTTCAGGGCCAGAAATGGAAGTAGTGAGGATGTCTCTGTAAGTTTAATGGCAATGGGAAGAGGTGGAGTTGAAGCAATGTTCTAAGCGGCCAAACTAGACCCTCAGTGCTTTACACACCTAATTTGTATATAACTAAAGTAAAAACATTGGTACTACAATAAAGTATTTGTAATACTGATTGCACCAAAAAAAGCTCATTTTAGCATTTTAGCATTTTAGTCACCATGATACCATGATTAACCCTACCAGGTTTAGTGTACTAGTTTTATCCAGTTATTTTATTTCACATTTAAAGGTATATATATATATATATATATATATATATATATATATATATATAAGACTGCAACATTGTATATGAAGAAATAATAATAAGCTACATTCCCTAGAGAGGTATCAGATACACATCTTAGGGAAACGATTGCACTACCAATACTGCAGAGTTCCCTCAGATTGTGGGCAATACATGATTCATCACTTTGATCAAATATTTTTATACATATATTTTTTCCTCCGTGAGCACATCTGCACTTTAAAGTTCACAATATTCATCTTTGTTGCACGTCTACTACTTTTTTGTACATTTCTCACAGTATTATATAGACTTTACACAGACTTGGATTTTTTTCACCTACAGCCCACAGTTTTGGGTCTGAAATATATATTTTTTTCAGCCACATTATCAAACCTGTGTATTGCAATAAAGGAGGACTCATTCACCTGCTCCAACCTGAGATTTGAATGAACTCAGCTTGGATTGCAAAACCTCTATCCCAGCAGCTACTTTATTAAGTTTTAAAATTGGTATGCATATTTTATTGTATCCTTTTGAATAGTCGCAGTACTGATAATTTTATGTATGACGTCTTGCTTATGAGCTATTTCCTTTAATATATTTTGGAGTTATATTATACATATATTTCTATATCACCTGTTTCCTTTGATACATGCATCCACATAATAAATGAATTTAGTGATGCTATATTGACTCTGTGTGTGTCCAGATATAAGAGTGCCCATTCATCTCCTGTGAATTTCTTGGTGAATAGAGTGCAACATCAGTTTGGAGCACCTTGCCATCTCCAACCAGAGGGAGAGCCGCCCTATATCTCTTGTTCCATATATATATATATATATAAAAGAAAGAATCCAAGGCAGCACACAAATTTCCGTGAAAAAAAGGGTGTTTATTGACCCATACATGGACAGCTGTCCACGTATGGGTCAATAAACACCCTTTTTTTCACGGAAATTTGTGTGCTGCCTTGGATTCTTTCTTTTTTATACCTAATTTGGACCAGGTCCGTGGCCCTCTTCAAGGTATTGCACCTGCTGACATATTGTGTGCTGCTCATCTATTTTTTACTTTATATATATATATATATATATATACACACATTTTTTATAATCATTTTGGTCTCAAATAACTCTGCAATTAGTCTTTATGAAAAAGTGATTGCGGCGGCTCTCCCAGGACACACTAACGCCGATTGGCGTCATCTCGCGTGAGCCGAGATTTCCTGTGAACGCGCGCACACAGGCGCGCGCGTTCACAGGAACGGAAGGTAAGCGAGTGGATCTCCAGCCTGCCAGCGGCGATCGTTCGCTGGCAGGCTGGAGATGTGATTTTTTTAACCCCTAAAAGGTATATTAGACGCTGTTTTGATAACAGCGTCTAATATACCTGCTACCTGGTCCTCTGGTGGTCCCTTTTGCTTGGATCGACCACCAGAGGACACAGGCAGCTCAGCAATATGTAGCACCAAACACCACTACACTACACCCCCCCGTCACTTATTAACCCCTTATTAACCCCTGATCACCCCATATAGACTCCCTGATCACCCCCCTGTCATTGATCACCCCCCTGTCATTGATAACCCCCTTGTAAGGCTCCATTCAGACGTCCATATGATTTTTACGGATCCACTGATACATGGATCGGATCCGCAAAACACATACGGACGTCTGAATGGAGCCTTACAGGGGGGTGATCAATGATGGGGGTGATCACCCCATATAGACTCCCTGATCACCCCCCTGTCATTGATCACCCCCCTGTAAGGCTCTATTCAGACGTCTGGATGATTTTTACGGATCCACTGATACATGGATCAGATCCACAAAACACATACGGACGTCTGAATGGAGCCTTACAGGGGGGTAATCAATGACGGGGGTGATCACCCCGTATAGACTCCCTGATCACCCCCCTGTCATTGATCACCCCCCTGTAAGGCTCCATTCAGATGTCCGTATGTGTTTTGCGGATCCGATCCATGTATCCGTGGATCCGTAAAAAACATACGGACATCTGAATGGAGCCTTACAGGGGGGGTGATCAATGACAGGGGGGTGATCACCCCATATAGACTCCCTGATCACCCCTCTGTCATTGATCACCCCCCTGTAAGGCTCCATTCAGACATTTTTTTGGCCCAAGTTAGCGGAATTATTTTTTGTTTCTTACAAAGTCTCATATTCCACTAACTTGTGTCAAAAAATAAAATCTCACATGAACTCACCATACCCCTCACGGAATCCAAATGCGTAATTTTTTTTTTACATTTATATTCCAGACTTCTTCTCACGCTTTAGGGCCCCTAAAATGCCAGGGCAGTATAAATACCCCACATGTGACCCCATTTCGGAAAGTAGACACCCCAAGGTATTCGCTGAGGGGCATATTGAGTCCATGAAAGATTGAAGTTTTTGTCCCAAGTTAGCGGAAAGGGAGACTTTGTGAGAAAAAACAAAAAATATCAATTTCCGCTAACTTGTGGAAAAAAATAAAAAATTCTATGAACTCGCCATGCCCCTCATTGAATACCTTGGGGTGTCTTCTTTCCAAAATGGGGTCACATGTGGGGTATTTATACTGCCCTGGCATTTTAGGGGCCCTAAAGCGTGAGAAGAAGTCTGGGATCCAAATGTCTAAAAATGCCCTCCTAAAAGGAATGTGGGCCCCTTTGCGCATCTAGGCTGCAAAAAAGTGTCACACATGTGGTATTGCCGTACTCAGGAGAAGTTGGGCAATGTGTTTTGGGGTGTCATTTTACATATACCCATGCTGGGTGAGATAAATATCTTGGTCAAATGCCAACTTTGTATAAAAGAATGGGAAAAGTTGTCTTTTGCCAAGATATTTCTCTCACCCAGCATGGGTATATGTAAAATGACACCCCAAAAAACATTGCCCAACTTCTCCTGAGTACGGCAATACCACATGTGTGACACTTTTTTTCAGCCTAGGTGGGCAAAGGGGACACACATTCCAAAGAGCACCTTTCGGATTTCACCGGCCATTTTCTACAGATTTTGATTTCAAACTACTTTGCACGCATTTGGGCCCCTAAAATGCCAGGGCAGTATAACTACCCCACAAGTGACCCCATTTTGGAAAGAAGACACCCCAAGGTATTTTGTGATGGGCATAGTGAGTTCATGGAAGTTTTTATTTTTTGTCACAAGTTAGTGGAATATGAGACTTTGTAAGAAAAGAAAAAAAAAAAATCATCATTTTCCTCTAACTTGTGACAAAAAATAAAAAGTTCTATGAACTCACTATGCCCATCAGCGAATACCTTAGGGTGTCTACTTTCCGAAATGGGGTCATTTGTGGGGTTTTTCTACTGTCTGGGCATTGTAGAACCTCAGGAAACATGACAGGTGCTCAGAAAGTCAGAGCTGCTTCAAAAAGCGGAAATTCACATTTTTGTACCATAGTTTGTAAACGCTATAACTTTTACCCAAACCATTTTTTTTTTTACCCAAACATTTTTTTTTTTATCAAAGACATGTAGAACAATAAATTTAGAGAAAAATTTATATATGGATGTCGTTTATTTTGCAAAATGTTACAACAGAAAGTGAAAAATGACATTTTTTTGCAAAAAAATCGGTAAATTTTGATTAATAACAAAAAAGTAAAAATGTCAGCAGCAATGAAATACCACCAAATGAAAGCTCCATTAGTGAGAAGAAAAGGAGGTAAAATTCATTTGGGTGGTAAGTTGCATGACCGAGCAATAAACCGCTAAAGTTGTGGAGTGACGATTTGTAAAAAAGGGCCTGGTCCTTAAGTGGTTAAGCCATTGTTTTATCAGTTCGATAACAATTTAGATATAATTCATGTGCAAATAGACTGATGTTTAACCCATATATCACAAAAACTACTAAAAATGTTTCAATAAAGACCAGTTGCAAATTAGATTTTTAGCCCAAAATGAGTAAGGCCTCCTGCACACGACCGTTTTTTCCCCCCGATTACTGGCCGTTTTTTTGCGTTCCGTATACGGTCCGTATACGGAACCATTCATTTCAATGGTTCCGCAAAAAAAATGAATGTACTCCGTATGCATTCCGTTTCCGTATTTCCGTTTTTCCGTTCCGTTTAAAGATAGAACATGTCCTATTATTGCCCGCAGATCACGTTCCGTGGCTCCATTCAAGTCAATGGGTCCGCAAAAAAACAGAACACATACGGAAATGCATCCGTATGTCTTCCGTTTCCGTTCCGTTTTTTGCGAACCATCTATTGAAAATGTTATGCCCAGCCCAATTTTATCTATGTAATTACTGTATACTGTAGATGCCATACGGAAAAACAGAACGGAAAAACAGAACAGAGACGGAAACAAAAAACGGAACAACGGATCCGTGAAAAACGGACCGCAAAACACTGAAAAAGCCATACGGTCGTGTGCAGGAGGCCTAAAACATTGTCATAAAAATTTACTTGATAATGCCCTAAGCATTTAATGGCAAATACACTCAAAAAACAATGATACTGATAACAATAAATGGCTTTGGAGCTTAAACTGGAACATCAAATATTGGGCCCATCTACAAATGACAAGATGGTTTCTACACATGGGGACCTAACACTAACAGAATTGCATCTCCTAGGTCTGTGATGGCTAACCTCTGGCACTCCAGCTGTGGTAAAACTACATCTCTCAAGATACACACTTGCTTGGCTGTTCTCACAACTCCACAGAAATGAATGGAACATGCTGGGAGTCGTAGTTTCACCAAAGCTGGAGTACCAGAGGTTAGCCATCACTAGGACCTAGGCCTATCTTAAGCCTATAAAATTCAGGGTGGTGTAGAGAGCAGCTATATTTATACACTTCTTAAGAGCCTTGTGCAGGGCCCAACACACGTTTGATGAAAAATGTGTGCAGAGAGCTTACATTTTCCATGTACTCTATATTAGGTATAGTATCTATGCAATTCAGGTTAATTACTAGTGTTGATCACAATTATTTTAATCGTGAATTTTTATCGTTAATATCGGCGCTTCAAGAAATCGCGAAGTTGTATAATATAGTACTATATATTTGTAATCGCGAATATACTAGATTTTTTTAGTAACCTTCCTCCTTGCCTGTGGGCCAATAAGAAGGCTGCAATATCTTTGTCAGAGCTTAGCAACATCCCTAGCAACCAATAGGAAAGTTGCCTAGGCCTTTACTATATAAGACCCTCCCCAGAAGCCATTTTCTGCTGTTCTTTTGCAGTTCTGAGAGAGAGAGAGAGCAGTGACATTGCTGTGCTCTGTGCTTTCATCTGGATCCTATTCATTATCCAATTACATTAGATAGTTAGCTCATATATATAATACAGATAGTTAGTGGGAGATAGTCAGTGTAGGTTAGATAGTGATATAGTGTAGCTGATAGGTTCCAGTGCATGGTGTTAGGTAGTGTGATAGGAATTATTGATTATCTGCTGTCCATACATACATTCTACAGACATAGTGCTATGATGTCACAACAATACTTAGTGCACCAATCAGTAATATCTAATCAGACCTGATAAAATGTGAAGTTGCATGTATTGCGCAAAAAATATGCGCATCATTAGTGCCTATTTGCGCAATTGCAATTACTTAAAAAGAGCTAGGTTCCTGGTATGAGACACTCAGTTTTCCTTTCCTTTTGTATAGGAGACTAGCTTCTATGTCTTTTTTCTAGAGAAACATTATGTGGAGGAAAAGCATGGTAATGGATAAAACATTTTATAATAAAAATAAACACGGATTTAACAGTTTGAGGCTACCAACAGGGACATTCTATTGACTCAGAATTCATCCCAAATTTTCAAAAAAAATTCTGATTCTAACAAATCTGAATATCTGATGATTCATTTCAGGCATAGAAAGAGACATCTGTGTGTTGAAAACATATACAACCTAGCTTTTTAGGATTACAAATCTGATTGTTTTACACCTATATAATAGCCATTGACTAATCATTGAGCCTTTTAAACAAGTTATTGTGTACTGTATAACCTTTACCATAGCAAAGCAGACAGAGCCGGCTTCTCTAGCTAATAGGCCTTGTGGTGACTTCTCGTGGGTTCAATTTCTATTATAGAGACCACTTACTATGTATGATGATTATTGTAAACTAGGTAATAGTTCTCTTTGTTTTTGATAAATGGTTATGCAAATCAGTATGTCTAACATGAGATGTCATCAGAAAGAATTACTGTATTTTTCACTTTATAAGACACAATTGTTAAAAAGAAAAAAAAAATATTGCTAGAAAGTGCCTTTGTCTTTTAAATGATAATCAGAGAGATTCAGCATGGCCAGACCCCATGACTGCTGTCTTAATGATCTGGCAGAGCACAAATACAGCAATTTTATTGATCAGTGAGAGAGCTATGCATGCACACACTTCTCTCTCCCTGCCAACACTGATCTGCGTGATCAACGGCAGCAGGAGAGCACATGGGGAAGGTCCTATGTTGCACTGAAAGGAAAGGAAAACTTCAAGTATAGCTTAAGGACCTTTGATGATGTCATCAATAGGAGGACCCAGAGCAGGAAAACTTTATAGCTGGCACTCCGGAGTTTTAATTAAAAATGATGATGATATGTGTGTGTGTCTATGTATAGCAGAGTTTTATGTATGTAGCAGAATTGTATGTAACAAAACTGTATAGATATAGCAAATCTATATGTGTGTATCAGAACTGTATTGGTGTAGCAGAGCTGTATGTGTATAACAGAATTATATATGTAGCAGAGCTATATGGGTTTAACAGATCTGTATGGGTAAAGCAGAGCTATATGTGTGTAGCAGAACTGTATATGTATATAGCAGAGATCTGTGTGTTTAGCAGGGCTGTATCTGTGTGTAGCAAAGCTGTATGTGTGTATGGTAGTGCTGTGTAACATGGTTTGTAAGGCTGTAAGGCTGAAAAAAGATATCTCTCTATCCAGTTCAGCCTGTTGTCCTGCAAGTTGATCCAGAGAAAGGCAAAAAAAAAACACCTGTGAGGTGGAAGCCAATTCTTCTCATTTTAAGGGAAAAAAAATCCTTCCCAACTCCAATCAGACAGTCAGAATAACTCCCTGGATCAATAACTCCACTCCAGAAATCTAATAGCTAGAACCTTTAATATATCCAGGCCCTTCTTGAACTATTTTAGAGAGTTCTCCTTCACCACCTCCTCAGGTAGAGAGCTCCTTAGTCTCACTGCTCTTACTATAAAGAATCCTCTTCTATGTTTGTGTTGAAACCTTTTTTCCTCTAGACATAGAGGATGTTCCCTCGTCACAGTCCTGGGGATAGGAGAGATCTCTGTACTTCCCACCGATATATTTATACATGGTTATTAGATTTCCCCTCATTCGTATTCTTTAATCACTCCTCCAACCTTCTAGCTATCTTCTCCCCCAAAACCGTTTCACTTTCCCCTTTGAGCTGTGTGTACCAGAACTATGTGTGTCTCAGACAAATATTTAAAAATGATTTAGCAGAACAAGACATATGCTAGGACATAACAACATAACATAAGAACATAACATGACAGCAGAGACATTTATTTGGATAGGTACTTTTAATGAGTTGACCATATGCACCATTGCTGGTTGTTACAATGGTTAGCAAGGGTAACAGGAGCTGATCAAAACTATCCCCACCATGCTACACCCTAAAGTTATTGACCTTGACCCGTCCACTTCAGTAATACATGAGTAAACGCCATTCACTTCAAAGAGGACCTAGAAAATATTTTTTTCTAATTTTTTGTTTTCTAAAATATGGTATCCTCTCTATCACAAAACTTAAAGATATGAAAATTATCTTTCTTATTAAAAAAAATATAAGCAATTCTTTCTGATGTCAGCTGATGTTAGAAATACTAATTTGCATATATTTTTCCAAAAACCAACAGGAGCATTGCCTAGCTTACAATAGTCATCACGTATATTAACTGGTCTTCATAATAGAAATCGTACCTACCCAGAGGTCCTCCCAAGGCCTTTCAGCTAGAAAAAAACAATTCTGTTTGCTTTGCTCTGACTAAGGAATTTTATCCTAAAAGGTGTGAGGCAGGCTTAGCTATTCACCTAATTGTGCTAAGAAGGCTGAGAAGTGGTTGGATGGCTATGCCATATCTACATGTATGAAACACTTTTTTAAATCCTTTTGGAGAAAAAAAAAGCTGAATTTCACCTATTCTTTACATACATGTTTCTTTTGATTCACCTGAAATGAACTGCAAAAAATTTGATGAATTCTTAATTGATTTGCTCATATTTAGTATATACATTTATACATACCTTTTTGTGATGAATAGATCAATTTTCCCCTATTTTACCTTTCTTTCTCTATTTTTTTTATTACTGTTTATGTTGGTAGCTTCAAATTGTTGTCAGTGTTACCCAGATGTTTCTAGGTAATTACTCTTTAACAGAGAAAAGCAAAAAAAACAAAACAAAAAAACTGCTTGGCTGTATTAGAGGCCTTGGTTGGGATAATATTTCTCTTAATGGAAAGCATTGAACGTATGCATGAGGAATATTTTAAGCCAGTTAACACTTCTCAGGGTTTCTGGGGAAAATATATGAAAATTGACACATTTTAAATCTGCCTAGCTATCTGTCTTTTCCTTTTTGAAGGAACACTAATTTAAACAAATTTCCAAGAAATGCATGGGAGCATTGCCTGGCATACAATGCAATTTCTAGTAAATCTGAGCACTTTTGATTTACATTTTAAGAAATTCACTCATCTCTAGTCTCTGTTTGTAAAAAGTTATAAATGGTAAAAAAATTATAATTATAATCCTCGAGGACTAAAGATAGCACATACCTGTCAGTAAAGAAAAAAAACGACTTATTTTTATGAAGCGCTACATATTCTTAAATCTAGAGGACACATCAGAATTACTGCTTTAAAAAGTCATATTTGTATACAACTTGGGGTCCATTCACACGTCTGCAAAATGGGTCCGCATCAGTTCCGCAGCAGACTCATTCATTTTCATTAGGGCCGCAAAAGGTCCGGACAGCACACCGTCTGCTGTCTGCATCCGCACTTCCATTGCGCAGCCCCGCAAAAAAATAGAACATGTCCTATTCTTGTCCGCAGACACACGGACAAAAAAAGGCATTTCTATCATAGTACCGGCCATGTGCGGTTCACAAATTAAGGAACGCACATGGCCAGTATCCGTGTTTTGCGGATCCGCAATTTGCAGACCACAAAATAGTTGCGGACATGTGAATGGACCCTTACTCCAGTTTTGAAAAATAGGAGGGAAAGCAGCCATGGTTAGCTATGTTAATTAGTTTCACTCTGGATTTATCACTGCCACTTTTTAAAAAAATTGAAAAAAAAAATCCCAGTCAGACAAAAACTGGAGTAGCATTTCAAGACAAAAGAGTTATGTTTACAGGTAAATTTAACAAACAACATATAATATTTAATACATTTGGTACAAAGGTCAGCAACTCAGACTGAAGCCAAACTAACTTCAAATATTACTAATATATATATATATATATATATATATATATATATATACAGTGCCTTGCAAAAGTATTCACCCCTTCCCCCTTATTTTGGTGCCTCACAACCTGGAATTAACATGAATTGTTTGAGGATTTGCATAATTTAATTTACAGAACATGCCCACAACTTTGAAGATGTATTTATTTATTTATTTATTTATTTATTTTTTATTGTGAAGCAAACAACAAATAGGACAAAATAACAGTAAAAGTCAATGTGCATAACTATTCACCCCCTAAAGTCAATACTTTGTAGAGCCACCTTTTGCGGCAATCACAGCCCCAAGTCGCTTTGGATAAGTCTCTATGAGCTTCCCACACATTACAACTGGGATTTTTGCCCATTCCTCCTTGCAAAACTGCTCCAGCTCTATCAAGTTGGATGGTTTGCACTTGTGAACAGCAATCTTTAAGTCTGACCACATATTTTCTATTGGATTGAGATCTGGGCTTTGACTAGGCCATTCCAACACATTTACATGTTTCCCCTTAAACCACTTAAGTGTTGCTTTAGCAGTGTGTTTGGGGACATTGTCCTGCTGGAAGGTGAACTTCCATCCTAGCCTCAAATCACACACAGTGGTACAGGTTTTGCTCAAGAATATCCCTGTATTTAGCACCATCCATCTTTCCCTCAACTCTGACCAGTTTCCCAGTCTGGCTGCTGAAAAACATCCCCACAGCATGATGCTGCCACCAACATGTTTCACTGTGGGGATGGTGTTCTTTGGGTGATCTGATTTGTTGGGTTTGCTCCAGACATAGCATTTTCTTTGATATAGCATTTTCTTTGATGGCCGAAAAGTTCAATATTAGTCTCATCAGACCAGAGCACCTTCCTCCATACATTTTGGGAGTTTCATACATGCCTTTTCGCAAACTCACAACGTGCCTTTTTGTTTATAGCTGAAAGTAATGGCTCTCTTCTGACCACTCTGCTATAAAGCCCAACTCTATGGAGCGTACGGCTTATTGTCATCCTATGTACAGATTTTCCAGTCTCTGCTGTGGAACTCTGCAGCTCCTCCAGGGTTACCTTAGGTCTCGGTGCTGCGTCTCTGATTAATGCCCTCCTTGCCCGGTCCGTGAGTTTTGGTGGGCGGCAGTGTCTTGGCAGGTTTGCTGTTGTGCCATGTTCTTTCCATTCGGTTATGATAGATTTGATGGTGCTCCTGGGGCTCATCAAAGATTTGGATATTTTTTATAACCTAACCTCACTTGTACTTCTCAATAGTGTTGAGCCCGAATATTTGAATAACGAAAATTAATCGCGAATATTGCAACTTTGATAATTCGCGAATATTACGAATATACTGCTATATATTCGTTATATCGAATATTAGTCATTTTTTACATCTGAACAAATGATTCCTCCCTGCTTAAAATGCTTGTGGTCAATGAGTCAGGCATACTCCTCCCCACAAGCATCCCCGTCACCATGGGAACGTCTGGTGGTTAGAATATACCATCGGATCTTGAAAACTTAAATCCGATGGTATATTCTAACACATAGGCGTTCCCATGGTGATGGGGACGCTTGAAGTTAGAGTATACCAACAGGTGCATACATACTGGCCCCCTGCTGCCTGGTGGCACCTGACCTCTGACAGGGCACTGTGATCCACATAATTAACTCCTCAGGTGCCGCACCTGAGGGGTTAATTGTGCGGATCACAGCACCCTGTCAGAGGTCAGGTGCCGCCGGGCAGCAGTGCGCCCCCCTCCCCCCCACTATTAAAATCATTCATAGGCAGTGCACCCTAACCACCCCCCTCACCAGTATTACAATCATTGGTGGCAGTGTGCCCTCAATCCCCCCTCCCTCCCCAGTATTAATCATTGCTGGCAGTGCGCCCCCCCCATCATTGGTGGCAGCGGCAGTTCCGATCGGAGTCCCAGCAGTGTAATGCTGGGGCTCCGATCGGTTACCATGGCAACCAGGACGCTACTGAAGTCCTGGCTGCCATGGTCAGTTAGTCAGCATTTTACTTACTTGCGCTGGGGCCGCCGGGCACTCCTTCTTCTCAAACTCACAGGTCTGAGTGGCGCATTGCTATAAGCATACGCCGCACAGACCTGTGAGTTTGAGAAAAAGGAGCGCCCGGCAGCCCCAGCGCAGGTAAGTACAATGCTGACTAACTGACCATGGCAGCCAGGACTTCAGTAGCGTCCTGGTTGCCATGGTAACCGATCGGAGCCCCAGCATTACACTTCTGGGACTCCGATAGGAACTGCCGCTGCCACCAATGATGGGGGGGAGGGGGGGCGCACTGCCACCAATGATTAATACTGGGGAGGGAGGGGGGATTGAGGGCGCACTGCCAGCAATGATTAATACTGGGGAGGGAGGGGGGATTGGGGGCGCACTGCCAACAATGGTTAATACTGGGGAGGGAGGGGGATTGTCAACGCACTGCCAGCAATGATGTTTAATACGGAGGGGGGATCCGCACTGGCCACCAATGATTGTAATACTGGTGAGGCGGGGTTAGGGCGCACTGCCAGCAATGATTGTAATACTCGTGAGGGGGGGGTTAGGGCGCACTTCCCATGAATGATTTTAATAGTGGGGGGGTTGGAGGGGGTGCACTGCTGCCCGGCGGCACCCGACCTCTGACAGGGTGCTGTGATCCGCACAATTAACCCCTCAGGTGCTGCCAGGCAGCAGGGGGCCAGTATTTATGCGCCTGTTGGTATACTCTAACTTCAAGCGTCCCCATCACCATGGGAACGCCTTTGTGTTAGAATATACCATCGGATTTGAGTTTTCACGATCTAACTCAGATCTGATAGTATATTCTAACCACCAGGCGTTCCCATGGTGACGAGGACGCTTGTGGGGAGGAGTATGCCAAAAGGGTTTAACTGTAGTGTTTGGAGAAGAAAAAAAGACGAATATTCTAAAAAATGTTAAAACGAATATATTCGCTATAGTGCTATATATTCGTTTTTTTGAATATTCGTCTTTTTTCAACATCTAAAGTCATGATTCCTCCCTGCTTCTTGCTTGTGGGCCAATGACTCATTGACCCACAAGCATTTTAAGCAGGGAGGAATAATTTGCTCAGATGGAAAAAATGACGAATATTCTAAAAACGAATATATAGCAGTATATTCTGTAGTGCTATATACTCGTTTTTGACCAACACCTTTTTTCGCATAAAAATTAGCATTATGCGATTTTTTTTATTACAGATTTTTCGCAATAAAACGAATATTTCGAATACAAATATTCGCAAATATATGATGAATATTCTACCATATATTCGCAAAATATTGTGAATTCGAATATTGGCCCTGCCGCTCATCACTACTTCTTAACAACATTGTCCCTTACTTGTTTGGAGAGTTCCTTGGTCTTCATGGCAGTGTTTGGTTAGTGATGCCTCTTGTTTAGGTGTTGCAGCCTATGGGGCCTTTCAAAAAAGGTGTGTATATGTAATGACAGATCATGTGACACTTAGATTGCACACAGGTGGACATCATTTCACCAATTATGTGCACCATCATTTCACCAATTGGTTGCACCAGAGATTTTTATGGGCTTTCTAACAAAGGGGGTGAATAACATACGCACATGCCAATTTTCTGTTTTCTATTTATAAACAATAGTTATATTTATATTTTTTTCTCATTTCACTTCACCAACTTAGACTATTGTGTTCTGATCCATCACATAAAATTCTGATTTACAAAACATTGAACTTAAGGCTGTAATGTAACAAAATACGAAAAAAAGCAAGGGGTGAATACTTTTGCAAGCACTGTATATGTATATATATATATATATATATATATATATATACACTGCTCCAAAAAATAAAGGGAACACAAAAATAACACATCCTAGATATGAGTTAATTAAATATTCTTCTGAAATACTTTGTTCTTTACATAGTTGAATGTGCTGACAACAAAATTATGGACCTTAGGAAAACCCTGAACTATAATTTTTTTGGTCATTTCATTAAATATTGTGTTTTTGGATTTAAAACCATGCATGACAATACATAAATAAAGATTTGATTTAGGTTAAAAGGGTGGAAAGTGTAATATTTTTTGCAGACTGATTTTCTTAGGTTTTAAAAATGTTAAGAACTTTAAGATTAAGATATTTTGCTAGTTCTTACATTTACTAAGACATCCAAAAATATGAACTGATTGTTACTAGGAAGAGACAGATAGAATCCATATGTCCTGAAGGAAGTTTATTCTACCGTCTGTTTTGTCCTTCCATGAATCGGCCATTTTGACTTTTTTACGTTCAGTCGTTTGTCATATAGGATAAATTTTTAATTGTACAGGAATTTTTGCATGTAGTGATGCCTATGATATATGTATATTTTTTAAATTGTTCATGCATTTTTATTTTGGGAAAAGGGGGTGAATTGAATATATATATACACTGCTCAAAAAAATAAAGGGAACACTTAAACACAATGTAACTCCAAGTCAATCACACTTCTGTGAAATCAAACTGTCCACTTAGGAAGCAACACTGAGTGACAATCAATTTCACATGCTGTTGTGCAAATGGGATAGACAACAGGTGGAAATTATAGGCAATTAGCAAGACCCCCCCAATAAAGAAGTGGTTCTGCAGGTGGTGCCCACAGATCACTTCTCAGTTCCTATGCTTCCTGGCTGATGTTTTGGTCACTTTTGAATGCTGGCGGTGCTTTCACTCTAGTGGTAGCATGAGACGGAGTCTACAACCCACACAAGTGGCTCAGGTAGTGCATCTTATCCAGGATGGCACATCAATGCGAGCTGTGGCAAGAAGGTTTGCTGTGTCTGTCAGCGTAGTGTCCAGAGCATGGAGGCGCTACCAGGAGACAGGCCAGTACATCAGGAGACGTGGAGGAGGCCGTAGGAGGGCAACAACCCAGCAGCAGCACCGCTACCTCCGCCTTTGTGCAAGGAGGAACAGGAGGAGCACTGCCAGAGCCCTGCAAAATGACCTCCAGCAGGCCACAAATGTGCATGTGTCTGCTCAAACGGTCAGAAACAGACTCCATGAGGGTGATATGAGGGCCCGACGTCCACAGGTGGGGGTTGTGCTTACAGCCCAACACCGTGCAGGACGTTTGGCATTTGCCAGAGAACACCAAGATTGGCAAATTCGCCACTGGTACCCTGTGCTCTTCACAGATGAAAGCAGGTTCACACTGAGCACATGTGACAGACGTGACAGAGTCTGGAGACGCCATGGAGAACGTTCTGCTGCCTGAAACATCCTCCAGCGTGACCGGTTTGGCATTGGATCAGTAATGGTGTGGGGTGGCATTTCTTTGGAGGGCCGCACAGCCCTCCATGTGCTCGCCAGAGGTAGCCTGACTGCCATTAGGTACCGAGATGAGATCCTCAGACCCCTTGTGAGACCATAGGCTGGTGCGGTTGGCCCTGGGTTCTTCCTAATGCAAGACAATGCTAGACCTTATGTGGCTGGAGTGTGTCAGCAGTTCCTGCAAGATGAAGGCATTGATGCTATGGACTGGCACGCCCGTTCCCCAGACCTGAATCCAATTGAGCACATCTGGGACATCATGTCTCGCTCTATCCACCAACGTCACATTGCACCACAGACTGTCCAGGAGTTGGCAAATGCTTTAGTCCAGGTCTGGGAGGAGATCCCTCAGGAGACCGTCCGCCACCTCATCAGGAGCATGCACAGGCGTTGTAGGGAGGTCATACAGGCACGTGGAGGCCACACACACTACTGAGCTTCATTTTGACTTGTTTTAATGACATTACATCAAAGTTGGATCAGCCTGTAGTGTGTTTTTCCACTTTAATTTTGAGTGTGACTCCAAATCCAGACCTCCATGGGTTGAAAAATTAGATTTCCATTTTTTTATTTTTGTGTGATTTTGTTGTCAGCACATTCAACTATGTAAAGAACAAAGTATTTCAGAAGAATATTTAATTAATTTAGATCTAGGATGTGTTATTTTTGTGTTCCCTTTATTTTTTTGAGCAGTGTATATATATATATATATATATATATATAGTGGGGGCTCTGGTAGAAAGGACAAGCGGGTGCAGTATAGAGGCAAAGACACATTTTTAACTCAAAAACTGCAGTGCTTATTCACACTAGTTGCAGGTTCACAGTATGACAGTCCATTTTCAGTATTGGTGTTAGTTCACACCCAAAACAGTTCATACAGAAAAACATTCACTTTTGATTCTGGGTGTTTAATCCACACCCGGCTGAATGCTCAGCCTCAGAAAGTCTACCTGCAGGCTTTAGGTAGCCTGCTTGCCCGAAATACTGTCTTCAGCTTTCAGCCCACACACAGGCTTTAGATCTCAGCAGAGTTTCACACAGCTCCAGTGTCTGAGAGGAGTAATCCACCCACCTGACACTGCTGGCAGGTTTTTTTTTTATAGGCCTGTCAAAACCCGGCCTGGACCGTGGGAGTAGTTACTCACCCAGAACTTTGACTACTCCTAGTAAGAGCCATCCCGAATCAGCTATTTACAGTCATACTAGATAGCAAGGTGTCACATAGCAACTGCTGCTAACACATGAAAACTGGCTCTTACTCCACTGAGGCCAGGAACCTCGTTGACACATATCTATAATCCACGATGATTCCTTGTACCTTCTTACATACCTCCCCCCTTTGATCAACCCTGAGGGGGTGAACACATGCCAGACAGTGACATTACCCTGCAAGCAACCTGCCCTGTGTTCTATGGAGAACTTAAAGTTCTGTAAGGACAGGAACCACCTGGTAACGGGCATATCTCTCTTTGGCCTGGCTCATCCACTTGAGAGGGGAGTGTCAGTCACCAGGCGGAACTTTTTCCCCAACAAATAGTAGCGGAGAGACTTGAGTATCCACTTGATAGCCAGGCACGCTCTCCCCACTATACTGTACCTGGTTTCAGCTGGGGTAATCTTGCGGCTTAGGAAGACAACGGGATTCTCCTCCCCATTAACTTCCTGAGACAGTACAGCACCAAGGCCTACTTCGGAGGCTTATGTCTGTACTATGAATTCCCGCTTGAAGTCAGGCGTCACCAAAACTGGGGACCCACACAGGGCTGACTTCAAAGCGGAGTATGCCTCTTCCGCCCGATCATCCCAGCGAACCATCACCGACCTGCGTCACTTCAACAGCCCTGTCAATGGCACGGCCACTGTAGCAAAGTGGGGAACAAACCTTATATAATAGCCCACCATTACCAGGAATGACTTTACTTGCCTAGTGGTGATAGGTCGATGACAATTCCAAATCGCCTCTATTTTGTTCACTTGAGGTTTGATAACTCCACGCCCAATGACATACCCCAGGTACTTAGTCTCCTCTAACCCTATCACGCATTTTTTTGGATTAGCAGTTAGCACAGCCTTCCTAAGGAAGTCCACTACAGCCTGTACTTTGGGTAGGTGACTTTCCCAGTCGGTACTGTGGATGACGATATCGTCCAGGTACGCCGAAGCGTACCAACGATGTGGACGAAGTACAATATCCATTAGCCTTTAAAAGGTGACGGGAGCGCCATGCAAACCAAAGGGTAACACCTTGTACTGATATAGCCCCTCCGGTGTGATGAAGGCAGTTTTCTCTTTGGCAGCCTCTGTTAAGGGCACCAGCCAATACCCTTTCATGAAGTCCAAAACTAAAAAATATCGGTCTTGTCCTAACCTTTCAATTAGTTTGTAGACTCAGGGCATGGAATATGCATCAAACTTAGAAATCTTGTTACAAAACCTTAATGTTCCGTCCGGTTTGGGTATCAATACTATAGGGCTGTCCCACTCACTTTTAGACTCCTCTATGACGTCTAGTTGCAGCATTAGTTGTACTTCCTCCGAGATGGCTTTTCGCTGAAACCTAGGTAACCGGTATGGTTTTAACCAGACTTTCGCCTGAGGCTCAGTGACAATGTCATGCCGAATTGTGGAAGTGCATCCAGGGAGGTCCGAGAACACATCCGTGTTCCGGCTAATAAACTCCCTGGCCTCCTGAGCCTGTTTAGAGAAGAGGCTGTCAGCAATTCTTACTGTGGCAGCCGCTTCCCTTGCTTAAGACAGAGGGGCCAAAACCGCTTCCTCTAGAAAACCTGGCCGTTTCCTTATCTTTCCACGGTTTAAGAAAATTCACATGGTACACCTGCTCCAGCTTTCGCCTCCCTGGCTGGTTTACCTTGTAGTTTACCTCTCCAATTTTCTCAAGTACCTCAAGTCAGCTGGCCAGGAACTTACTGTCCACGGTCGGCACCAGAACCCAATCACCCGGGTTAAAGATCCAGACCCGAGCCTGCCGATTATAGATCCGACTCTGGGCTCGCTGAGTGGCCTCCCTATGCTCTATGACAAGTGGCAAAACGGTCTCTATCCACTGTTGCATCTTGGTAATGTACTCAAGGACACTTTTATGCGGAGTGGGTTGCTGTTTCCACGCCTCTTTGGCTACGTCCAACAAACCGCGAGGATGTCTACCATATAGCAATTTGAAGGGCGAGAACCCAGTAGAGGCCTGGGGCACCTCTCTGATAGGGCAGAAGAAGGTCCCAGTCCTTCCCATCTTTAGACACTACTAGTGTTGGGTGAGCATGCTCAGCCATACACTAGTTCGGCTCAAAGAATCGCGATGCTCGGCACATCGCGGTGTGCAGCCGAATACCGTGTGTGCTCGAGCGCGATGCTTGGATAAGTCAAAGCGTTTTAAAAATATCACCACTTAAAGTGACACTGGCCAGATTTTCAAAAAATGGCCTGGTCCTTAAAGGGACACTGACAGGCCCTATAAACATATTTAGTTATTCCTATGCAGTCATAGATCTATTAAAGTGTATTCCAATGATATAAGAGTACCCCCTGTCCGCATTGTAAACCATGTAAAAACAACTTTATATTCATCTGTCAATCACATTTCTTTATGCCCAAGGGGCGTTTTTTCAAATACCTTTGTGCCCAGCCGTGCCTCAACTGTCAATTCCTACTGCCGCCCAGCTCATTATTCACTGCGCTGGGCAGGGGCGGATTAAGTGCATGATAGGCCCGGGGCTGTTTACCCAACTTGGGCCCCTCCCTCCATTTTAGTTTAGTTTTTCTTTCATATGAAGAGGCTGCGGTGCTTCATGAGCGCCACAGTCTCTTCCTAATCCATATGACATCTGCAGACTAAAAAAAATACCCCAAATTGGGTCCTAAACTGAAAAATTTGGTCGCCAAATTTAAAATACTTACAATTATAATAAAAAAGACATGGAGGAGAATACAGCACCACATACCTCTTACATCCAGTGACATCTCCTGTCATGTAGACCTTCTCTTTCCTCTTCTCCTCCATTTGACCCAGACCACCATGGCAAATTCTTTCAGCCACATCTCGTCTCTACAGTTTGTAACACAGACACGTTAGATTTCTCCCTTTTTCCATCAACCTCCTCATCCTGGTGACCCCACAGTGTCATCCTGCTGCTACCCCCAAAACTGTGCCCGTTTACTGCTGAAATAATCGTGACCCTAATAGACCAAGTCATTTATTAAACTGGTGTAAAGTAGAACTGGATTTCCAAAAGAGCTGTCAAATATGAAAGCTGGAATCTGATTGGCTGCTATGGGCAACTAAGCCAGTTCTGCTTTAAACCAGTTTGATAAATTACCCCAAATGTTCCTAAAGTGTGCACAGCAGCTATAATGTCCCCTAGAGTGCCCCGAGTAATAATACCACCCTCTATTGTGCTCCAGGCAATAATCCCTGTATAGTGTCCCCAAAAATAATAGAATTGCCCCTACAGTGCCTCCCCAATAGCAACACCCCCATATAGTAATTATTACCCCACACTGTCCCCACATAGAAATTACCCCACACTGTCCCCACATAGAAATTACCCCACACTGTCCCCACATAGAAATTACCCCACTGTCCCCACATAGCAATTAGCCCACTGTCCCAACATAGCAATTACCCCACAATGTCCCCACATAGCAATTACCCCACACTGTCCCCACATAGCAATTTCCCCCACACTATCCCCACACAGCAATTTCCCCCACACTGTCCCCACACAATAGTTTCCCCACACTGCCCCCACATAGTAATTTGCCCCCACACTGCACCATATAGTAATTTGCCCCCACATAGTGGTCCCTCCCATAATAATTTGCCCCCACACTGCCCCATATAGTAATTTGCCCCCACATAGTAGTCCCTCCCATAATAATTTGCCCCCACACTGCCCCATATAGTAATTTGCCCCCACATAGTAATTTGCCCCCACACTGCACCATATAGTAATTTGCCCCCACATAGTAGTCCCTCCCATAATAATTTGGCCCCACACAGTAATTTGTCCCCACATAGTATTCCCCCCCATAATAATTTGGCCCCACAGCCCCCACATTCTCCACACCCATGTACTCGATGTCTCTTAATATGTCCTGCTGTTTGTCCCCCACCCCCCACATGTCCCCCAAAGTAGGCACATGAAATAAAAAAATTAAAAATTAAAAAAAATGAAGCTAAATACTCACCTACGTCCAGGGACAGGCGCTTGCTCGCAGAGGAAGGTGAGATGAGGCAGTGCTGCGTCCCGGCACAGGCGCGCGATGACGTCATCACAGACGCCTGCACCGGGATTTCACTACCGCATAGGCCTCAGGCCTATGCGGCCTGAAGCCTATGGTGGTCATCGGCGATGGGACAGGGAGCTATGCGCTCCCGTGCCCCGCCGCAGTATGTGGGCGTTCGGGTCGGCGTTGGGCCCCCCAGCGGTGCTGGGCCCGGGGCTGCCGACCCGAACGTCCCTATTGTAATCCGCCACTGGCGCTGGGCGGCTCTTACATTCCCCGATCCTGTCAGTGGAGAGAAGAGTTTCTTGGCCGGCGCAGGCGCATTAACTATCTGAATTTCTGATGACATCAGCGCTCTGAAGCGCTGGATACGAGTGCCTTGGAGGAGAGATCGGACGCAGGCGCATTCAATTACAGGCTTGGGAGGGTGCTGGCGCATGCGCAGATGGTCTGATTGAGGCCGATGCCCATAAGTCTCTATCGGGCATGCGTGGGAACTGACAGGATCGGGGAATGTAAGAGCCGCCCAGCGCAGTGAATAATGAGCTGGGCGGCGGTAGGAATCGACACTTGAGGCGCAGCTGGGCACAAAGGTATGAGAAAAAACGCCCCTTGGGCATAAAGAAATGTGATTGACAGATGAATATAAAGTTGTTTTTACATGGTTTACAATGCAGACAGGGGGTACTCTTATATCATTGTAATACACTTTAATAGATCTATGACTGCATAGGAATAACTAAATATGTTTATAGGGCCTGTCAGTGACCCTTTAAGGTGAAATAAGGCTGTGTCCTTAAGGAGTTAAGGACTATAGTTGTATCTGGCAGCAATATATATTATTTGTGCAACCTGCTCTAAATAGCTTGCAATTGTTTGTCCGCTGCAGACAGCGACATTACCTGTGCTACATCTCCTGAACAACGTTTGCGTATCCGAAATATCAGTGACATTCAGTCAAATTTTTTTGCTGCTCGTGGCAGCGACATTACCTGTGCTATATCTCCTGTATAATGTTTGCCCATCCAAAATATCAGCGACATTCAGTGTAATTTTTTTCGCCGCTGGTGACAGCGACATTATCTGCGCTACATCTCCTGTATAACGTATTCGCAGCCTAAAAATATCTGTGACATCCAGTGTACTTTTTCTGTAGACAGTGTCCATTGCGGACAGTTACATTACCTGCGCTACATCTCCTGTATAATGTTTGCGTATCCGAAATATCAGTGACATTCAGTTTTTTTTTTTTGCTGCTGGTGGCAGCGAAATTACCTATGCTACATCTCCTGTATAATGTTTGCCCATCCAAAATATCAGTGAAATTTTTCTATTAGCCGCTGGTGACAGCGACATTACTTGAGCTATACCTCCTGTTTAACGTGTGCGCATCTTAAATATCAGTGACATTCTTTCAGTGTAATTTTTTATTAGGTGGTGTTAACAGCGACATTACTTGGGCTATAACTCCTCTTTAACATGTATGCATCCTAAATATCATTGACATTCAATCAGTGTAATTTCTATCAGGCGGTGGTGACAGCGACATTACTTGAGCTATACCTCCTGTTTAACGTGTGCACATCCTAAATATCAGTGACATTCTTTCAGTGTAATTTTTTATTAGGTGGTGTTAACAGCGACATTACTTGCGCTATAACTCCTATATAACGTTTGTGCATCCTAAATATTAGTGACATTCATTCAGTGTAATTTTTTATTAGGCGGTTATGACAGCTACATTACTTGCACTATACCTCCTGTTTAACGTGTACGCATCCTAAATGTCAGTGACATTCATTTAGTGTAATTTTTTATTAGGTGGTGGTGACAGTGACATTATTTGCGCTATACCTCCTCTTTAACATGTATGCATCCTAAATATCATTGACATTCAATCAGTGTAATTTCTATCAGGCGGTGGTGACAGCGACATTACTTGTGCTATACCTCCTGTTTAACGTGTGCACATCCTAAATATCAGTGACATTCATTCAGTGTAATTTTCTATTAGATGGTGGTGACAGCGACATTACTTGTGCTATACCTCCTGTTTAGCGTGTGCATATATAAAAAATATCTGTGACATTCTGTGTACCGTATTTTTCGCCTTATAAGACACACCGGCCCATAAGACGCACCTAAATTTTTGAGGAGGAAAATAAGAAAGAATTTTTTTTTAACCAAAAGGTGTGCTTTTGGTGGGTTTTAAACTAATAGTGGTTTGTGCATGACACTATTATGGGGGATCTGTGGATGATACACTGTTATGGAGGGGATCTGTGGATGGCGATGTTTTATGGGGAGTAGCATCTGTGGATGGTACTGTTATGGGGTGGGGGATCTGTGGATGGCACTGTTATGGGGTGGGGGATCTGTGGATAGCACTGTTATGGAGTGGGGGATCTGTGGATGGCACTATTATGGGGTGGAGGATCTGTGGATGACACTGTTATGGGGGAGATCTGTGGATGACACTGCTATATATGTGTCATCCACAGATCCCCCCATAACAGTGTCATCCAGCCGCTCCCAGCAGTATTTCTAGTAATCACTACTCTAGTAACAGTAATCCTGCTTTGGTGGAAACACACCTGCTTTGGTGGAAGATTGCCAAAGTTATGTAGATGCATCAGCCTGTACATAACTTTGGTGCATCCAGCGCCATTTAGCTGTCTTACATTTAAACAATTTTCTACACCTAAACCAGCCCATCCCCTTCCCCGCCCATACCACACCCACTTTTTTTAGACCTGATGTGAGCATGGGAAAAGTCATGGTTAGTTGCAAGCTGTGCCTGAAATAGACCTAATATAGGTGTATTTCAGGTTAATAAATAACCCCCTAATACGTTTGGATAATAATAAGAAAGTTCTAAATGTATTGGACCAAATGATCATAATAGCGCATTTTGAAATTGGGGAAGGTAGTTGGTAAGAATTTTGTCTATTTCATGAAAAGGTTATATTCCTGTTAAATACTGCATTAGAAACAGTATCATAATTTAGTTTAAAACAAAAAAACTGGAATAAAATAAAAATATGAATTAAAAATTTTTGAAAGTAATATTAATATATGTGCATTATAAAAATGTGCATTATAAAAATATTAACATCCTATGTCCAATATGTTCTTTCATATGTTGCAATATATAAAAAAATAGTGATGGACAAACATCTGCCGGAACGGTTCGAGAACGCGATCAAATGTTCGCGAACCGCAAGTTCGCGTCGGGTCCCATTCATTTTAATGGCAGGTGAACCTGAAAAACCTTCAGCTCATATTTGCAGCCAAGAAATAATTACTAGAAGTGCACAAATAGTCCCACAACATGGACAGTGACATACCAGATGTTTTATTCGAATTTGCGATTTCCATTCATTATTTTTTTCAATGCGAAATATCGGCAATATAATTTTTGTGTACGCGCATGCGCAAATGCACTATACAGTACCCAAATGCACTATAAAGAAAGTATATTGGTATATAACACCCCGCTGAAAAATATTTTTTCGGGGGACGACTGGTATATCACACCAGTAGAAATTATTTGTCACAATAACGCTTGTCCCTCTATATACCTGAAGTATCGCAGCAGAACCGCACACAACTGCCGCACAATACAAATGCACTATAATATACTTTCTAACATAGAAAGTATATTATAACATTGTACAAGGAAGGCAATCCATTAGAATATACATATACATAAACGTAACCTTTAATTATGTTACTATGAGGGTCCAGTCACACGTCCGTAAGTGTTTTTCGGATCTGCAAAACACGGACACCAGCAATGTGTATTCCGCAATTTGCAGATCGCACATCGCCGGCACTATAATAGAAAATGCCTAATCTTGTCTGCAATTGCAGACACGAATAGGGCATGTTCTAACTTTTTGCGGAAACGGAAGCACGGATGCGGAAGTGCGGATACGCAAATGCGGATGCGGACAGCACATTCCGGCTCCATTGAAAATGAATGGGTCTGCACCCGTTCCGCAAAATTGCGGAACGGATGCGGACCCATTTTGCAGAAGTGTGAATGGAAAAGATATCGCTCAAAATGAAAATAAATAAAATTATTAAAGTTAAGCAAAAAGCATAGATGTGGTAGGCAATAACAAGTGCTCGGCGGCACCAAATCAGGTGCTCGGCGGCACCAAATCAGAAACCATATGTCCTACCACAATCCGGGGGGTTCCAGTGCACATCCATGAATACCGGAGGGAAAGCAAAAACCATCTATCCCTGGGCTAGATGAGGATGTGGTATTGAAGGACAGGGTGGGCAAAGAACTGTCCCTGATATTGCCCTACAGGGGGGTGCTATTCTGGCCCTGATAGCTTAACCACAGACCACCCGCCCTGATAAGAGTGACCCCTGTCCGAAACCTTACCCTATATAAAAATGGCCCTAGTAAGCCCCTAGCCCCTAGGCCCCTGACTTCCAGGTGATCACTATATAGATCTATGTGTTTTTGACTCATTATAAAAGTATATTATAAGTATATCGCACCCCTCTGTGTATCACACATATAGATAGCACACCTATACCAGTCCTTAAAAGTACTTTTGTGGCCCTATTAGCTAGCGTTTGGTGTCCTTAACAGCCTGTCCCAGCTCCACACAGCAACCTCTCCCTATACTGGCAAAACACTGAATGTAAAATGGCGGCCAGATCAGGTTTATTTATAAGGTAGGGGGTATGTCCATGTGCTGAAATGTCTCAATTGGCTGTCCTGTACCACCTGATGGATGTGTCATGGGTCAAAGTTCTTCACAATGTAAAAGAATATGGCAGGCGTGAATATCTCCATATGTTCGCATGTTCAGCGAATCGCGAACACGCAAAGTTTGCCGCAAAACGACCGCTGGGCGAACCGCAAGGCCATCTCTATTAAAAAACATATACTTTCATAGATGTATTTAATTGTCTTTGAGAGCTAGTTGATGACAATATTCTTTCATCAACTTAATTCAACAGATGTCTTGAATTCTAATACATAATTAGCCATTATCTTGTTTCTTTTTTCCGTTTTTTTAACATTATAAACAGCAAGAACAGAAAGATGGAGTTTGTTAAAATGTAAATTGATAGAAAAACTATTGCTATTATAGCTAATAAAGCAACATAAACACATAAAAAATGGCATTAATTTTGTTAATCTACTGACAGAAGGTTCTTTTTGGATTTCTAAAAAAAAGCAAATACTTATTGCATATCACATAATGCACATAGCAATGCTAAATACCATCTTCACATTATGTGGAGTGTAATATGCCATTAACAGACTTCTGTTGGACACTTCTTACCTACAAATGCAATTTAATAGGCTTTTCGTACTAAACTATATACTGATTTTTTTATTTTTTTGTTGGATTATACATGAATATCATAGCCTGCTCCATCACTTCTAGGACAGATGAACACATCTAGGGCTGTAATATGACACTGTACAAAGCTCACATAGTATGTGTGAGACCACATTGTGTCCATATACTGTATAATTTTAAAATGAAATAATAATTAGAGTGTAGTATGGTAAATGCGTGATGTTTATAGGGAATATGTCATAGGAATCTTTCAGCAGATTTGTACCTATGAAACTGGCTGACCTGTTATATGTGTGCTTTGCCGCTGAAGATATCTGTTTTGGTCCCATGTTCATACAGATTTAGCAGAGCTAAAATTGACTCTGATAACATATGTCACAGTTTTATCTCATGCCATCTTGTGACAAAAGCCATTGAAATACATTGAACGAGTTAGTTAACCTTTTTGTGCCATTTTTTACTTAACGTGTTAACAATCAAGTTTAGCTCGGCTGCATCTGTTTGTGCCCACATTACTGAGAAAAATAAAGTTTTAACATATGTAAATTAGACTGTTGGTATACATTATGCGTATAGCACAGGACCAACAGGAGTTGCTTATGGCAGACTTTACACAACTCCTGTGCCATACGCACTTACCAACAATCTATAACGTCTGGTCTGGGTGTGTGTTCAGTAATAGTATTATGTGGTTCTATTGTAGCCATTTTGTCTTTTAATGGGCGCTTGTGCCGAGGCTATTATTCATTATTTGATGCTAGTATTAAGTGCAGTCTTCTACTACCCTTCTTTTTCATCTTGTGCCACATGACGCTCTGATAACATAATCGCAATCTGCTAGACGTGTTTGTAGGAGGATACTCCCTGTGTGAATGGAAGTATGATGTGAAGTGGGGCTTGGCTTATGTGATTTTCATCATGCATGACTAATTGGTAGTACTGGGTATATATATATATATATAGGGGCCTCTCTGCCTTATGCCTCTACTCTCCCTGAGGAAGCTGACACGAAACACGTTTTAGGGTCTCGTGGAGGTGCCTCTAGCCGGTTCTGTATTGTGTATATGTTGTGAATCATGGTTTTTTATCTAGGTGGGGGAGCCACATGGTTTTATTTTGTATTTATTTATACTTGTTTTTCCATGCCACCTTTTCCACTACTTGCAATGCTATAACTTGATTTCCCGACGTGTTTTGTGCACTCTCCATGTGGTTATGTCTGTCTTTGCCAATCTATTTATTTGTTTTATCGATTTCAATAAAGATTAATTTTTGGATATACATTTTTGTATTGTATCTGTGTATATGCTGAGTGTCTGGGTTTGTCCCATCTAGGAGCTATTCATTTTTAACACTTGCGTTCTATTTGTGTTGTACAGTCGTATTCCGGTTTTGTGTTTTATTGCTCATTGGTACCTCATACAGCTCTGTCAACGGAAATATAAAAAGGTTATGGCTTTCAGAAATCTGCAATGCAAAAAAAAAGTAGATTTTTTTTCCAAAAGTTTTTTTTTTAAAGTAGTAAAACACTCATAAAAATGTGGCTTGCTGAGACCAAGCTTCCAAAAAGTATGCCTTAATGGGGGCAGATGCCTTTCCTGTTTATAAACACACACATGTTAATGTCATGAGAAAGAAAGACTTGTTTTGTATAACTGTCCAAAATTATGCCTTTCCAGGGAAGATGTCTGCCCATATTTATGCACACATAAGTGTTAATAGTCATAAGAAACAGTGGCTTGTTATGAACAAACCTTGAAAAATTCTCCTTTATTTTAGGGAACAACAGCAGTACAGTATATATATGGAAATTGTAAGGTCTAAGATTTGGAGGGTTGATAGTGGAATGTGGAAGCAATAGCAGCAGTAGCGGCAAGTAGTGGTGTAGTGGTGGGTAGGGATAATGGTAGTTGCAGCAGCAGCTGTACAGTACGTAACTTGAAAGTAGGCAGGCAAACTGCGGCAGTGGCATGATGGGATAGGCAATAAATAGTCACCGTCATCAATGGCAGATCTATCCCTCAGCCTCAGCTGGAGGTGTGTGAAAATCCTCATGGATCCATGCCTTTTTCAGTTTGACAAATGTGATGTTTTGTACACTGGCAGAGGACAATTCTGTCCATTTGGGTGTGACAATGAGACCTGCCACCCTGAAAAACATCTCTAAAATGACAATGGAGGACTGGAAAACTGGGCCAGTTCCAGACACTGTTCAAGACAGTACAGTGAGAGCAAGCTGGGCCAGTTCCGGACACTGCTTCAATCTGTCTGTCCAAAGTCCCATTGGCTCTTGGAATGGGGTATATGCAGAAAAATGCAACAGTCCAGGTAGGAATGAACCTGTACATTGAGGTAGTACATCTCTGTTTGCTGATTTGTGTAATCCAGGCACGGCACAGGAAAAAACTGTTCCATTGTGTTCATGACCTTCATTTAAGCAACAGGAAAACATCCTCTAATCTTGCTTTGATAGCAAGAGTTATCAAACAATTATCAGATTGCTTGATGATAACAATATGCCTGTCATTAGGAAAGCAAGCAAGCATACAACTTGATTTTCACAGACCTATAGACTTCAATGGGCGTGCTTGGTCTGCACATGGATCAAAGTAGTGGATGTCTCTGTGATTTTTTTTACTGACACATGGTCTATAAAAGAAATACTGAAATGTGAACAAACACATGATCAATGTGTACATGTGCTGTCCGTGGAAAATGTGGACAGCACACGTCAGTAAAAAATGGAAATGTGGACGAGGCCTTAATCCCTTTATGAGCGGGCAATTTTTATTTTTTTTTATTATTTTTTTTTATTACAAAAAATAATAATAAAAACTAGAAAAAAACTTTTTCTTTGCATCACCATATTCTGACCCCATAACTTTTTCATTTTTATATGTACACAGCCATGTTAGGACAAATTTTTTGCAGGGCAATCTGTACTTTTCATTTATACCCTTGTAAAGTGTGTATGACATTTTAATCACTTTTTATTCATTTTTTTGTTGGAAGTTATTGACCAAAAAACAGCGAATCAGCCATTTTGACTTTATTTTTTCTGTTTCGCCGGGCAGGCGTTTTCGTAAATGGTGATGCCCATGATGTGTATTTTTTAAATTGCTTAATTATTTTTATTTTAAGGAAAGGGGAGTGATTTGAAATTTTATATATTTATTTATATTTTTAAAAACTTTTTTCTTGTTTTTTATAGTTTTTAATAGTTTCCCTAAGGAACTTGAACAAGCAATTATCAGATTACTTTTCTCATAGACTGCAATGCATTAGCAGCTATGGCGATGGTGGCAGTGGAAGCAGCATCCATATTGTAGAAAATGCAATGGTAGGCAGGCATACAGCAATGTGGCATGATGGCAGCTGCAGCATCCATATGGTATGGAACATGGTGGTAGACAGGCAGACAGTGGCAATGGCATGATGGAGGTAGCAGCAGCCATGTGGTACAAAGTAAAATGGCGGAGGAAGCAGTCATACAGTTCAGAATATGATGGTAGGCAGGCTGATAGTGGCTGTGGCAAGATGGGGCACCATCAGCGGGGGCAGATCCAATCATCGGCCTCAGCTGGAGTGTGAAAATCCTTATGCATCCATTAATTTTGTCAAAAGTGATGCTTTGGACATTGACAGAGGAGAACTTGGTCCGCCCCTCCCCCATGCTGAATACCCTCTCTGAGATGACACTAGATGCTGGGCAAAAGAGAATAGAGAGAGCATATTGGGCCAGTTTGAATCACTGTTCCAGTTTGTTTGCCCAAAAATCCATGAGGTCAGGGAACATGGTATGCACCAGAAACAGGGCAGAGTCCAGGTAAGACTGAACCTGGGTGTTGAGATGGTCTCCACTTGCTCATTTACTTTAAACTGGCATGGCACATAACAAAACTGTTCCATCATGTTGAGGAGACTGAACTGGCTGCTGCCACTGCATCATCTTCTGCTTGTGGTAGCGGAGAGGGTGGGAGGTGGTTGACTCTGCGGGGGCAGAAAGGAAATCTATAAAGTAGAATCTGTAATGGAGAACCAGTTGCCAGAAAATGAGACAGTAGCCTGCCAACAAACATATCTGATAGTGACCAGTTCTCAATCCCTCCCCTTGATTATACCCCAAATTCCCAAATATTATTTCCCTATAATTTTCCTATACTGTCCCTAGCTAGGAATATCATTCTACAGATACAGAGCCACAGCACAGCTTCCTGACAGGCCGCAAATACACAGTTGAATGATATTCCGCTTGTTCTGCACAGGCATTTCCTTGCCTGCTAACCCTCTGATTGGCTGATTGGTTCTTTTATATATATTTTTTTGCTTTTTTGCATTTAACATCCGAATATAGCTGTTTTCCTTAAAAAAAAAAAAAAAATCTGTGATTTTTTTTAAAAGAATGACATCTTGAAACCATCACATATAAGAATCCCCCTCTTTTTATGCAGTAGCATCAAAATGAGCAATTCACATTGACTATGTAATGACCAATGAGAGTATGTTAACATCTGTGTAGGTGGCTCCGTTCAGGGCCTCTATCGCAGATTCTTCCAAAAAGAAAGGACAAAAATCTCTGCATGCAGAAAGCACACACGCAAATGGAAACAGACCGGAGTCTACTATAGTCAATTAGGCAAAATAATATACAGTGCAACAGCATCTCAAATTTATTAGCGTAGCATTTGCACCAGAATACTTTCTATTATTTTGGCATTATTAGTACTTTATTTGGTTTGCAGAGTGCTGTTGCACTGTATATTCTTTTGCCTTTGTGCTGGATGTGCTTACTGACCCCCAATTTTTCGTTATAGTCAATTAGATCTGTTTAGCTCAGTTGGTTACAGTTATGTTCTGAATGGAGCACTTCCATTATTTTCATTGTTCTGCTCCCTAACAGAGCAGAACAATGAAATAGACAAATAGTGATATGAACATGGCCTGGGGTATTTGTATGTCATAAGGTACAAGAGAATGTATGCAGTTGTTATGTATGTTAAAGGCCATATGCACACTGCATTAGGAAGCTGACACCCACCTGCAGTGGCTAGGATAGGAGATAAATATAAGATAAATGTAGCAACTACAGCATCTGGATAAGTTATACAGAAGAAAAGTGCTTCCTCTGTCTCAGAATGCAGGGTTATTAGGATAATGGTAATATCCCAATCCAGTATAAAAAAAGGAGTATTGCAGTGTATTGTATGGCATGTCTCCTAGGAGGAATAAAAATAATAATAAAAAAGTAAAGAATGGTTTAATATGTTACTGTCATTCTGGTCATTTTTCAGAGTAAGCTGCCATATTTCTGTATTTGAGAAATAATAGTATTTGTGGCCATTAAATGACTTGTATCTGATATATTTGCAGTTAGTAAGAGGTGAGTAGCTACAATCATGTCTCCCCATACATTACATATGGAGAAATGTCATCCTGCTTCCTAACGCTCTGCATCACCCCCTCAGAAGCAGTACCAGTAATATAGGACATTATAAAGCAGAACTATTGAGTAGTCTCTTTTTACAGTATATCTCTCTGCCTCTGCCTTTCTGAAGCGCTATCTTTATTTTCCACTTCTTTCCCCTCCCATTAAACTTCTCTGAAGTCTTCATTGAGCACTGAACTGAGAGTTGGTGAAAGGGGGCAGTAGAGTAGTCTGATAAGAAGATTTTTGCTCTGATAAGATATATAACAAAGTTTCTTACATTTGCCTGTACTATTTATTTATGAAAAAAATAAAATGACAGCTACTCTTTAATAACGTTTTTAAAAATATTAAACTGACAAAAATATTAAAAACTCATAAAAAATGTTCCCATTTATCATATATATATATAAAAATAAAAAAAATTGTATTGCTACATCCACAAATAGCTAAAATAATTACATTATTATGTTATTTATCTCAAATGGAGAACATCATGGAAAAAAATTCCAGAGCCAGAATTGATGTTACCTGAGTGAAATTAAATAAAAATGATGAAAAAAGCATATTTACTATAAAATGGTACCAATAAAAACTATGGCTACCTTGCAAACATAAGCCCTCATACAGCTCTATCACTGAAAAAAGAAACACATAAGAGTCTCAGAACACAAAGCAATTTTTTAAGGCTTTTTAAAATGTCTGTAATTGTACCAACCTACAAAGAAATTTTAACATGTCAAAAAACTAAAACATAGCCATCTTAATTGGCTTAATCCTATAGGGGTTAAGTCATCTGCTAAAATTCTCTCCATTTTGTTCAGATCTTAGTGTGTCTGTTGCTCACTCAATGACCCTTCCTGGATTTTCAGTCATTACCCCTTAAGGACATGGTCTATTTTGGACTTTAGGTCTTTATAATAGTGGATGGGGGCAGCAGACATGGCAGTAAATGTGTGCAGCTGCTTAGGAGTAGAGAGGTCGCGAACATAAAATTTTCCGTTTGCGAACGGCGAACGCAAATTTACGCAAATGTTCGCGAACGGGCGAACCGGGCGAACAGCCATAGACTTCAATAGGCAGGCGAATTTTAGAACCCACAGGGACTCTTTCTGGCCACAATAGTGATGGAAAAGTTGTTTCAAGAAGACTAACACCTGGACTGTGGCATGCCGGAGGGGGATCCATGGCAAAACTCCCATGGAAAATTGCGTAGTTGACGCAGAGTCAGGTTTTAATCCATAAAGGGCATAAATCAGCTAATATTCCTAAATTGTTTGGAATAACATGCTTTAAAACATCCAGTGTGTGTATACGATCAGGTATGATGTTGTATCGATCAAGTAGTGTAAGGGTTACGCTCGCTTCACAGTGACAGACTAAACTCTGACAGACCAAACTCCCCGTTTAACGCACCGCAAACAACCGCAAAGAGTTGTCAATAGTTGACACACTCATGGCATAAATTCTATTCCTCTATGCGTCAATCTTGGTGTAGTGATGACTGTGCTCGTGCGCACGTTCGGGAGATTGCAGGCGATGGCGGTTTTTCAAAGCCTATGGTCGTGCTGAGGTAGTTGAGTGACAGTTAAGTGACCCAGAAAACAATGATTCTGCAGTGTGGGTCCATTGTTGGCCTAGTAGGCTTTAATGATCACCTTAGATGATCACAAAGAAAATTAATCGCTTTTGGTCTGTTCACAATGAAGCAACGACCTTATCATCTGGGGTGTGCCAACATTGGCAACACACTCATAGAAGTGATCGCTTCATTGTGATACGCAAGCCCCTTCACCACAACAAGGTAACGATCACGAAGAGAAATTGACACATGTATATGCCTTTTTTTCTTTTTTAAGCCACAGTGCAGCACCAGAGGCCAGAAAAATTAGGCATGTACACATGCCTGAAAAATTAGGTATTGTTGCAGCCGATGCTGATTTATGTTTTACAGGCAGAAAGTGTACTAAAACATTGCGGCTTGAACCCTAGTTGGTGGCGGAGAAGTCACCCAAGTCATCCGGCATGCAGAGATTAAATACAGCAGCGTGGGGATCATTTTTAGCCCAAGGCCTTTTTTAGTCAAATGCATCCCCCACTGTCAGTCCCTTCGGGATCCATGCCTCATTCATCTTAATAAAGGTGAGGTAATCTAGAATTTTTTGACCAAGGCGACTTCTCTTCTCAGTGACAATACCTCCTGCTGCGCTGAAGGTCCTTTCTGACAGGACACTTGAAGCGGGGCAGGCCAGAAGTTCTATCGCAAATTGGGATAGCTCAGGCCACAGGTCAAGCCAGTAGTCAAGGGGTTCATCGCTCCTCAGAGTGTCGATATCTGCAGTTAAGGTGAGGTAGTCTGCTACCTGTCGGTCGAGTCGTTCTCTGAGGGTGGACCCCGAAGGGCTGTGGCGATGCGTAGGACTTATAAAACTCCGCATGTCCTCCATCAGCAACACCTCTGAAAAGCGTCCTGTCCTTGCCGGCGTGGTCATGGTAGGAGGAGGATTACTTTCACCTCTTCCCCTGTTAGATTCCCGTTGTGCTGTGACATCACCCTTATACGCTGTGTAAAGCATACTTTTAAACTTGTTTTGGAACTGCTGCATCCTTTCCGACTTCCGGTAATTCGGTAACATTTCAGCCACTTTCTGCTTATACCGGGGGTCTAGTAGCGTGGCCACCCAGTACAGGTCGTTCACCTTCAGCCTTTTTATACGAGGGTCCCTCAACAGGCATGACAGTATGAAAGACCCCATTTGCACAAGGTTGGATGCCGAGCTACTCATGTCCCGTTCCTCGTCCTCACTGATCTCATTGAAGGTCTGTTCTTCCCTCCAGCCACGTACAACACCACGGGTCCCAGATAGGTGACAACGAGCACCCTGGGATGCCTGCTGTGGTTGGTCTTCCTCCTCCTCAAAGCCACATTCCTCCTCTGACTCCTCTTCCTCAGACTCCTCTTCCAGCGTTGCCGCAGGTCCAGCAAGCGATGATGATAAGGCTGTTTCTGGTGGTGATGGTGACCACAACTCTTCCTTTTCCTCTTCACGCTCATCTACAGCCTGATCCAGCACTCTTCACAGGGCACGCTCCAGGAAGAAAACAAATTAGATGAGGTCGCTGATGGTGCCTTCGGTGCGACTGACTAGGTTTGTCACCTCCTCAAAAGGACGCATGAGCCTACAGGCATTGTGTATGAGCGTCCAGTAACGTGGCAAAAAAATACCCAGCTCCGCAGAGGCTGTCCTAGCAACCCGGTCATACAAATACTCGTTGACGGCTTCCTTTTTGTTGGAGCAGGCGGTCGAACATTAGGAGTGTTGAATTCCAACGTGAGAGGGCTGTCGCAAATCAAGCGCCTCACTGGCATGTTGTTTCGCTGCTGAATATCGGAAAAGTGCGCCATGGCCGTGTAGGAACGCCTGAAATGGCCACACACCTTCCTGGCCTGCTTGAGGATGTCCTGTAAGCCTGGGTACTTATACACAAAGCGTTGTATGATCAGATTCAACACATGTGCCATGCACTGCACATGTGTCAACTTGCCCAAATTCAATGCCGCCAACAGATTGCTTCCGTTGTCACACACCACTTTGCCGATCTCCAGTTGGTGCGGGGTCAACCACTGATCCACCTGTGCGTTCAGGGCAGACAGGAGTGCTGGTCCGGTGTGACTCTCTGCTTTCAGTCAAGTCAACCCCAAAACGGCGTGACACTGTCATATCCAGGATGTGGACTAGCCCCTGGGGAGCTGGGGGGTGCAGTTGATGTGGAGCAAGATTCAGCAGCAGAAGAGGACTCAGCCGAGGAGGTTAGCGAAGAGGATGCAGTAGGAGGAGTAGAGGAGGTGGCAGCAGGCCTGCCTGCAAGTCGTGGCGGTGTCACCAACTCCGCTGCAGAGCGATGCATTCCATGCTTTGCAGGTTTACCCAATGCACAGTGTACATGATATACCTGCCCTGACCGTGCTTTGCAGACCAGGTATCAGTGGTCAGATGGACCCTTGCCCCAACACTGTGTGCCAGACATGCCATGACTTCCTTTTCCACAAAAGAGTACAGGTTGGGGATTGCCTTTTGTGAAAAAGAAATTCGGCCAGGTAACTTCCACTGCGGTGTCCCAATAGCTACAAATTTTTTGAAGGCCTCAAACTCCACCAGCTTGTATGGTAAATGCTGGCAGGATAAGAGTTTCGACAAGCCAGCTGTCAGACGCCGGGCAAGGGGGTGACTCTGTGACATTGGTTTCTTACGCTCAAACATTTCCTTGACAGACACCTGACTGTGGGCAGATTAGCAGGAACTGCTGAAGGTGAGAGGCGGAGTGGCGGGTGGTTGAGAGGGGGCAAGGAGGACAGCAGTGGTTGATGTGGCTGAAGATGCTGGACCAGGAGGAGGATGGTGGCTTTGAGTTTGTGTGCTACTTGTACTCATGTGTTGATCCCATAGGTGTTTGTGATGTGAGATCATGTGCCTTCGCAAAGCAGTTGTACCTAGGTGGGTGTTAGACCCACGACTCAGTTTCTTTTGGCACAGGTTGCAAATGGCATCGCTGTTATCAGAGGCAGACACACAAAAAAAAATGCCACACTGCTGAGCTTTGCAATGACGGCATTCTGGTGGTGGCAACAGCATGCGTTGATTGAAGTGCTGTCTGGCTGACCCCGGGTGCCTATACATGCTGTCTGACTGTGCCACTAGCTCCTTGCGACAACCTCCCCCTGCTTCCAACTCATCTCCTCCTCCTCTCTGTCTCACCATCTGAAATTTCCCCCTGTTCTTTTTCTCTTCGAGCGGGCACCCACGTGACATCCACGGACACATCGTCATCATCAACCGCTTCACTTGTATCTGACAACTCAGCAAAGGAAGCAGCAGCGGGTACAACATCATCATCATCACACCGTACGTCCATGTGTGTAATGCTGCCTGATTGAGACATATCCCTGATATCTACATCCTATGGCAATAATGGTTGCGCATCACTCATTTCTTCCAACTGATGTGTAAATAACTCCTATGACAGATCAAGTGAAGCGGCTGTGGTGCTAGTGTTGGTGGTGGCAGCGGGCGGGTGAGTGGTAACTTGAGAGGTGCCCGAAGCTGAGCTGGAGGAGGATGGTGCGTCAAGGTTCTGAGCGGAAGCTGTAGAAGATTGGGTGTCCTGTGTAAGCCAGTCAACTACTGTATGTCCTCAGAATTTTTCGAGTTCAGGGTACGTGGCCTCTGAACACTGGGCATTATTCTAGGGCCAAAGGAAATCACAGCACCACGACCACGACGGCCCCTGCGGGGTGGCCTGCCTCTGCCTGTCATTTTTTTTTTGATTAGTGGTACTATGCGTGCAAGGTACTGTGCCACCCTATATGAGTGGTGGGCAGTGGGCACAGTACAGTCAGTGGGCCTGACACTCACTGGCAGGCAACTGCAATTATATTACAGAGGAAAAATTAAATGAATTTTCTATCTGCAAGGTACTGTGCCACCCTATATGAGTGGTGGGCAGTGGGCAGAGTACAGTCTGTGGGCCTGACACACACTGGCAGGCAACTGCAATTATATTACAGAGAAAAAATGTAATGACGTTTTTTTATCTGCAAGGTGCTGTGCCACCCTATATGAGTGGTGGGCAGTGGGCACAGTACAGTCTGTGGGCCTGACACTCACTGGCAGGCAACTGCAATTATATTACAGAGGAAAAATTAAATGAATTTTTTAACAGCAAGATGCTGTGCCACCCTATATGAGTGGTGGGCAGTGGGCATAGTACAGTCTGTGGGCCTGACACTCACTGGCAGGCAACTGCAATTATATTACAGAGGAAAAATTTAATGACTTTTTTTTATCTGCAAGGTACTGGGCCACCCTATATGAGTGGTGGGCAGTGGGCACAGTACAGTCTGTGGGCCTGACACTCACTGGCAGACAACTGAAATTATATTACAGAGAAAAAATGTAATGAATTTTTTAACAGCAAGGGGCTGTGCCACCCTATATGAGTGGTGGGCAGTGGGCACAGTACAGTCTGTGGGCCTGACACTCACTGGCAGGCAACTGCAATTATATTACAGAGGAAAAATGTAATTAATTTTTTAACAGCAAGGTGCTGTGCCACCCTATATGAGTGGTGGGCAGTGGGCACAGTACAGTCTGTGTGCCTGACACTCACTGGCAGGCAACTGCAATCATATTACAGAGGAAAAATGTAATTACTTTTTTATCTGCAAGGTACTGTGCCACCCTATATGAGTGGTGTGCACACAGTACAGTCTGTGTTCCTGTGGCCTCTCAGACACGGGCAGGCAAATGCAATATATATATAGAAAAAATAAAATAAAAGCATACTGATGTACCAGCCCTAAAAAGGGCTTTTTGGGGTGCTGTCAGGACGCTGTCCTTACAGCAGATGAGTCTTTGAGGACTGGAGTGGACACAGAACACTGGCCTAGCTAACGATTTCGGGACATCTCTACTTAGGAGTAGTAGAGTTATCATAGTGGCAGCTATGTAGGGGTAATGATAGTGGTAGTAGGGCTAATGGAAGTTGAAGTAGTAGGATTAGCAGTGGGCAATAGCAGCCCTACAGTACAGAAAATGATGGTAGGCAGACAGAGTGGCAGTGGAGAGATGGGTAATGACAGATCTATTTATAGGCCTCAGCCACAGGAGTATGAAAATCCTCATGCACTCATGCCTCACTCATTTTGACAAAAGTGATGTGTTGGACACTGTCAGACACGTGACACCGTTATCTGTAGTGCTGAAAACCTTCCCTGAGATGATGATGGAGGCTAAACAAGATATGTAGTACAGCGAGAGCAAACTTGGCCAGTTCTCATTACTGTTCTATTCTGCCTGCCTAGAAGTCCATGGGGTCAGGGAACATGGTATGCGCTGGAGGAAGGCAACAGTCATTTGGAGAATGAGACTATTGCAAAAAAAATATTTTATGGTCAACTGGGCAGAAGCACAAATATCATAAACCAGAATTAAATATTGGTTAAGGCGAGGAACTGCAGAACATTTCAAAAATGAGAACATTTTTATAGATAGCTGTCCAGAAATACTAGTAACATAGAGAAAAATAAAACTTTGAAATGTTGCAGAAATGTACAACATTTTTAAAAGGAGACAATGTTTACAGACAGCTGGCCATAGATACCAATACCATACAGCAGAATTAAATTTGAGTGATGACACTACCAGCCTGGCTGAATACCCTTTCTGCAATGATACTGCAGGCTGGACAAGACAGTACAGAGAGAACAAACTGTTCCAGCCACTATTCCAATCCTCCTTCCCAGAAGTCAATGGGGTAAGGAAACAGGGTATGTACTGGGTTAAAAGCCATGATCATTTAGAAATCAAGATGTCTACTAGTGATGAGCGGCATAGGCAATATTTGAATTTGCGATATTTCCCGAAATTTTGGCAGAATATTTGCCATAAATTTGCAAATTCGAGAATTTGTGATCTCCAGTAATTGTTTACTTGATTGGGAAAATCAGCAATGTAATATATTCGCGATAAATTCGCTACAAATTCTCAATAATTTCGCAATTAAAATATTCAACATTATTCGTGAATACGAATATATAGCACTATATTCTAAATACTTGCAATATTGGCGATATTTGCGATTAAAATATTCTCGCTCAACACTAATGTCTACAGATATCTACCCTGACAAAAAGTCCAAATGATGGTATAAAGAAAAAATTAATTGTTTAAAAGAATAAAATTTTGGTGAAGGTGCAGAACTATGCCTCATTTATTTTAACTAAATAGTATCAAAGAAACTGCATCATTAGCAACTTGCCCAGGTGGGAGTTCAGCTTGCACACAAGCTAATTGCTGGCTGTGAATAGTTTTCTCATGGCCACATCATCCATTATAGATGTCTGATGAAGGAGCAGAGGTCAATGAGGTGAATGAGGAGTCTGAGAGAGAAGAAGCAGCTGATGATGATAACAAGGACAGTGTACTGCTTGGGGATGCGACCTGGATTTCACAAAGAAGACCAGGAAAAGGAAGATAGGCTGGTTCCGATTTGAAATGCCGACCAGTTCTATTCTCCCCATCTGGTGATGCCGCCTCATGTGCTGCAATAGAGCCCTGGTACCTATGTTTGTGTTTGAATGCCCACTCCTTTTTTTAATCCTGCAGATTTTGAACACGCTTGTGGTTTTATGTGCTGGCCTCATGGAGAAAAAACACCATACAGTAGGAGCTCGCACAAAGCTAGCAGCATCTGAGCTTGGATTTGGTCTAGCATGATTTTAGCCCGCACCCACAGTATCAGCGGCATCACCAGTTCCCAAATTAATCACAATAGAAGCAGATCTGGCCCTGCCAGCTCTTCTGAAGGTTTTAGGCTGGTTTCACACGAGAGAGTATCACGCTCTGGACTCTCATTGTGAGTATCAGAAAGCTCCCGTCCTAAACTTCCAGCACTACCGGGGTCGCATAGCATTATATTGATTTATGATGCTATTGATTTATGATGCTAACCCTTAGAGGTCTGGAATCTATTGGATAACACTGACATAATGCTGTCAGTGTTATCCAATACATTCCAGAACAGTGAGGTTTACATAGCATCATACATCAATATAATGCTATGCAACCCTGGCAGTGCTGTAAGTTCAGGACGGGAGCTGTCTGGTACTCACTCTGTCTGGTACTCACTGAGCATGACACTCCCTCGTGTGTCATGCCAGCCTTAGACATACATTGCCTCTTCTCTTTATTGCTGCTATGGCCACCACCCTCCTCCTCTGTTGTTCTTTAGCGCCCCCATCTGGCTCCCATGTCCTGTCTAACACATAATCATCATCATATTCCTCATCCTCTTCAACACTTTTATGACAATGCAATATGCCATTGTGAGCTCTTTGGCCCAATTCCCTTCTGTATATTTGACATGAGTGCTGCGGTTACTATTACTGCCCTTACTAACAACACCATGGATACAAATGTCACCACTACTACCACCACCACAGCTATGTATGAGGTATCTGAATCTGACTGAACCTACTCCTAATGGCAGTCCAAATGCTGATGCTTCTCACAAAAGTCATCAAGAGGAAAACTCTTGAGTTTCTTTCATAGTATGTGGGTGTCACGGTACCTTCTGTGCTTTAACCCCTTCCCGACCAGTGGCATACTAGTATGCAGTTGGCTGGGAAGCATGCCTTTATGGGTATCCTCCGGCTTCCACTGGTGGTGATCGGAGGAGCCGGAGCGTGTATGCAGCAGCCCCTGTCATTGAGAATGACAGGAGGCTGCTTCATAGTGTTTTCTATCTAAATTCCTCATAGACCCCAATGCTAATGCAATAGAATCTATGAGAATAGCAATCCAATGATTGCTTGTTGCAGTGCAATGGTTAGTTCCGCCACACTTATGCCTAGTCTAAAAAAGTGAGCGTGGTGTGGGCAGGAATTGGACAAGGCAGACCCATATTTTTTATTATTTTCTTCTCCTGTTTTAGGTGTAGAAAATGGTCTTAATGTATGCCAGCAGGAAAGCTGGCTTACATTTAGACTGGTGCTGGATGCATCAAAGTTATCTAAAGGCCAAATATATTAAGACCGGCTTCTGAAACAACAAATCTTAATAAATGAACCCCAAAGTTTAAAAAAAGTATATATATATATATATATATATATATATATAAATATATATATATATATATATATATAGAAGGAAACGGACAGCACTTCCAATAGAAAAAGCATGCTTGAGAAAGGCTCTGTGTTTGAGCCGAAACATTGCCTCACTGTGCCACTGTGGCTGAATAAATCACGATTTTTTCTATTGGAAGTGCTGTCCGTTTCCTTCTACATTCTCGGGGTAAGAAGTGACACCCTTGGACATAGCACCCGTAACTATTTTTGTGAATTGGTGCTGCCATACAGTTTCCTTTTTTTATATATATATTTAAATCACCCCTTTCCACAAAATAATAAAAAATAAAATAAAAATACATATCTTGGGTTTCGCCAAGTGCAAAAACACCCATATTATAAAAATATAAAAATATTTTCCCCATAAAGCAATAGGTGAAATAAACTTCAAAATTGCCGATTCTTTGTTTTTGGTCACTTCTTTTCCCACAACAAATTGAATAAAAAGTAATCAAAAAGTCATACACATCCCAGAATGGTATCAATGAAATGTACAGATTGCCCTGCAAAAAAATTAGCCATCACACAGCTCCATACGCATGACTACAAAAAAAAAAGTTATATGGGTCAAAATATGGCGACAAAAAAAATAATAAAACAGATTTTTTTAAGGTTTAAGGTTATTATTATTTTATCAGTATCAAAACGCAAGAAATACTAAACATATAAAATAATGCCAGATTCATACTGACCAGGGGAATGACATTTCCTGGACAGCTCAATTGCATATCAAACGTCATAAATAAAAAAAAAATCATAAAACTGTCAGAATATATATTTTTTCAATTCCACCCCATTTGGATTTTTTTAAACTGCTTCCTACTACATTATATGCAATATTAAATGGTGGCATTGGAAATGACTACCTGTCTCACAAAAACAAGCACTCATAAGTAGTGTTGATCGAGCACCAAAGTGCTTGTGTGCTCTGGCCGAACACATCGGTATGCTCGTGTACTCTACCGAGCACAATGGAAGTCAATGGGAGAATCTCCTGCTCGAAAGAGTAGAGGGTGACTGGTTCACAAAAATAGGTTTGAAATTTATGTAAACCCCATCAAAATGGTTTGGAAACAGCATTAAGAAGATAGCTGGATGCATCTTGGACTCCTATTATCTACGACATACAATAAACAACCACATAAAGGCTATCTACCAAAAACCACATATGTGCAAGCCATCTATCTATCCATCCATGAGACAGTCAACAGGCTTATTCAGCATACCTTACAATGGCAGCCTTGTGCACAATTAGACATTCCAAACCAGCTCTCATCTGACTGAGAGCGAGTAAGCCTCAAAGTTACTTCACATCTGTTGGATGGCTTTTGTGGACCTGCGCACCTAGATCAATATCATTAGGGAGACAAAAAGTTTTCTGATTGTCCTAACATAATATTCAATTACCTTTCTATACAGTTTTGTCATGTAAAAACAGAATCTGCCTTGTTTTTCAGCTGAAAAACCATTTGCATGGAAAATTCACGATCTACACTACTCATGAACAGTGCCATCTATTGGTTTCATAGTCTTATGACAAGAGTATTACTCTTGTCATAAGACTATGAAACCAATAGATGGCGCTGTTCATGAGTAATGAACAGAGCCATCTATTGGTTTCATAGTCTTATGACAAGATTATTAGTGTAGCCTTTTACATGGAAAATTAGCGATAAAAATTCACGATTAGAATATTTGCGATCTACACTACTTATGAACAGCGCCATCTATTGGATTCATAGTCTTGTCATAAGACTATGAATCCAATAGATGGCGCTGTTCATGAGTCATTACAAGCAGGGCAATAGTCCTCAGATACACCCTAGCAACCTTATATTATCGAAGATAAAGTGCTAGAAGATGTGTGAATGATAGCAGCAATCCGATACACACCTCAGTGTTAGCGCAGGCTATTATAGGCTGAGTGCTACACAGTGTGTGGACTCCGTTGAGCAGTGTGCCCCACTTACTAGCGCCCCAACAAGACGAACAGCGTCATCTATTGGTTTCATAGTCTTATGACAAGAGTAATACTCTTGCGATAAGACTATGAAACCAATAGATGGCGCTGTTCATTTTATGAACAGCGCCATCTATTGGTTTTATTGTCTTATGACAAGACTATTACTCTTGTCATAGGACTATGAAACCAATAGATGGCACTGTTCATGAGTAGTGTAGATCGTGAATTTTCCAAGCAAATGGTTTTTCAGCTGAAAAACAAGACAGATTCTGCTCATTTTCATGTCTTTCCCATATACCCATGTTTATGCAAACAAGTTTTTACATGATAAAACTGTATTGAAAGGTTATTGAATATTATGTTAGGACAATCAGAAAACTTTTTGTCTCCCTAATGATATTGAACTAGGTGCGCAGGTCCACCAAAGCAATCCAACAGATCTGAAGTAACTTTGAGGCTTACTGGCTCTCAGTCAGATGAAAGCTGGTTTGGAATGTCTCATAGATCACAAGGCTGCCATTGTAAGATATGCTGACTAAGCCTGTCATCTGTCTCATGGATAGATTGATGGCTTGCATATACCTGGCTTTTGGCATATAGCCTTTGTGTGGTTGTCTATTGTATGTCGTAGATAATAGGAGTCCAAGACGCATCCAGCCATCCTCTTAATGCTGTTTCCAAACCATTTTGCTGGGGTTTCCATCAATTTCTAACCTTTTTTTGTGAACCAGACACCCATCTTCTTCCGAGCAGGGGGTGCCTGGTTTGATGCTCGGGTCTCCCATTGATTTTCATTGTATTATATTGTACTTGAGCACCTGCAGTATTTGGCTGAGCACTTGGATGTGCCGAGCATAGCGATGCTCGAGATGAACAGAGTACGGCCGTGCATGCTCGCTCAACACTACTCATAAGGCTATATAAATGGAAGAATAAAAAAGGTATGGCTCTGGGAAGGCAAGGACCACAAAACGAAAATGCAAAAATGAAAAAACCTCTGGAGTAGAAAGGGTTAATGATTCTCCATTGTAAACTGGATAAGGTGGTAGTGGTGATCTAATGTTAATTTGAAAAATTACATTGTTATTGTACACAAGGTCTCTTAATACCAGCAAAGCATTTTTTAATGGCTGCAGTCCATGAGTATTTTTCCCTTTTGCTGATAATCTAGCCTTTCTTTTAATGGTTACATCAGAAGATATACATTTCAAAAACATTCTATACACATGACAAAAAGCTCAGTACCGTTACCTATCTACAGTCACCTGATTTATAGAGATCAGGGCATATTTGCCATGTCATGACAATAGAGTTTGGCAACATGACTGCAAAATTAGTAATGGCACCTTGAAGGAAACCTATCTAAGCAAATTTCTTAAAATTCTATTTGGGTCCGATTAGTTTGAATCGATCATGAGATTCAATTCGGGTGAAAATCAATCATACAGTGTAGTGGCTTGCAAGTGCGGGATCGCTTTTAGATGGCACAATCTGCCACAGGGAAGTGATTTTAAGGCTGTATTACACAGTTCGATTTTATGGCTGATAATAGCTAACGAGCATGATGCAAACATTCGTTCATCGGCAATTATGATTTTTAAGCATACTTAAAAATCAAAGCTTGCTGGCAGCAGATCGTGCTGTCTAATAACTATCTGCATTTGCTTCTTCATCTGGCAACCGCCGGTAGTATTACAATGCAAGATCGCTAACGAGCGCTCATGTGAACACTCGTTAGCTATTATCTGCCCAAAAATTGGTCAGTATAATATAGGCTTAATACAGCCTTAAGTGTATCAAAGGATTATAGAAGGACAGCTCAAAAATGTGCAATTGAAATCAATAAAATTTAATAAAATAACCACACCCCCAAAAGTACCTTATAAATTTAAAAAAATGTAAAATTGCAAAAAAGGAGCACAATAGATAAAAATATAATGAACAGAATCGTAACAACCAATAGTAAAAATAAAATTTCTAAACCTGTATCCTGCAAAAAAAAATGCAAATACAGTGTCAGAATTAACAAATGTTATGCCATTCCTGTATAGGTTCCGTTTATAACGAAATATAATGGAATGGCCAGATGGAATGCAAAACGGAAGCATTTAAGAGGCCTTCCATTTTGCTCCATCCTGATAGAAGTCTATGGGCAAACATAACGGATCTGGCTGGTTTCCGTTATGCAGGACAGAAAAAAAGTCCTGTTGACAGGAGGAAAGCAAGCGGATCCGTTATGCTTGCCCGTAGACTTCTATTAGAATGGAGCAAAACAGAATGACTCTTAAAGGCTTCCGTTTTGCATTCCATCTTGCCATTCCATTATATTCTGTTATAAACAGAACCTATAACGGAATGGCATGATTCTAGTGCGAATCCACCCTCACTGTTTTTCCCTTTCTCACACTGTAATTAATTAATTAAAATCAGACATTATGTGTATCCCTTAAAAAAAACATACAACCCATACTGCAGAAAACAGGCCCTCATATGGCTACTTCAATAACATAAAGTTGTGGGTTTTTTACGGTACTTTCACACTTGCGGCAGAGGATTCCGGCAGGCAGTTCCGGCAATCCGGATGCAAACGAATGGCATTTGTCAGACGGATCCGGATGCGGATCCGTCTGATAAATGCATTGAAATACCAGATGCATCTCTCCGGTGTCATCTGGAAAAATGGATCCGGTATTTATTTTTATCACAGATTTAAAGGTCTGCACTTGCAGATCCGGCATTCCGGCAAGTGTTCATGATTTTTGGCTGGAGAAAAAAAGAATTGCATGCTGAGGTATTTTCTCCGGCCAAAAAACGTAAGAGTGAACTGATGCATCCTGATGCATACTGAACGGAATGCTCTCCATTCAGAATGCATTAGGATAAAACTGATCATTTTTTTTCCGGTATTGAGCCCCTGTGACGGAACTCAATACCGGAAAAGAAAAACGCTAGTGTGAAAGTACCCTTTATAGGTGACATAAAAATGTTTTTTTAGTTTTTTTTTTTAATTAAAAACCACTAAAAGATAAAAAAAAATTATGTGCATTCTGATCTACAAAAAAACACCCATAATCTCACCAACAAATTATTCCTCATAAAGTTTTTTTTTTGCCATGATCCATATAAATTTTGTATAGTGTGAATGCAGGCATCTATTTCATATCCATCCATACATATTTTATAAAGTCTCTATTTAAAGGGGTTATCCCATGACTAATTTAAAAAATGTAAATGAGACATCATATAGTACAAGATAATTTATTTCTAACAAAGCTAGAACCAGCCCTGTACCTCACATGGATCCTTAGATCATCTATATTCATTGCTCTGCTAGATTTATTTCAAGCTGGCAGCTCAAGGGAAGTGTCTTTTCTGCTGCAGCTCAGAAGGCAGTTGAAGGCCATCTCTAAGAGCAGGGCAAAGAAATAAGAAAAAACAAACAAACAGCAGGTGGCGCTATACAGATGCATTTTATTGAATAACTCATTGGCTATTCTAAATTTTTAATTACATGCAATTACAAAATTATTTAGATCCAATAGCTAGTTTGAAAACTATCAACAAAATAAAGCCTACTTAGGCTGATTACCACACTTGTCCCAGATAATAAAACTACCATTGATTAAAATGCTTTCCTAAATGTAGGTACATGCGAGCAGTTTGAAAACTATGGAATATTTTTCATGGGACAACCCCTTTAAGGCTGCTTTATGTACAGTATAACTTGAACAAATGTGAGACAACATGACTAGAGTCAACTTACAGTACTTCACTAATATGTACTTTTTTATGTATAGCACCACTTTCTCTATCTGTAAAGCCACACCTCATTTATGTCCCAATGGAGATGCATGTGACAAGACATGTCAACCTCATACATTAAAACACACTTGGGGTCATTTATCAAACTGGTGTAAAGTAGAACTGGCTTAGTTGCCCATAGCAAGGTATGCAAATATTAAAAACTGTAAAAACACAAGCCATATTTCTAATAATGATTAATAAATGGATTTAGAGGCAAATATTGCTTTAAATATAGTGAAAATGCAGCAAAAGGACTGCCTTACCTAATTAATAATTTTATTAATGTAATCAGTTTCCCTTTATTACTTGTTTTCATTCAGGAACATTGTAAAAATGTGTATATATGTGAAAAAGTAATTTAAGGGTACTTTCACACTAATGTTGTTAGAACCCGGCCGGCAGTTCCGGCAACGGACTGAATGCCATCCGGCAAGCCATATACAAACAGAAAGCTTTTTTTTCCAGATCCGTTAGATGGATCCGGTGAAATGCCAGATCCGTCTCATCCGGTATCATCCGGAATAACGGATGCAGTATTTAAATTTTTGTCAAAGATCAAAAGAGAAAGTAGCTCCTCTTATATCCGGGCGCATGTGCAGACCGGAAAACTGGATCCGGCAATGCGTCAATTTCCGGAACACTTGGTATGAGATCCGGCATTACTACATCTCTATGGAAATTAATGCCGGATCCGGCAAGTGAGTTATTGTTCCGGGATTTTGGCCGGTCAAATTCCGGACAAGGGACGGGACGGAAGACATCCTGATGCATACTGAAGGGATTGCTTTCCATTCAGAATGCATTAGGAAAAAAACGGATGCGTTTTTTTTCCGGTATTGAGACTCTTTACCGGATTTTAATACCGGAAAAGAATAACGCTAGTGTGAAAGTACCCTAAGTGTAGTATGAACAAGTGAATATTTATTGTACTTCTGTGAATGCAGATTACGATTGCTGTTGGATGGCTGTAAAAAGAACCACATTTTAGCATCGGTATTATGGCTGGATAATATTCTATCCACTGGTTCCAAAATGTGTCTAAGGCTGTATAAATGAAACCATCATCCATGGATTTTGCAATACTTTATTTTTCATTACTATAAAGTTTTCCTATAGAGTTTATCTTCCTCCTTTTAAAAATATACCTAAAGGAGTTTTCCCATCTCAAACATTGATGTCAGATCGTTGACATTTGCCAACAATTTCAGATAGTGGTGGGTGAGGCCTGTTCTGGAACCTGCTACCATCTCCATATAGGGCCTCCCAAAGTGAAGGGACAGTAGCTGCACATGCATGGCCACCCTCTGTTTACCACAATGGGAGTTCTGAAAATAGCTGAGCTATAGCCACTATTTCCAGCAGTCCCATAGTAAAGAAGAGAACAGTGGTTGCACTTGCACAGTAAGCTCTCCATTCACTGCTGTTGGAATTCCAAAAAATAGCTGACCTATTTTCAGGAGTCCTATAACAATGAATGGAGAGCAGGTCACAATATGCCATCAATGACTGACATGGCCCAACCCCTTTTCACACATTTAAAATATAAGACCACACTTTTCTTTCTTCTTATTTTTTAAAGAATTTGTAGTTAATTTGAAGTTTGCAGCAATTTATTTTGTAGGGCTTTGTGCACACACTGTAGTTGCTGCCTAAGATTTATTTGCAACCAAAACAAGATTCAAAAATTTATACAAGAATGGTGTATGGTGTGAGATTCCATTTTAACATATTTAGACAATTGAATTTTTTCCCCTATGGGCTGTTAAATATAACAGCTCAGCCCAAGGATAGCCCATAACTCATTTTATTTAAATATCTTTTTATAGAACGCTCGGTTGTGCTTTTCCGCTGTGATTCCTTTCAGAAATGTTTTAATAAATTGCCAACTAGTAGTTGAGGTGCATTGTGTCAGCATGACAGTGTTCAATCAGTGCTTGCAGTATTAGTAAATGTCATTATAAACTGTTATTTCATTATTTAATAAAATAGACATATCAGGAGGGCTGACAGGCCATTTTTAAATTAGAATTCTGATCAGAAAAAGTAAAAGTTCTTCAATATATATCTATTTTGTTATTTAGTATTTTTATATAAAAGGGGAATGTGTTATATTCAGAATGTAGTTCTATCTGCAGGCAGCAGGTTATAGAGCAAGAGGAACAGGGCAGATTTATACACAGTTTTGTAAGTTACAATTTTTCACTTTAATCTCTGCTCAATTTGGGCTAAGGACTCCAGTGGGCTGTTCTATTTACGAACTGACAACTATTTCTGTATTAATATTTATATAAGAAAGATTATCAATCACTGATAAGGCTACACAGTAGATGACCACAGTGGGCAGGAATTTAAATGCTTGAAATACAAGTTAGGACTGATGCACACGACCGTATGTATTTTGCGGTCCGTAAAACGCGGATCCATAAAAAAAATGGATGACATCCGTGTTGGATCCGTCACAGCCATTTTTTTTGCTGTTGTTTGAATGCAGACTTTAGGTGGTAATACACATTAGTATAAAGTTGATCAAAACAGGAAATTTCAATACAGAAAATGTTAGTTGAAATGTAGCAATGAATGATCATTTTAGCCGACCAATGACAAACCATTATTATTTGAAAATAAGTCGGCCATGTTTAATATTTTTGTCTGATAGTCAGGCTATAAATCTTTTGTCCATCACCCAGTTTCAATGAACATGTATAGCCAGTATAAATAACTGTAATGGCCAATATGGACTAAAATGTGTATTGCCATGTCTGTGAAATGAAGGTTTACCAGATGTTTGTTCAACTAATGTTCAACCATCAAACAACTTCTATCTAATGTGTATGGCCGCCTTTAGTCTTTTCTCACAAATCAATATATCAATCTGCTCAGTTCATCTTGCTCTATAACAGGCTGCCTATAGATTGGACTGTATAATAATAGATGCAATAATCATCAAGAACACTGCCACTATCTATTCTATCATTGCAAACAAATAATGAAAACCTTGGTCCTTCCTTGCAGATTTTACTTGTCGCATTTTGAAAGCTAATATTTAGATGTTTGCTTTTGTTCTTAGATCCAACAGTTTTTCATAGAAACCAATAGCTTGCAAGCAAATATGTTGAATTATATTATAGTTATTAAAGTATTTTATAATACATACTATAATATGCAAATTATGCAAAACTATTGCTCTCCACTGAAGAGATAGTAATAGTCACGTTGTGTGTGTGACTTATGCATAGACAAGTTAAGATTTATTACCATCATATTCAGGATCTATGTGTCCTGGATAGGGTCATAAGAATGTGACTTATTAAAGGGGTTCTCTGGGTATTAAGAAAATGAAAATACTTAAATATTACTTTATTATAAATACATTCCCAAATACCTTTCATTAGTAATAATGAACAGTTTTGTCTAGGGAACAATCATCAGGGGAAATAAAATGGCCGCCATCCTATTAGTAAACAACAACACCTGTCCTAATCACACAGGAGGATGCTACTTCAAGACACTGAGCTAAAGAGCTGCCTCATCCTCCTCTTTAATCCTAAATACAGTTTAATATGATCTTCAGCTGAATCTCTATAGAAATGGAGTGAGTGATAAGCAGCAGAGCTTGTATGCAGACTCCTTTAGCAGAGCTCCACATTACCACAGTCTGTCCTGTCTATCCTCCCGGTACTTCATGTCTCCTCATGAACTCCAGTCCTACAGAGATTCAGCTAAAGTTCTTATCACCTATATTCAGGATCATAGTCCCTGACAAGTATAGCAGAGAGGAGGATGAGGCAGCTCTTTTATTCAGTGTTGTGAAGTAACTTGTCCTACTGTGTGAGCTGGACAGATTTTGTGTGTACTAATAGGACAGCAGCCATTTTATTTCTCCTCATGATTTCTCCCTAGACAAAATGAGGCATTATAACTAGTGAAAGGTATTTGGGAATTTTACAAAAATTTCTGTTATGCACTTATATCGTGCTACTATATTCTGTAGCGCTTTACAGACATTACATCAAGCTGTCCCCAATAGGGCCTAGAATCTAAGTTCTCTATCATTATGTCTTAATATATTTATAATAAAGTAATATTTAAGTATTTTTATTTTCTAAATTCTCAGAGAACCCCTTTAATCATAGGGGTAACTCCAGTGACTACTTGAAATGTCAAGCTATCCCATGACAGCGTGCTTTTTTTTAAAAGTGATGCTCTACACCTATGTATAACTAAGACTTTCAAGTGATGGTGGGAGATACTCTGTAAGGCAGTGGTTTGGTTGCTTAGGCAATCCTAGATGCCAAAGTGGTCCTTTTTGGATGCTGTGTCTTCCACTGTTGTTTGCAAATTTTAGGGGAAGCAGGTTGTTTGTAAGGGTATCACCAAGTTGCTAAAAAAATTATATGCATGTATACCTTATATAATAGACACTGAGCATAGTGATGCGGATTTATGAAAGTGTTTAAATTTAAAATGTCTTTATTGTCTATAGCATTCAGTCAGGGCGCAGCTTTCTGTTCTCGAGAGCACCATAAGAAATGAAAGCTGCACTGAGGTTGGCTACTACAAGCAACAAAAGCAATTATTGTAGAGTAGACAGTTTCATACGTTTCACATTTTTGAATCAACGCATATTTGCATTGTATGTATGAATTTATAATGAATTTGTTAAATGGACATTTTCACATATATTGCTGTATTTTACTTTATTTATTAAAAAACAGCTTTACAATATATCCATTAATTTCCACCAGGTTCTGAACTTATGCCCAAAGCTCTTTCTACAAGAATAGTAGGAGGAATATGGTGGTTTTTTACACTTATCATCATTTCTTCATATACTGCCAACTTAGCTGCCTTTCTCACAGTGGAACGCATGGAGTCCCCCATTGATTCAGCAGATGATTTAGCAAAGCAGACTAAAATTGAATATGGAGCTGTCCAAGATGGTGCTACCATGACATTTTTTAAGGTATGTTGTAATTATTTTATTGTGTGAATATGACATTGTTATTTCACTAAGATAAGTATAGCATTATTTAATTAATTTCCTAGTTGAAATAATAAATGTTTTAAATGATATCAAATAAATATTGCTTCTTTTCTGTGTGTGTGAAAAATCCTTTGTAAAAATCCACAACATATTTTTTTTGTATACTACTTAAGAATAAATGAGACAAAATATATGCCACATATATTTGTCTGTCACCCATTTAAAATTCGTTTTTGAAATCCCAGTGTTAAATATGGCAAGATATAATTTTCATAGTTTCAATATATTGGAATTGAATTGTATGAGATAAAAAAATTTTAACTTCTAAAACTGGGTTTGTCAATGAAGTGGAGCTGAAATTATTTGCCACAATTCATAGTAATGAACTATTACAGTTAGGCCTCTTTCACACGGGCGTCATGGTTTTGGGCCTGATAAGATGCGGGTGCGTCGCTGGAAAATGAACGATTTTTCTGCGCGAGTGCAAAACATTGTAATGCGTTTTGCACGAGCGTGAGAAAAATCGTCATGTTTGGTACCCAAACCCGAACCCGGACTTTTTCACAGAAGTTCGGCTTTGGGTTAGGTGTTGGGTAGATTGTATTATTTTCCCTTATAACATGGTTATAAGGGAAAATAATTGCATTCTTAATACAGAATGCATAGTACAATAGGGCTGGAGGGGTTAAAAAAATAAAAAATAATATAACTCACCTTAATCAACTTGTTCGCGCAGCCCGGCTTCTCTTCTGTCTTCATCTTTGCTGTGCAGTAGGAATAGGACCTTTGATGATGTCACTGCGCTCATCACATGGTCCATCACCATGGTGATGGATCATGTGACGGACCATGTGATGAGTGCAGTGACTTCACCACAGGCCCTTTTCCTCACAGATGAAGGCAGAAGAGAAGCCGGGGCTGCGTGAACTAGTGGATTAAGCTGAGTTAAATTATTTTTTTTAACCCCTCCATCCCTATTGTACTATGCATTCTATATTAATAATGCTATTATTTTCCCTTATAACCATGTTATAAGGGAAAATAATAATGATCGGGACCCCATCCCGATCATCTCCTAGCAACCGTGCGTGAAAATCGCACCGCATCCGCACTTGCTTGCGGATGCTTGCGATTTTCCCGCAGCCACATTCACTTCTATGGGGCCTGCATTGCGTGAAAAACGTGCAAATTAGAGCATGCTGTGATTTTCACGCAACGCACAAGTGATGCGTGAAAATCACCGCTCATGTGCACAGCCCCATAGAAATGAATGGGTCCGGATCCAGTGCGAGTGCAATGCTTTCACCTCACGCATTGCACCCGCGCAGAAAACTCACCCGTGTGAAAGGGGCCTTAGTGTTGAGCAAATCAAAGTATCTGAAGTGGACTTTGATCCGAATTTTATGAAAAATTTAATTTGCTGTGAAAACTAATTTTCTCATGCTTCATGGTAATTAATCAATTGTCCCTGAAATGGCGGTAAAAAAAATCATATTCAACTCATCATTTTAGCGTGAAGGCCGCTGCAACAGTCTTGATTGATGATCCCATGCAAAATCTTGTGCATGGCGACATATGACATCATTGTGTCACTGATTAACTTCTGAAAGCCCTAATTTTTAATCTTCAATCACAATCAGCAATGAACGCGACATCCAAGGGGTTCAATGCCGGGAGGCGGCGTAATCATCGTTCCCCATCATTGCATCCGCTACTCACAAAGAAATGCGATTCATGACGAAGTAATTCGCCACAAAGCAAATTTCTTTGTAAATTCAGCGAAGCAGTCAAATCAAAGTTTTCTAAGCTTTGCTCATCTCTAATCACAGTGCATAAAATAAACATTTATTATTTCTGACAATCCAGCTGCCATTGTATATTGACAAGCCAGTCGTAAAATTGGTACATTACAGGGGTTTTCTTGGATTTTAAAACTGACAAAAACTTAAAATCCATGCAATTTACCATAGCAATTTAATGCAGATTACACTGCATCTTTATGCTAAGTGAGATGATGTAGCTTCCATGCAATGAATTATTGCTAATTTTGGGCCAGCATGCTTTGCGGTCAATAAACGTGCGGGGACGTACTGGCACTCACTGTAATGCAGTGAGAAACAGTGATTGGCTGGCCAAAACACATCATCTGGTTCGGCTCAGTCTTAGGCCTCTTTCACACGGCCGTTTTTTTTCCCCGTCTTGCGGGCCGTTTTTTGCGGTCCGTATACGGTCCGTATACGGAACCATTCATTTCAATGGTTCCGCAAAAAAAACGGAATGTGTTCCGTATGCATTCCGTATTTCCGTTTTTCCGTTTAAAGATAGAACATGTCCTATATTTGGCCGCAAATCACATTCCGTTGCTCCATTAAAGTCTATGGGTCCGCAAAAAAACGGAATGCATACGGAAATGCATCCGTATGTCTTCCGTAGGCCTCTTTCACACGACAGTATGGCTTTTTCAGTGTTTTGCGGTCCGTTTTAAACGGATCCGTTGTTCCGTTTTTTGTTTCCGTTGTGTTTCCGTTTCCGTTCCGTTTTTCCGTTCCGTTTTTCCGTATGGAAAATACAGTATACAGTAATTTCATAGACAAAATTGGGCTGGGCATAACATTTTAAATAGATGGTTCCGCAAAAAACGGAACGGATACGGAAGACATACGGATGCATTTCCGTATGCATTCCGTTTTTTTGTGGACCCATAGACTTTAATGGAGCAACGGAACGTGATTTGCGGCCAAATATAGGACATGTTCCATCTTTAAACGGAACGGAAAAACGGAAATACGTAAACGGAATGCATACGGAACACATTCCGTTTTTCTTGCGGAACCATTGAAATGAATGGCTCCGTATACGGACCGTATACGGACCGCAAAAAACGGCCCGCAAAACGGGAAAAAAAAACGGCCGTGTGAAAGAGGCCTTAGTCAGGGAGAGCTGCAGCAGAAGGGACAGATAGTGTAGGGACAGGAATATTTTTTTTTTATTTTTTTTTAGGCAGGTTTTAGTGTTGAAAGGTGTTCGAGTCCCAAAAGTCCTTTTAAGTACTATTGTTTTATTTGGCTGCAATATATATTATTAACACAACCTGCCCTATATTGCGTGTAATTGTTTGGCCGCTACTGACAGTGACACAAACTTTGCTACATCTGTTGTGTTACATTTGCGCATCCCAAATATCTGTGACATTCAGTGTAATTTTTTCTCCGCTTGTGACAGCGCATTACCTGCGCTATATCTCCTATAAAACATTTACACATCCTAAATATCTGAGACATTCAGTCAAATTTTTTTTAGCTGCTGGGGACAGCAACATTTCCTGCGCTACATCTGCTGTATTACGTTTGCGCATCCTAAATATCTATGACATTCAGTGTCATTTTTTCTTAGCCGCTGGTGACAGCGACATTACCTGCGCTACACCTCCTTTATAACATTTGTACACCCTAAATATTTGTAACATTCAGTGAAATTTTTTTGCGCTTGTGACAGCGATATTACCTGCGCTACATCTCCTATATAACGTTTGCGCATCCTAAATATCTGTGATATTCAGTGTAATTTTTTCTTAGCCGCTGGTGACAGCGACATTACCTGTAGAGATGGCCTTGCGGTTTGCCCTGCGGTTGTTTCGCGGCGAACATTGCGTGTTCACGATTCGCCGAACATGCGAACATATGGAGAAATTTGCGCCTGCCATATTCTTTTACATTGTGAAGAACTTTGACCCATGACACATCCATCAGGTGGTACAGAACAGCCAATTGAGACATTTCAGCACATGGACATACCCCTACCTTATAAATAAACCTGATCTGGCCGCCATTTAACATTCAGTGTTTTGTCAGTGTAGGGAGAGGTTGCTGTGTGGAGCAGGGACAGGCTGTTAGGGACACAATACGCTAGCTAATAGGATCAAAAAAGGTCATTTTAAGGACTAGTATAGGTGTGCTATCTATATGTGTGATACACAGAGTGGTGCGATATACTTATAATAAGCTTTTATAATGAGTCAAAAACACATAGATCTATATAGTGATTACCTGGAAGTCAGGGACCTAGGGGCTAGGGGCTTACTAGGGCCATTTTTATATAGGGTAAGGTTCCGGACGGGGTCGCTCTTATCAGGGCGGGTGGTCTGTATTTAGGCTATCAGGGCCAGAATAGCACCCCCCTGTAGGGCAATATCAGGGACAGTTCTTTGCCCACCCTGTCCTTCAATACCACATCATCATCTAGCCCAGGGATAGATGTTTTTTGCTTTCCCTCCGGGATTCATGGATGTGCACTGGAATCCCCCGGATTGTGGTAGGACATATGGTTTCTGATTTATTGCCTACCACATCTATGCTTTTTGCCTAAAGGGGTTTTGAACTTTCTTTTAACTGATGATCTATCCTCTGGATAGATCATCAGCATCTGATCGGCAGGGTCCGACACCCAGGACCCCCGCCGATCAGCTGTTTGAGAAGGCAGCGGCGCTTCAGCAGCGGCGCGGCCTTCTTGCTGTTTACCGCTGGCCCAGTGACGTCATGACTAGTATCAACTGGCTAAGCTCTGTTCACTTGAATGGAGCTTAGCCCCGCCCACGCTAGTTGATACTTGTTGTGACGTCACTGAGCCAGCTGTAAACAGTGAGAAGGCCGCGCCGCTGCTGGAGCGCCGCTGCCTTCTCAAACCGATGATCGGCGGGGGTCCTGGGTGTCGGACGCCCGCTGATCAGATGCTTATGATCTATCCAAAGGGTAGATCATCAGTTAAAACAAAGTGCAGAAACCCTTTAACTTTAATAATTTAATTTATTTTCATTTTGAGGGATATCTTTTCCATTCACACGTCCGCAAAATGGGTCCGCATCCGTTACGCAATTTTGCGGAATAGGTGCAGACCCATTCATGTTCAATAGGGCCGGAATGTGCTGTCCGCATCCGCATTTGCGGATCCGCATCCGCATTTGCGGATGCGCACTTCCACATCTGTGCTTCCGTTTCCGCAAAAAAATAGAACATGTCCTATTCTTGTCCGCAATTGCAGACAAGATTAGGCATTTTCTATTATAGTGCCGGCGATGTGCGGTCCGCAAATTGCGGAATGCACATTGTCGGTGTCTGTGTTTTGCGGATCCCCAAAACACTTACAGACGTGTGAATGGAGCCTCATAGTAAAATTATTAAAGGTTACGTTTTATCTTTATGTATATTCTAATGGATTGCCTTCCTTGTACAATGTTATAATATACTTTCTATGTTAGAAAGTATATTATAGTGCATTTGTATTGTGCGGCAGTTGTGTGCGGTTCTGCTGCGAGACTGCAGGTATATAGAGGGACAAACGTTATTGGAACAAATAATTTCTAGTGGTGTGATATACCAGTCGCGCATCAAAAAAAATGATTGAAGCGGGGTGTTATATACCAATATACTTTCTTTATAGTGCATTTGGGCATTTCGCGTACGTGAAAATTATATTGCCGATATTTCACATTGAAAAAAATTATAAATGGAGATCGCAAATTTGAATAATACATCTGGTATGTCACTGTCCATGTTGTGGGACTATTTGTGCACTTCTAGTAATTATTTCTTGGCTGCAAATATGAGCTGAAGGTTTTTCAGGTTCGCCTGCCATTAAAATAAATGGGACCCGCCGCAAACTTGTGGTTCGCGAATATTTGATCGCGTTCGCAAATCGTCCAGGGAGATGTTCGTCCATCACTAATTACCTGCGCTACATCTCCATTATAACGATTGTGCATCCTAATTATCTCTGACATTCAGTGTAATTTTTTCTTAGCCACAGGTGACAGCGACATTACCTGCGCTACATCTCCTGTATAACGTTTGCGCATCCTAAATATCTGTGACATTCAGTGTAATTTTGTATTAGCCGCTGGTGACAGCGACATTACCTGCGCTACATCTCCTTTATAACGATTGTGCATCCTAATTATCTCTGACATTCAGTGTCATTTTTTCTTAGCCGCTGGTGACAGCGACATTACCTGCGCTACATCTCCTGTGTAACGTTTGCACGCACTAAATACCTGTGATATTCAGTGTAATTTTTTCGCGCTGGTGACAGCGACATTACCTGTACTACATCTCCTATATAACATTTGCGCATCCAAAATATATGACATTCAGTGAAATTCTTTCTTAGCCGCTGGTGGCAGCAACATTACCTGGGCTGGATCTCTTGTTTAACGTTTGCGTATCCTAAATATCTGTGACATTCAGTGTCATTTTTTCTTAGCCGCTGGTGACAGCGACATTGCCTGCGCTACATCTCCTGTATAACGTTTGCGCATCCTAAATATCTGTGACATTCAGTGTAATTTTTTCTTAGCCGCTGGTGACAGCGACATTGCCTGCGCTACATCTCCTGTATAACGTTTGCGCATCCTAAATATCTGTGACATTCAGTGTAATTTTTTCTTAGCCGGTGGTGACAGCAACATTACCTGCGCTACATCTCCTGTATAACATTGAGCATCCTAAACATCTCTGAGATTTAGTGTAATTTATTTGCACATACACTTACAAAACCTGCGCTACTGTACGTGTGACATACTTACAAGTACATATACTCGCTCAAGTCGAGAAGTTAGGGAAGGGGAAGTAGCCATGCTACTGATGGTTCACGAAGAGGCTGTGGCCCTGGGTGCGGCGAAACTGTGCCTGCTGCTAGAGCACAAGAAATACACTTATCCACAATATCTAGCTTTATGTCCCAGTTTGCAGGGTGGCGCAGGACACCACTCTCGAAGTCAGACCAGTGCGACCAGATAACCAAGAGTCTGGTCAACAGAATCCTCACTCTGATCCTCCTTCCTCCCACCATGGAGAGTCTTGCCAAACAAATGATCCCACACTCTATTCTGAGGAGCTCTTTTCATTGCCATTCCTTGATTTGGCCCTCTTGCCAAGCCCTTTTGAAGATGGACATGAGGAGATCTTGTGCACTGATTCCCAAACTCTTGAGCATCCACAGTTACAAGAAGATGACAGTGGGGAATGGCAATTAGTGTTTCACGAGGTGGATGATGAGGTGGATGATGATGATGATGAGACACAGTTACAAATAAGTCAATGGCAATTTGTGTTTTAAGAGGTTGATGATGAGGATGAGACACAGTTATCAATAAGAGAGGTTTGTTGTTAGGTCAGCAAGTCAGGAGGATGACCAAGAGTAAGGCAGTGGAAGATGAGGTGGTGGTCGATGAAATCACTGATCCAACCTGGGAAGGTGGCAAGCCGAGCGAGGACAGCAACACAGAGGGGGAGGGATCAGCAGCACTGCAACAGGCTGGAAGAGGCAGTGGGGTGGCAAAAGGGATAAGCGGGCCACACCAAACATGCACGCAACTGTTCCCCGGAGCAGCGCCTTGTGGCTATCTCCCTTGCCAAGGGGTAGGTGTTTTACAGTCTGGCACTTTTTTGAGGAATGTGCGGACGATAAAAGAATTGTCATTTGCATCCTGTGCCGTACCAAAATGAGCAGATGTGTGAACACTAGCAACCTCACCACCACCAGCATGATCCACCACATGGCATCAAAGCACCCTAATAGGTGGACTTCCTATTCCCCTGTGTTACGTGCTTGCCAATGCCCTGTCCAAGACGCAGGCCTCGATGCCTCCGGCCCTGCACCTGGACCTTCGTAAGCACCATCAGCTAGCACATCCACTTCTGTGTTCCAGCACAGCGTACATATGTCCATACCCTAGGCCTTTGAAAGAAAGCACAAATACCCAGCCACCCACCCACAGGCCATAGCACTAAATGTGCACCTTTCCAAATTACTGGCTCTGGAAATGTTCTCATTGAGGCATCCAAAACAATGATAGAAATGGCTGCAGCTCTCACCTCTGACTTTAATCCACGAAGCACGTAAAAAAGGCCAGAACTGGGCCTAATAGAAAATCCAATAGAATTTAAGAGAGAATCCAGCTTCTTGTGGAGTAAAAAATAGTTCTTTATTGGCTCATCATATAAAATCCACCAAAATCACAGGAAAAGGGTGTAGTAACATGTTTCGGGCTACAGAATCCAGCTCCTTCATCAAGACATAACACACATATTAAAACCATTCCTTTTTATGTAGCACAAGGTCCAACCCCCTCTAATCAGCAAAGTGCCCGCACCTGGAGCCTAGAATGGGAACCATTCAGCGGTCCAGGGAAGGAGATCCAGTATCACAGGTGATGCATACATACGCATAATGAACATATCTTAGGCCACTTTCACACCTGTGTTAGGTGCGGATCCGTCTACCATCCGCATCCGACGGATCCGTCCGCATTCTATGTAAAAAAGTTTAAGTCCAATTGTTAGTCAGACGAATCAGTCCCGACCCCACACCGAAAGTCAACAGGGGACGGATCCGCCCACAACCACACCATATTGAGTCAACGTCAAATGGATCCGTCCCCACCGAGCCCACTACAAGTCAGGACGGATCCGCAGGGCTCCACACGGCCAGGCGGACACCAAAATGCTGCAAGCACAAATACCCAGCCACCCACCCACAGGCCATAGCACTAAATGTGCACCTTTCCAAATTGCTGGCTCTGGAAATGTTCTCATTGAGGCATGGTTGTGTCTGATAATGGCCATAACTTGGTGTCGGCATTGGAGCTCGGCAAGCCCACACACATACCATGCCTAGCCCACATGTTCAACTTATAGGTTCAGCGGTTTCTCAAAACCTACCCCAATTTGCCTGGGCTACTAGTGAAGGTGAGCCGCATGTGTGCCCATTTCCGAAAGTCCTCTATAGCTGCCGCCGGTCTGGCAAGGCTACAGCAGCACTTGAAATTGCCAGCTCACTAACTGTTATGCGACGTGAGCATGCGCTGGAACTCCACGTTCCACATGTTGGCCAGGCATTGTGAGCAGCAAAGGGCAGTAGTGGAATACCAGCTGCAACATGGTCGTCGCCTTTCCATTCAGCTTCCACTCTTCACAAGCAACGAGTGGGCATGGATGTCTGACCTCTGTGAGGTTTTACTCAACTTTGAGGAATCAACACAAATGGTGAGCAGTGATGACGCTATTATCAGTGTAACCACCCCACTTATGTGTCTACTGAAATGCTTGCTGCTCACAATGAAGGCGGACGCTTTGCATGTGAAAGAGGTGGAAATGGGGGAAGACAGTACACAGGGTGATAGCCAGACCAGCCTCAGTTCACCTTCTCAGCTTGAATTGGATAATGATGAGGAGGAGCAGGAGACAGTTGCCTCCACTACAGAGGGTAGCACCAGTGGCGTCGCTACAGGGGGGCAAGGAGGGGCAATTGCCCCCCAGGTCATTGCTTGCCCCCCTGCTGATTCGCTGCTGCGCCCGGCCGCCCGCACTAGTGATGTCCGGTTCATGAACGAATCGTTCTTTTTCACTGAACCGGAGGAGTCGATTCACCTGACTGAGCTGATCCGTGTGAAACAGCTCAGTCAGATAGCAGAGCAGAGAGACGCTGGCAGCAGGGAGGGAGGAGCATAATCGGATCCTAGAGTGGAAGCTGGACACGTGGCATGAACTGTCGCTCTACGCCTTGGAGGTGCTGGCCTGCCCTTTCACCAGTGTTTTGTCAGAGAGGGTATTTAGTGCTACTGGGGGCATAATAACTGATAAGCGCATCCGCCTGTCAACTGAAAATGCTGACTGGTTGACTCTTATCAAAATGAACAAGGCCTGGATTGCCCCTGACTTCTCGACTCAACCAGAGGAAAGCGGCTGAACATAAAGGCACTTTAAATGTGGCTTTTATGGTGTATTGAATGCACTTATTAGGCTGCCCACGCTCCTAATGTTTTAGAGGGTCAGCTCAGCAGCAGATCCTCACCCCTAATGTTTTAGATGGTCAGATCACCATCAGGCACTCACCCATAATGTTTTAGAGGGTCAGCTTAGCAGCAGATCCTCACCTCTAATGGTTTAAAGGGTCACCAGCAGGCCCTCGCCCATAATGTTTTAGAGGGTCAGCTCAGCAGCAGACCCTCACCCCTAATGTTTTAGAGGGTCAGATCAGCAGCAGGCCCTCACCGATAAAATGTTTTAGAGGGTCACCAGCAGGCCCTTGCTCCTAATGTTTTTGAGGGTCACCAGCAGGCCGTCAATAATAAAGGGTGTATTGGAATGCCGATTCCTTGTAACTTTTGGCAGTCCTTTCACTTAGTGCATAGGCTTTATGAGTGTAGGAGTCCCACTACCTCAACAATTGTACCACAATGTGAATGAGACCCTCCTTTATGTGATATACAGGTTGTATCTGAGTGCCTCTTCCTTGAAATTTTTGGCAGCACTTGCACTTTATATACAATATACAGGAAATAATTTTTCCTAACAATTTTTCCTCTAAAATCTATTTTATCTTCGTTTTTGTGCGTATCATTGTCAGCCTGTAAAAGTGGCATACTACTCGGACAACATTGTTCCCAGCAGCGACCTGGGAGTCCAAGATGCATCCAGACATCCACACCATGCTGTTCCTGAACAATTTCAGTGGTGTTTCTATCAATTTCTGACCTTTTCCTATGAACCAGACACCCATCCCTCTTCAGAGCAGGGGGGTGTCTGGTTTAATGCTTGGGTTCTTCCACTGACTTTCATTGTGATCTGGTGCTCTGTAGAGCACCCGGGCATCCCAAAATGTTCTACTCGAGCACCCGAGCACTTTGGTGCTCGATCAATACTAATTATTACCAACAGACCGGAGGCTATACATGCTAACAAAATGTATACATAGACTATTTGAGAGTTGTAATCTGACTAGCATGTAATAATAATAATAATAATAATAATAATAATAATAATAATAATAATAATAATAATAATACAATATGTGATTGTGGTGTGAATTTGTTAACATATATAATTAACTGGAGATGGGGTTGATTGATCCTCTCAGTAAGTTGCTATTATCTAGGGATATAAGTTGTATCATGTCTTAAAAAATCAGAGGATTATCCGGTGGATGGCCTCTAGATAATTTTTTTTTAACCTCTCTAACCCCTGTATGATCACTTAGTTTGTTATGTCTATTAACTGCACAGTATGAGGGCAGTGCAAGTGACCTGCAGAGACAAGTTACGTACACTGTGGAGTATTTACTGCATATTCAAAATCTATTCAAATAGCATCTATGGAGTAGCTAGAGGATCAATTACTACACAATCTTCCTCCTATGCAAGGGCATGATGATGATGATGATGATAGTGATGAAGAGTCATGCGAAACAAGACTTTGTGCCTCATTTAGCATTTTCACAATCTGCAAAAACCCATATCCATATCATTTGGTGAGCTGGAAAATTACTATAGTAATGGCATTTGCTATTGCCTTGCTCTTTTAACCACAATTGCTTAGGCATCCTGAGAGCTAGAAGTTCAAGTGATATCACCTCTGACTTCAGAGTTGTCAAATACTCTTTGTTATGTCCCATTTTTTGTTGTGCTGAATACTGATCATTATTAGTGTTGATCTTGAATATTCTAATCACAAATTTTTATTGCGAATATTGGCACTTCGAGAATTTGCGAATATCTAAAATATAGTGCTATATCTTCGTAATCGCGAATATTCTAGATTTTCTTTCATCAGTACCCATGATCCCTCACTGCTTCTTGCTTGGGTGCCAATGAGAAGGCTGCAGTATCGTCTACTTTAGGAGTAGTCTTGATTGCAAATTATCGTATCGCTAATTTTTATCGTGAATTTTTATTACGAACTTTCCGATTGCCGATTTTTGCAATCAAGAAAATAATGACTGGAGATCACGGATTCTCAAATTCACGAATATATGATGAATATTCGCCCAAATTTTTCCGAAATATCTTGAATTAGAATATTTCCCCTGCCGCTCATCACTGATCATTACTATTGTCATTGTTTTCCTCTATCTCTGAATCCACTTCCCCACACTTTACAGGGCGCAGTTTGCAGGCTCTTTTCAATGTATTCAATGTTATCAATCATAATTCTCTGTATTGAAAAACACATTTTTAACTACATTGATGGGCTACACCTTTTGCCTAATCCCTTGTATTTATGTAAGCCACACAGCTAACATTGCCTATTTTATTGTGTCCCATACAAAGGCAACCACAACTACTTTAGCAATTGCCGTGCTACTTGCATTCTTTTCCGTATCACTTCCAAGGAAACTTTGTGACTTCAAACTATCTTTGTCATTCTATATTTCTACTGTTAACTGAGCATCATCTTTTGTCTCACCAGCAAGTTTACCCTTGCTTGCTGGGGATGTTGGATTTTATGATGCCTGTTGTACGACCTTGTACAGACAGCAGACTAGCAAACCCTACAAACAGCCCAATTTTAAAGTTAGCCTGGAACCAGTTACATTGCAAATGTACTGGTAGCAAAATATATCACCCTTTTCTCATAAAACTGACTTTTTATCCATTTTGTCTTTGAATATAAGACTTAACATATTAACATGGTATATAAGGCTAAAAAAAGACATTTGTCCATCCAGTTCGGCCTGTTATCCAGCGAGTTGATCCAGAGGATAGCAAAAAAACAAACAAACTGTGAGGTAGAAGCCAATTTTCCCCACTTAAAGGGTTTCTGTCACCCCGCAAAACTCATTTTTTTTTTTTTGGATAGTTAGATTCCTCATAGTGCGATATAGGAGAATATAATGCTCTTACTTACTTTCATGCGGCCGATTCTTTATAAAACGAACTTTTATAATATGTAAATGAGGGCTCTACCAGCAAGTAGGGCGTCTACTTGCTGGTAGCTGCTGCAGAAATCCGCCCCCTCGCCGCGTTGATTGACAGGGCCAGCCGTGATCTCCTCCTCCGGCCGGCCCTGTCAGTAATTCAAAAATCGCGCGCCTCGCGTCATTCGGCGCAGGCGCTCTGAGATGAGGAGGCTCGTATCCTCAGCACTCCCTCAGTGCGCCTGCGCCGATGACATCACCGAAAGAGAAGACGTCATCAGGCGCACTGAGGGAGTGCTGAGGAGACGAGCCTCCTCATCTCAGAGCGCCTGCGCCGAATGACGCGAGGCGCGCGATTTTTGAATTACTGACAGGGCCAGCCGGAGGAGGAGATGACGGCTGGCCCTGTCAATCAACACGGCGAGGGGGCGGATTTCTGCAGCAGCTACCAGCAAGTAGACGCCCTACTTGCTGGTAGAGCCCTCATTTACATATTATAAAAGTTCGTTTTATAAAGAATCGGCCGCATGAAAGTAAGTAAGAGCATTATATTCTCCTATATCGCACTATGAGGAATCTAACTATCCAAAAAAAAAATATGAGTTTTGCGGGGTGACAGAAACCCTTTAAGGGGGAAAAAAATCCTTCCCGACTCCATTCAGGGAATCAGAATAACTCCCTGGATCAACGACCCCTCTCTACTAGCTATAGCCTGTATAGACTTATATTGACTAAATGCAGTAATTTTACATTTTTATGTATATTTCAAAAAGTAGTAGTATAAAGCTAATGTGACATTGTTGACAAATTATTAAACTTCCTCTCAGTATAGCATAATGTATTGAAGTCTCATTGTGCATTATTTCTTCTTAAATGTCTAACCCCTTTAACCCCTTAGTGCCATAAACAATTTAGATTTTTTTTTCAGTTTTTTTTTTTACTCCCTGCCTTTCAAGAGTGATAACCCTTTTACCCATCATTCAACCCCTCAGATGCCAGGTTCAATGCTGATCACGGCATCTGTGACTCATATTCGGCAGCTCATGGGTTAATCAGGGGTTTAAAAAAATTATACTCACCTAAACCACTTGATCTTGGAAAGGCCGTCCACTCCTGTCATGATTGAAGAAAAAATTGCACTCTCTAATGGCACCATTTTATATTCCATTGAATGTATTGGGAATATGGAAAAAGGTATTCATTCGGTGGAAATAGAAATAAAAAACACAATTTAGCCAATGATTTATGGGTTTTGCATTTACAGCTTTCACTGGGCAATAAAAATGACATTACTTTTTTCTGTGGGTCAGTATGACTATAATTATGAAACATTTTTAGTTTTTGCTATGTTTTGGTAATATTAAAAAATAAAACTCTGAAAAATATTATTTTCCTGGCCATATTATGACTTTTAATAATTTTTTATATTTTTATCTATGGAGCTTTGTGATGACTCTGCAAAACTATCTTTAGATTTTACTGATACCAATTTGGGGTATACATGAATTCTTGATCACTTTATTTTTACTTTATTTTGCTTGGGAGGTGAATCAATAAAAAAGTCAAATTAGGCATTACATTTTTTTTAAGGTGTTCACCATACAGGAGCAGCATTTTTTTCCTTAGGAAAGAGGAAGATTTGAAATGTTCATTATTTTGTTTTTTATATATTTTTTTATTTTATTTTGACCTTTTTTTATTTTATTTTTAGTTGCCTAGGGAACTTGAATATGTGATGATTAGATCGCTCATAACTAAAGATGAGCACATTTTAAAAAAATTCTATTTGGCAGCTTCGCTTTTGACAATAAATTTGATTTGTTATGAATTGCTTAATAATAAATCACTTTCCATTGTATGTAGCAAGCACAATGACAGGAAACAGCGATTTTGCCACCCTCATCATTTAACACCTCACCTGTGACTCATATTCAGCTGTTCAGGGGTTAATCAGGGATTAAAAAATTATACTCACCTCATCCTGTCTTGATTGAAGAAAATCTCTCAAAGGACCTGTGGAGAGTGTGATGATATCACCACCTGATCCGTACGGTGACATCAAGTGGATGAGGTAAGTATAATTATTTTATTTTTTTTACTTTCATTCACTGTTTAGGAAAAATGTATTTATTACCAAGAAGCATGAGGAAATTTGGCTTTGTGGTGAATCAAATTTTTCCTGAAATTTGGATCGAAGTCCAGTTCAGATACTTTCATTTGCTCAATACTGCTCATAACTGTCGATCTATGGTGCGATCACAATGTTTCTATTATGCCCTGCCTGAGGCAGTGCTTAAATGGAACTTTACTATGGCAAGCCTGAGAGCTATTAGATGGACCAAGGCTGTCATAGCAACAAAATGGTTGCAGTGGGTGTCTTGGCTATCTAGTCAACAGAGGGAGCCCCCTCCCTCCAAATGACTACTAGATGGCATGTGGCCACTCAGTTGTCTCTGATCACAGATGCTACCCAACAGATCTCTGCTTTTAAAACAGCAGGAATACGGCAGCCTTGACATCATGTTTATAGCCCGACATCCATTATACTTATATATATATTTTACACAGCATAACATGTAAGAGAATAAACTAGCATATATATATATATATATATATATTGTAGGAAGGCGCAAGGGTTCCGTCATTGGTGGAAGGTATGTGTCACCGAGATTCCTGGCCTCGGTGAGGTAAGAGCTGGTAATTTCATGTGTCAGCGGCAGCTAGTGCTGGCTGATATGGTTTTGCTATTTAGTATGGCTGTAAAGCCAATCCGGTCCGGCTCTTACTGGGAGCAGCCAAAGCGCAGGGTGGGTGGCTTCTCCCCACTTTCCAGGACGGTTCTTGGTTTGGGCTATAAAACACAGGCAACACTGTCAGGTGGTAGGAATATACTCCTCTCTGACAGTGAAGGTCTGTCAGTCTCTGTGTTGGGACCTGGGGGTTTGGGCCTGGGTAAAGGCCTGCTACCTTTTTGGCGTGAGAGCAGGTGGTTTCTGCTATGTCCAAGGATGCGCAGCTTAGTATCAGAGAACATGGAGTGAGCTGCTCTCAGAGTGCTCCAGGTTCCCTCAGCAGCACAGGGGAGAAGGAAGCAGTCCCTCCCTCCCCCCTGTGCTGCTGCTTCTGCCAATGAGGGGAGAGATGGGCGGAGGAGAGGAGGGATTGTGGCCACAGTGCACCCTCCCCACAGTATTAAAAATATTGGTGGCGCAGTGTGCCCTCCCCCCCACCGCAGTATTAAAGTCATTGGTGGTGCAGTGCACCCCCCCAACCCCACAGTATTAAAGGAAGGATTCCTCTATCCTGTTATCAGAGTCGTTAAGGCAAAAACCTGGGGCTCTAATTGGTTGATATGACAGCCTGGGGCCTTGTGAAGGTTCTTATCATAGTATTCTATTGCAGTCTATTGGACAAGTAATCATAATATCGCATGTACAAGTCACCTAAGGGGACTAATATGTACAGTTAAAAAGTGAACATATGGTTTTTTTTTGTTTGTTTATCTAAAAGAACATAAAAGCCACCTTTTTCTAACAATTGTAAGCGTGTTAAATGATCAGTATTATAGAGCTGGTACTCATCGTTTATAGAGTGGTAGCAGCTTGGTAGACTGTTAATGTACCCATTGAACACAAATGATGTACATGCATGTGATTTTGCATTGTGTTTTAATCATAATACCTTTTTAATATGGTCTTTAAGTGATAACAGTGAATGTTGACTTCATAACTTTATCTGTTGTGTCCTTGATAGCATTTACTATCCTATATTAAATAGTATTTGTTGATATTATAGTAAATTCAGCTATGTCTATGTCTAGACAGTGGAGAAGCAAACTGGGGAAGGCATTGTATATTGCTATTTGATAATGGATTCACCGAGTCTGTGTGTAAGGGATTATTTTCTATGCAGGGAAAAATAAAGGAGAAGGGGGTAGCAAGACAAGATGACTGAGCAAAAACCTGGTCCTGGCAATCAAAAGTAATGGAAAGGGACTGACAAAGGAAAAAGGAGGAGCAAGCATGCACAAAGTGGCTCTTAGTTCAGTTATCTGCTTATTTATATATACACTGTGTGCAGAATTATTAGGCAAATGAGTATTTTGACCACATCATCCTCTTTATGCATGTTGTCCTACTCCAAGCTGTATAGGCTCGAAAGCCTACTACCAATTAAGCATATTAGGTGATGTGCATCTCTGTAATGAGAAGGGGTGTGGTCTAATGACATCAACACCCTATATTAGGTGTGCATAATTATTAGGCAACTTCCTTTCCTTTGGCAAAATGGGTCAAAAGAAGGACTTGACAGGCTCAGAAAAGTCAAAAATAGTGAGATATCTTGCAGAGGGATGCAGCACTCTTAAAATTGCAAAGCTTCTGAAGCGTGATCATCGAACAATCAAGCGTTTCATTCAAAATAGTCAACAGGGTCGCAAGAAGCGTGTGGAAAAACCAAGGCGCAAAATAACTGCCCATGAACTGAGAAAAGTCAAGCGTGCAGCTGCCAAGATGCCACTTGCCACCAGTTTGGCCATATTTCAGAGCTGCAACATCACTGGAGTGCCCAAAAGCACAAGGTGTGCAATACTCAGAGACATGGCCAAGGTAAGAAAGGCTGAAAGACGACCACCACTGAACAAGACACACAAGCTGAAACGTCAAGACTGGGCCAAGAAATATCTCAAGACTGATTTTTCTAAGGTTTTATGGACTGATGAAATGAGAGTGAGTCTTGATGGGCCAGATGGATGGGCCCGTGGCTGGATTGGTAAAGGGCAGAGAGCTCCAGTCCGACTCAGACGCCAGCAAGGTGGAGGTGGAGTACTGGTTTGGGCTGGTATCATCAAAGATGAGCTTGTGGGGCCTTTTCGGGTTGAGGATGGAGTCAAGCTCAACTCCCAGTCCTACTGCCAGTTTCTGGAAGACATCTTCTTCAAGCAGTGGTACAGGAAGAAGTCTGCATCCTTCAAGAAAAACATGATTTTCATGCAGGACAATGCTCCATCACACGTGTCCAAGTACTCCACAGCGTGGCTGGCAAGAAAGGGTATAAAAGAAGAAAATCTAATGACATGGCCTCCTTGTTCACCTGATCTGAACCCCATTGAGAACCTGTGGTCCATCATCAAATGTGAGATTTACAAGGCGGGAAAACAGTACACCTCTCTGAACAGTGTCTGGGAGGCTGTGGTTGCTGCTGCACGCAATGTTGATGGTGAACAGATCAAAACACTGACAGAATCCATGGATGGCAGGCTTTTGAGTGTCCTTGCAAAGAAAGGTGGCTATATTGGTCACTGATTTGTTTTTGTTTTGTTTTTGAATGTCAGAAATGTATATTTGTGAATGTTGAGATGTTATATTGGTTTCACTGGTAAAAATAAATAATTGAAATGGGTATATATTTGTTTTTTGTTAAGTTGCCTAATAATTATGCACAGTAATAGTCACCTGCACACACAGATATCCCCCTAAAATAGCTAAAACTAAAAACAAACTAAAAACTACTTCCAAAAATATTCAGCTTTGATATTAATGAGTTTTTTGGGTTCATTGAGAACATGGTTGTTGTTCAATAATAAAATTAATCCTCAAAAATACAACTTGCCTAATATTTCTGCACTCCCTGTAGTTTAAAGGTAGCAGTGAATTTCCTGGTGAAAGATTCCCCTTAATTTGCAAAGGATTTCAATTCATAATTCACAAACTTCTCTTTATTTCAGAACTAGCAGAAGGACCCGGATTTGCACGGGTATATTTAATCTATTTCATTTAATGTTTGTGTGTGTCGTTAAAAGATATCAACAGCATCCACTATAATAGTGACTGCTATAGTACCCACCCCTTTAACAGTGACCTCCACAGCAGCTGCCCCTTTATTAGTGACCTCCACAGTACCCGTCTCATTAACAATGATTTCCACAATAAACCTGAGCGTGGGCTACAGGGAGATAGTATATACAGCTGACGGAAGTAGATTTTTAACTTTATTTTTTCAAACCCGTCGGCTACAGAATGGGGACGTGGCCTAACCAGGTCAGGGCCGTGGCTTAGCGGGACCTGGGGGCGGGGTTTTTAAGTTTGTCTTTTGAGGGTGACCTGAATGGCCACCCTACCTGCCCCCTTAACTGTGACCTTCACAGCTCTCAGCTCTCTTAACAGTGTCATCTACAGCACCCTGCCCCTTTAAAGCTGACCGACAGCAGTGGAGAAAAATGACTGGGTTGTTATGGAAACCTGGTGTAAAACTGTGTTTATGTGGAGACTAAGGGCCTGCGAGCTTCTATTGGATGACCAGACTTCTATTGGCTAATGCATTTTTTTTTAATATCCCAGGAACGGTACGTCCTAGAGACCTGAGACCCGATCGAAAACCTTCCCAGACACGTGATGTACTTGTGTGCCAAATTTTGTGATTGTAAATGCGACGGTACGGATTCCTTTAGCAGACATACATACACACATACACTCAGCTTTATAGACTCACCTAAAGAATTATTAGGAACACCTGTTTTATTTCTCATTAATGCAATTATCTAGTCAACCAATCACATGGCAGTTGCTTCAATGCATTTAGGGGTGTGGTCCTGGTCAAGACAATCTCCTGAGCGCCAAACTGAATGTCAGAATAAGAAAGAAAGGTGATTTAAGCAATTTTGAGCGTGGCATGGTTGTTGGTGCCAGATGGGCCGGTCTGAGTATTTCACAATCTGCTCAGTTACTGGGATTTTCACGCACAACCATTTCTAGGGTTTACAAAGAATGGTGTGAAAAGGGAAAAACATCCAGTATGCGTCAGTCCTGTGGGCAAAAATGCCTTGTGGAGAATGGGCCGACTGATTCAAGCTGATAGAAGAGCAACGTTGACTGAAATAACCACTCGTTACAACCGAGGTATGCAGCAAAGCATTTGTGAAGCCACAACACGCACAACCTTGAGGCGGATGGGCTACAACAGCAGAAGACCCCACCGGGTACCACTCATCTCCACTACAAATAGGAAAAAGAGGCTGCAATTTGCACAAGCTCACCAAAATTGGACTGTTGAAGACGGGAAAAATGTTGCCTGGTCTGATGAGTCTCGATTTCTGTTGAGACATTCAAATGGTAGAGTCCAAATTTTGCGTAAACAGAATGAGAACATGTATCCATCCTCTGATGGCTACTTCCAGCAGGATAATGCACCATGTCACAAAGCTTGAATCATTTCAAATTGGTTTCTTGAACATGACAATGAGTTCACTGTACTAAAATGGCCCCCACAGTCACCAGATCTCAACCCAATAGAGCATCTTTGGGATGTGGTGGAACGGGAGCTTCGTGCCCTGGATGTGCATCCCTCAAATCTCCATCAACTGCAAGATGCTATCCTATCAATATGGGCCAACATTTCTAAAGAATGCTATCAGCACCTTGTTGAATCAATGCCACGTAAAATTAAGGCAATTCTGAAGGCAAAAGGGGGTCCAAAACCGTATTAGTATGGTGTTCCTAATAATTCTTTAGGTGAGTGTATATTAGATTGGTTTACCTTTGAATACCCTTTGATGAATACACTCACATATTCGTTAATTACATATACACCTCTTCTATAATTGTAGGATTTTACTAGTTCTACGGCGTAAAGTCATGATTTTAGTAAGACACGGTGGCGAGTATTGCTTTCTCTTTCTTTACTTAAATTATAGCAGCAACAGACACAGGAAGAGAAAAAAAACACCAGTCACCAAGGTAACAGGCCACTCCTCCTTGACCCAGCTAGTATAAGAACCAGCTCCACCTAACAGTCCTCCTCTATCTTGGTAACCACTTTATGCGAACAGGCGAACCAAGATCTGGAAACCGTGGAACTCCAAACATCCCACTGGAACTTGAACCATACGAATTGGAAACTGAACGATTCTGGTGTGACTTGCCAACGTAGAACTAACCGCATGGCGATGAAACGAAGGAAACTCCGGAAAAATGGATCCTGAAGGCATCAACCTAAAGGAAGGAAAGGAAAACGTAGTGGATCAACACCGTCCTACCAAAGTGGGATAATCTGATACACAGCTGGAACATATGCAACATCATAAAATGCAATCAAACATTTCACCTGAGATTACGTACTTACCATACCCAAGAAGGAATCAAGGGTGGGAGAAACCAAAGGATGGGTCAATACTCGCCTCTGTGTCTTACTAAAATCATGACTTTACATCGTAGAACTAGTAAAATCCTACAATTTTATCACAGACACGGAGGCTTCCTATTGCAAGTTCAAAGCTGCATGACCACCGTAGAGAAAACATGAGGCGACGGGCGAAAGTAAAAATCCCGAAAGGTAGACTCACGCGACCAATCAGCCGTCCTTAAGATGTCCTGCAACCGTGCCCCTGAAGCCATCATGGAGGTGGCGGAAGCACTACGCGTGGAATGAGCCGTAAAAACGGAAGTGTCCACACCCGCAAGTGAAAGGATCCATTTGACCCAACGTGCCAAGATGGTACTAGACACCGAAGCAAAGGGGGAGCAATACGAGAGGAAAAGATTGGAACAGGCGGGAGAGCGGTGAACCGCCGTTCTGGACTCGTATTCACGAAGGCAGGCAACCGGCACAAAGCTGGTCTCGCCGGAAACGCCGGATAAGAAACCAAGCGTGATGACGTCTTAGTATGTCTAGAAATGTGAAAGGTCACCCCGTCCGGAGTAAACGACCTAGCGGTAAAATCCAAGGCTTGCACATCATAAACCCGTTTGCAGGATACCAAACACAAGAGGGAAACCAACTTGGCCGAGAGTTGGCACAGGGAGAGATCCGTGTTGGAAGGCCAGGAAGAAAAAAGTGACAGAACACAGGAGACATCACAGGTGGATGAATACCTAGGACTGGGAGGGCGAGACAGGTGAGCCCCCTTAAGCAGACGGCACACTAAAGGGTGTTGCCCAGCTGGGCAGCCATCAAAACCCTGGTGCGCTGAGGAAATGGCCGATCTGTACACGTTAATGGTACGATAAGCCCGACCCTCCTCGAACAATGACGTCAAGAATCGAAGGACGTTTGGAACAGGGGCTGATACAGGATCCCGGTCCCGTCCCATGCACCAGCTAGCCCATGCCTTCCAGGTGGACCGATATGAGCGTCTAGTGCCAGGGGCCCAAGCATTGGCCACTAATTGTCTAGTCGAGATCGGAAGTCCCTGGAAATCCCAGGGACCCCGAAATCCTCCACGCCAGAAGGGGCAAGGAGCCCTCCACCAGAAGGAGGTGAGACTGACCGTGGGGCCCCAAGACGAGATCCGGAAGAGCTTGCAACAACCTGGGGATATCCACCGTCAACTCCAGGAGCTGGGGAAACCATACCTAAGATCTCCAGAATGGGGTCAGTAGGACCAGCTCGGCCGATTGGCGTCTGACCTGAAGGAGTACCCTGGGGATCAGGGAAGGGAAGGCGTAGAGAAGCGAGTTGGACCAATCCTGGAGAAACGCATCCACTGCTTCCGCCGCCGAATCCGGCCGCCAGCTGTAAAACCACGGAACTTGGGTGTTGAGCCGGGATACAAAAAGGTCGACTGACAACAGGCCCCACAGAGAACAGATAGCAGAGAAGACCTCTACGTTGGCTTCCAATCACTGCTGTCCGACCAGTGGCGAGAGCTCCAATCTGCCTCGACATTGTGGAGGCCTGGAAGATAGTCTGCCCGGACGAGAAGATTTTTGGAAAAACAATAGTTCCAAAAGTCCTTCGCTAAACGAGCCAGCAAAGAGGAGCGAGTGCCGCCCATGTGGTTGACATATCTCACAGCGGACACATTGTCCATGCGAAGGCATATGCACGCATTCACGGTGTCGTTCGTGAAACTTCTGATTGCGAAGGATCTGGCCAGCAATTCGAGGGCATTGATATGGAGGTTGGACTCCTCCCGCGACCACAGGCCCCCGGTGGATACCCCGTCGCAGTGGGCCCCCCAACCGAGGAGGCTGGCGTCCGAATCCACCGTGAAATCCTGGCGGGAGCCAAAGATGGCTCTGCCGTTCCATGCCGACAGATTGTGGACCCACTAAGACAGCTCGTCTCGTGTCTCCACATCCAGGGACATCATGTCTGCATAAGAGGAGCCCCTGCGAAGATGTGCAATCTTCAGGCGTTGGAGAGCCCGATAGTGGAGGGGTGCTGGGAAGACCGCCTGAATGGAGGATGAAAGAAGGCCGATTATGCGGGCCAGGTGGCGTAGCGAGAGTTGGAGGCGACGCAAAGTGCGTCGCAGCTCTTTGCGGATCGCGCGCACCTTTGCCAAGGGAAGGCTGAGGGATTCCGCCTCCGAATCCACAAGGAAGCCCAGGAATTCCATGCGCCTGGACGGGGACAGGCAGGATTTCTCCCGGTTGAGAAGGGAACCTAGTCCCGAGAGGAAGTCTGTTGTCCACTGAAGATGGGACAGTAACATCTCTCGGCCATGAGAAGGATGTCGTCTAGGTAGATGATAAGATGGACACCCCTGCCCCGAAGCCAGGACACTACTGGGTGCATGAGCTTGGTGAAACACCAAGGGGCCGAAGAGAGGCCAAAGGGAAGACAGGCAAAACGCCAGACCTCCTTGTTCGAGATAAACCTGAGAAGATCTCTGGACGGGTCCGCAACCGGGACCGTAAGATATGCATCTTGGAGATCTAACTTTACCATCCAATCTCCAGGAAGAAGCAGGTCTCGCAGGAGGTGAATGCCCTCCATCTTGAAGTGCCAGAGCGCGGAGGTTGATGACAGGACGCATCTGACCTCCTTTTTTCTCTAATATGATGCTCAATACCCCCAGGGCAGTGGAGGGAGCCCGTTCTATGGCCCCTTTGCGGCACAGGGCGGTAAGTTCCTCCTGGACCAAAGCGCGGTCCGAAGAGGACAGAACTATCGGGTGAGGGTGCGGAATGTGGTCTGGGGAATCTACCAAGTCGATCTGAAAACCCCTTGACTGTGGAAAGGACCCAACAGTCCGAGGTGATGATTTTCCAGGGAGTGAAAAAATGCCGGAGTCTGCCCCCTACAGGTGGATTGGAAGAAACATGAGGAAGCTGCATTCTTTCCGTATGGGCGTCTAGATCCGGGAGTGCCTCTGAAACCTCGGGAACGCCATGGTCTTCTACAGGAAGGGAAGAACTGGGTCTGCTGGCGTGGCTCTTGGAAGGAGGCTCCCTGGAAGCCAGACTGAGAAAAGGAGCCTTGGCCCCCGGTACGGGCCTGGTTAGAAGACCGGCCAGACAGACGGCCCCTGACACTGCCGGCCATTAGAGACCCGGCCCTGAAAAACTCTTCTCATGGAAGATTGCGCCTTGTCTAGGGCCGTGAAGGCCCCTACGTAACAACCTAGGTCTTTAATAAAAGAGTCTCCGAACAAGAGGCCCTGGGCATCCTTGCCCGGCTCAGTGAGGGCGAGATTTGCCAGTTTGGGTTCTATTTTAAACACGATGGCTTTACGCCTTTCAATTGACAGAGAAGTGTTGACACTTCCGGCCATACAAATTGCCCGTTGCACCCAACCTCGGAGTTCCTCCGGGTCGACCTGTTTATTTTCCGCTCTGGTAGACTCTGCTAGGTCAAACAATTTTGCCAGCGGGCCGAAAATGTCTAGCAGCTTGTCCTGGTAAGCTTTCAACGCGGAATCCAGTCCCTTACGGGGATTCCAACCTAGCTTGGCTAAGAATTGCATCATCTTAGGGTCCACCGTAGGGGTATCGCAAACCTTATTGGGGACAATAGGCCTAGGACATTCCACTTTAAGTTTATTACGGGCCGCCTTGCTAAGCGGACGGCGGACCCAGGATTCTAGGTAACTGGACACGTGGTCCGCAGGGAGCCATTTGGCGGACCTAGGGTGGTGTAATGCATCCGGGTCAAATAAAAGATCCCCAAAAGGGTCCGTGAGCACCCCCTCCGCGGTCACGGAGCGTTCAGTGGGTGTGCTAGAAGGGAGAACCTTTTGTGTAAGTGGGTTTGAAGGACCCGGGTCCTCCATCTCCATGGCGTCCTCATCCTCCTCACTAGACCCGATTTCTGAGTCGGAGTCGCTCTCATATTGTGCTCTAGCACATTTCCACTGCCGCGCCCGTTCTGCCTGGCGTGGTAAGGCTCTTTTGCGTGGACGAGGCACGCTATCCTGTGGGTGAGACACGTCACCAATCATAAGAGTTCTGGAGGCCTGAGCGTCATGATGGGATTCATCTACCGCAGGGGGTTCAGTATGCCCCGAGCGTGAACTCTGTGCTGCGCACTGGGCGCCAGAGGAGTGTGCCAGGAGTGCCTGTGACAGTGTGTGGGAGATGGTGGCCGAGACCGAACCCATGGCTGAGGCAATGGCGTCAGCCACTGCCCTCTGGAAATCCGATGGGCCCCCAGAGGTGGTTAAACTGGGGATGGTTGGGGTACTGATTGCCTTAGACTGAGGGACGGCCAGGGTTTGGGGAGAAACGCAGTCTCCAGGAGGGGGGAGGGGAGTGTTCGGATCAGACATGATACCGCCACAAGATGGAAGAATCCAGGGATCTAACCTGATTAAAATGCACTAGAAGCACAGTGATGCAGGGAGCAATGTCAGCAGTGCACGGCAGGCAGTGCGACTAACAAGATGGATGTCAAAGTCACGCGAGACTTCCGGCCTCCGGGACGCGCACGCTGCCGCGATCTCGCGAGACTTCCGGTGGTACAGCTGGAGCTATGGCGAGAGAAGCAGAGGGAAGCGCAGCCAAAGCGGGGAGAGAGGCGCAGGGGGGACCCAGACTGGCGGAAAACGCACAGCGGGCCAGAGGCGGTCGGCGGTAGGTGTACCCAAATAGATAAGCAATACTAAGGGTAAAACAATAAATCGAATAACAGAAAAAATACAAACACTAGAGAGGAGTACTCATCTCCTCCTGTGAGCAGCAAAGAAAGAGGAGGACTGTTAGGTGGAGCTGGTTCTTATACTGGCAGGGTCAAGGAGGAGTGGCCTGTTACCTTGGTCACTGGTGTTTTTTTTCTCTTCCTGTGTCTGTTGCTGCTATAATTTAAGTAAAGAAAGAGAAAGCAATACTCCCCTCCGTGTCTGTGATAAAATCCAAACTATTATGATTGAATTTCTTCCTTTATGACAGTGATATGTGCCAAGAGAGAGCATTTTCCATCAAACCTGTCATTAGTCTGCAATTTACAGAAAACCTAATTCCAAAGTTATAACTACCTTTTCCAGAGGCTAAAATTCAGTTTGCTGCACTAGGTCTGACTCTTTATTTAAGTACTCTGGCAAAAGCAGATTTGCGTTATGACACCCACTTTGGCATGCATTACCTGGAGAACATTACCCGTAAATCTCCTCCCCACAGCTATGCTCCTGATGGCACAATTGTTGAAGGAACTTAGAAAACAGTACTGACAAGGTAACAATAGAGAATACATATTCCTCTTCTTTTTTTCAGCTGCATATAAATATATAAAATATATGACTTTTCATACTGTAAATATTATGTGCTCTATTTATAAAAGAAATGACTGATGCTAGACTATTTCCTGGAACTTACATAGTCTGATATTTTTCCATTCACTCTTTAGTGAAATCAAATGCATAATCATATAGTATTTTTGGATACTGCTTGATATAAAGAATGCTACTACAAGTCATTGCTATAGTATGTTTTTATTACACTTTCTCTAGAAACAGAGAATACAAAATGTAAGGGCTCACTTTTTGAAGCTAACGATTCACTGAAGCTAGAATAAAAAGAAACCAGACAGCACTATTGATAAAGATGTTCTAGGTTGCAGCACTTTTTTTGTGGCACTATGTAATGAGCTTGTTTCAAATCACAGCATGAGAAAAGTACTTCTCCTGTAGTGTATAATAAGCTGCATTGTAAAATGTTGCATGAGCAGTTCCTACTACTGATTGGATTCTGAGTGCTATAGTTAAATGCAGTCAGATGTAAAAAATGTGCTGTCTGTCAGATGAAAGTAAACTTTGCCTCAGGCTTTCATGTTGGGTTTACTGCTCAAAAACATTTTAACCCTTGCATTACTATTGTACCTAAGCTTTAACGAAAGAAGCAAGTCTTAACCAAAACTGTGCTGTAAATATACTGACTGAACAAAACGGCTTGATCTGTATAATTACTAGCAAAATAAACTGTCATAACTCAGTAGTGTTGGGAAAGTTTGAATTGATGGTAGTTTTTTTTGGAGAATTTTTTTTAGCTTAATAATTATAAGAATGAGTAATTTTTGTAATTGCTAGATATTTTTTCTTTGTTTATTTATGAATGCTTATTAACAATTAAACATATAACATTTGTTTTTTTACAGTAGCCTCAGTTACATCCCTTTCACAATACCCCCCCCAAAAAAAAAAAAAAAATCTATCCCTGCTCCATAGATCTCTCCCACTCAATATGTTTGTTGGATAGCATATGTTTATCAATCCATACATTCCACATTAACATAAACTTCTGTAATTTTTGTCTTGAGATCCACTTTATCTTTAACAGTGAATCATATGGTTAGAATATCTGATCCACATCTGAATTGAAGAGGGCCTGTTTATTAATCCACTCTTTAACAATACATACTCTAGTACCTGTGTATCAAAGTGCAAGGTCATAATAATTAGAGATAAGCAAATCAATTCAGTTTAAATCAAAATCGACCTGAATTTTCCAAAAATACAGGTTGAAACTAAATCTGAATTTTTGTCAATTCGATTTGGGCGAATTTCTCAAAGAGATATCAGACATTTTTCAGATCAAATGACAATAAAAATGAAGAACCAGAATCACATTCCCCTGGGAGGAATTTGTCACCCAAAAGTTAATGTTTTTGTACTATTAAAAAAAGTGTAAATATAACTATGCAGTGCATTTTTTAGAGACTGTTTGTTACCCCCAGCTTCCATGTGTCAACCCATAGCGATATAAGTCCCTTTAAGTTTGACATTACTAATGCATTCTTTGCATTAAAGAGATGAAAAGGAGTGACATAAAGTCTTAAGTGTCATCCACAACTAGTTAGGGCAATTGGGGCACTTTTGATTTGACAAATCTAATCCAAATACATTTTTCAGGAGATTCACACATCATTAATAATCATCTTTAGAAGCATATATTTCTATGAATTAAATGCTATAGTTGCCACTAAAATCATATAGTTGCCATTGTCATAACAACAACCCAGTTGTAATCTACACCATTGCCCTTTGCAATAAGATAAGATATACAGAACAATTGTATGTCTGGTAATACATAAAACAGAAGACTAAGTTAATGCACCATAGCTTTGTGGCAGTCTTAAATTCTAAAGTTGTTGTCTTACATACAATGTTGTCCACTATCCCTTAAAAAATCAATAGATGTCAATAAATGAGTTATTTCATGATGTGGTGGAATTAACACTAGTTCTACTTTATTGACACTATATACACTACTTACAAAAAGTTTGGGATATTTGGCTTTTAGGTGAAATTTATGGAAAACTTAAAAAGTTCACGCTATAGTAATGATAGGGCATTTAAGTAGAAGCGGGCAATGGTGATTTCCTGATTTCAAAGAATTTTTAGAATCAAAAGTCAACAACAGTTGTGGGTATATCCCCACAAAAAATTTGAATGTCTCAATAACTTCTCATGTGGCCTTCAGCATCAATTACAGCTTGACAACTATGTCTCATGCTGTTCACAAGTTGACTTACTGACTGCTGAGGCATGGCATCCCACTGTTCTTGAGGGGCGACTCTCAGGTCATTGAGGTTTTGGGGTACAAAGTTATGAGCCTCTACACGGCGACTCAGCTGAACCCATAGGTTTTTAATGGGATTCAGGTCTGGAGAAAGTGTAGGCCTCTTCATTTGAGGTACCCTAGTCTCCAGCAGCCATTCCCTAATTATGCGACCTCGATGAGCTGGCGCATCGTTGTCCAGGAAGATGAAATTATGCCTATGCTGTTCATGCATAGGCACAATGACTGGATTAATGATGTTATTCAAGTAGTATGGGCTTGTCACTATGCCATTCACAAAGTGTAGGGCAGTTGTGTATTGACTAGACACACCTGCCCACACTGTAACACTAGACCCACCAAAGACTTGTCTGGTGACAACAGTGGCTGATGCATAGCGCTCTCCATGGCGTCTCCAACATCATTGGTTGCCATCATTTTTGCTCAGTGTGAATCGACTTTCACCACTGAACAGCACTCAGTGTAGATGCTCCCTGGCCCATGCAAGAAGATGATGCCTGTGTATGGTGCTATGGTCAGGTACCCTTATAGGTCGTCTTGCACACAGATCCCACTGATGGAATGGTTTTGAATGGTATGGTGTGACACATGGGTGCCTCACCTCCCTTAAATGTGCCTGGAGTTGTGTGGCATTCATCTTCTTCCGCAGGAAATTGTTCACAATGAAGCAGCCTATGCCTTTTTTTTGACTCTTCCAGTCTATCTGTATCTCTTTTGCAACCTGCTGATGACACTCTGTGCTCAGTGGCCATTTCCATCTGAGAACATCCTGCTTGAATCCTCGCAATAGTGAGGTACTGTTGATGGATTGTTAGGTGTCATCTTGGTTTCATGATGTCAAAATGTAAATAGCATGATGAGGAGGACTGTTTAAATACCAATTCTAATTGAACCAGGAAATTTATGGAAAACGTAAAAAGTTCACGCTATAGTAATGATAGGGCATTTAAGTAGAAGCGGGCAATGGTGATTTCCTGATTTCAAAGAATTTTTAGAATCAAAAGTCAACAACAGTTGTGGGTATATCCCCACAAAAAATTTGAATGTCTCAATAACTTCTCATGTGGCCTTCAGCATCAATTACAGCTTGACAACTATGTCTCATGCTGTTCACAAGTTGACTTACTGACTGCTGAGGCATGGCATCCCACTGTTCTTGAGGGGCGACTCTCAGGTCATTGAGGTTTTGGGGTACAAAGTTATGAGCCTCTACACGGCGACTCAGCTGAACCCATAGGTTTTTAATGGGATTCAGGTCTGGAGAAAGTGTAGGCCTCTTCATTTGAGGTACCCTAGTCTCCAGCAGCCATTCCCTAATTATGCGACCTCGATGAGCTGGCGCATCGTTGTCCAGGAAGATGAAATTATGCCTATGCTGTTCATGCATAGGCACAATGACTGGATTAATGATGTTATTCAAGTAGTATGGGCTTGTCACTATGCCATTCACAAAGTGTAGGGCAGTTGTGTATTGACTAGACACACCTGCCCACACTGTAACACTAGACCCACCAAAGACTTGTCTGGTGACAACAGTGGCTGATGCATAGCGCTCTCCATGGCGTCTCCAACATCATTGGTTGCCATCATTTTTGCTCAGTGTGAATCGACTTTCACCACTGAACAGCACTCAGTGTAGATGCTCCCTGGCCCATGCAAGAAGATGATGCCTGTGTATGGTGCTATGGTCAGGTACCCTTATAGGTCGTCTTGCACACAGATCCCACTGATGGAATGGTTTTGAATGGTATGGTGTGACACATGGGTGCCTCACCTCCCTTAAATGTGCCTGGAGTTGTGTGGCATTCATCTTCTTCCGCAGGAAATTGTTCACAATGAAGCAGCCTATGCCTTTTTTTTGACTCTTCCAGTCTATCTGTATCTCTTTTGCAACCTGCTGATGACACTCTGTGCTCAGTGGCCATTTCCATCTGAGAACATCCTGCTTGAATCCTCGCAATAGTGAGGTACTGTTGATGGATTGTTAGGTGTCATCTTGGTTTCATGATGTCAAAATGTAAATAGCATGATGAGGAGGACTGTTTAAATACCAATTCTAATTGAACCAGGAAATTTATGGAAAACGTAAAAAGTTCACGCTATAGTAATGATAGGGCATTTAAGTAGAAGCGGGCAATGGTGATTTCCTGATTTCAAAGAATTTTTAGAATCAAAAGTCAACAACAGTTGTGGGTATATCCCCACAAAAAATTTGAATGTCTCAATAACTTCTCATGTGGCCTTCAGCATCAATTACAGCTTGACAACTATGTCTCATGCTGTTCACAAGTTGACTTACTGACTGCTGAGGCATGGCATCCCACTGTTCTTGAGGGGCGACTCTCAGGTCATTGAGGTTTTGGGGTCAAAGTTATGAGCCTCTACACGGCGACTCAGCTGAACCCATAGGTTTTTAATGGGATTCAGGTCTGGAGAAAGTGTAGGCCTCTTCATTTGAGGTACCCTAGTCTCCAGCAGCCATTCCCTAATTATGCGACCTCGATGAGCTGGCGCATCGTTGTCCATGAAGATGAAATTATGCCTATGCTGTTCATGCATAGGCACAATGACTGGATTAATGATGTTATTCAAGTAGTATGGGCTTGTCACTATGCCATTCACAAAGTGTAGGGCAGTTGTGTATTGACTAGACACACCTGCCCACACTGTAACACTAGACCCACCAAAGACTTGTCTGGTGACAACAGTGGCTGATGCATAGCGCTCTCCATGGCGTCTCCAACATCATTGGTTGCCATCATTTTTGCTCAGTGTGAATCGACTTTCACCACTGAACAGCACTCAGTGTAGATGCTCCCTGGCCCATGCAAGAAGATGATGCCTGTGTATGGTGCTATGGTCAGGTACCCTTATAGGTCGTCTTGCACACAGATCCCACTGATGGAATGGTTTTGAATGGTATGGTGTGACACATGGGTGCCTCACCTCCCTTAAATGTGCCTGGAGTTGTGTGGCATTCATCTTCTTCCGCAGGAAATTGTTCACAATGAAGCAGTCTATGCCTTTTTTTTGACTCTTCCAGTCTATCTGTATCTCTTTTGCAACCTGCTGATGACACTCTGTGCTCAGTGGCCATTTCCATCTGAGAACATCCTGCTTGAATCCTCGCAATAGTGAGGTACTGTTGATGGATTGTTAGGTGTCATCTTGGTTTCATGATGTCAAAATGTAAATAGCATGATGAGGAGGACTGTTTAAATACCAATTCTAATTGAACCAGGAAATTTATTGGGCAATTCATGGATCAAACACATGTTGTGAATTTTGCCGTTAAGCTTCTTGTTAGAGAACAGCAGGTTGTGCAAAAAATACCTAAACATTGAACAATTGGACATGTGCATTCAAAAGTTTAGAGAAGGTCACATTAAGTTTACTTACAAAGGTTAGAGTGCATTTGAGGTTCATCCTGAAATTTAAGCCAACAGCCAAATATTCCTTTTTGTGAGTAGTGTATATGTTGATATGTTAAATAAAATATTTAATAATGAAGGATAGACTTACCTTTCCTTCCTTGAACCAATATAACCTCTTCAAAATCACACTTAAACTAGAAGAAAAAAAAACTCTCAATATTATGACTTTTTTATGTACATTTTAAATTTTTGTCTGAAATAAATTTAGCTGATGCACAACTCAGGTGACTGAAGTTCATTTTAACTACTTGGTGACATAACAAATTTTAGTTTTAGCATTTTTCCCCCTCTTTGTTTCAGGTGTCATAACTTTTTAATTTCTTTCTTCAGTTTAGTAGCAGTTAGACCTGATTTTGCGGAAAGTTATAAATCAGGTCTGGAGTGAAAGAAGCTGCTATCATTCCAGTCCCAATTTATAACCGCTATATCTCCCTATGTAGAGTGCTATTCTGGTCTTGTTGTATAGCCTGGATTGCTTTGAAACAAGTCCAGGCCCATATCTCTTGCTATGACCAATCCTGCTGCTCAAGTTCTGTGCTAAACTGTTAAATACTTTTTTCAAAGCCCGAGCAGAGCTCAGGCAAAATTATTGATTGGATAATTCACAAATATCCCCATAGTCTTATAAAAGGTTCAATAAACTTAGACATTAACAAAGTAGGATTAACCCTTGGATCCTGCAATATGGTGTCTATAGGTTCACAAATACAGTGGCATCCGAAAGTTTGGGCACTCCTGGTCAAAATTACTGTACTATGAACTATTTGAAGATGAAATTGTCTCCAAAAGGCATACAGTTAAAAATGACATATTCCCCTTGTATTTTAAGCAAAAACATTTTTTTTTTTTTTTTATCTTTTACATTTTCAAAATACCATTAAAGGAAAAGGGCCCGGAGCAAAAGTTGTGGCACACTGCATAGTTGGTACCTAGTGGCACCCCTTTTGGAAAGTATCATAGCTTACAAACACTTTTTGTAGCCAGCTAATAGGCTTTCAATTCTTGTTTGATGGATATTCATTCATTCTTCCTTGCAAAAGTTTTCCAGTTCTGTGAGATTCCTGGGCCATCTTGCATGAGCTGCTCTTTTGAGGTCTATCCATAGATTTTAACTGATGTTCAGATCAGGGTACTATGAGGGCTATTGTAAAAACTTCAGCTTAAGCCCATTGAGAAAGCTTATCGTGGACTTTGAGACGTATTTTGGGTCATTATGCACTTGTAGAAGCCATCCTCTTTTTCACCTAAGCTTTTTTGCAGTTGGTTACATGTTTTCTTCCAGAATTTGCTGGAATTTCATTGAATTCATTCTTCTTTCTACCCATAAAATGTTCCCCATGCCATTGACTGCAACACAACCTTAAAGTATGATTGATCCACCTCCCCATGCTTAATGGTTGGAGAGGTGTTCTTTTCATGATATTTTGTGCAATTTTTTCTCTAAACATACATTTGCTCATTGTGACCAAATAGTTATATTTTAGCCTCATCAGTCTAAAGGACTTATTTCCAAAATGCATCAGGCTTGTTTAGATGTTCTTCTCAAAACCTCTAATGCTAAATTTTGTGCTAAGGACATAGGAGAAACCTTTTTCTAATGATTTTTCCATTAAGGCCATATTTGTGCAGGTGTCACTGAACAGAAGAACAATGTACCACAACTTCACATTCTGCTAAATCTTACTGAAGGTCTTTTGTAATCAAGAGGGGTTTCTGATTTGCCTTTCTATCAATCTTACGAGCAGTTGCCTCTGAAATTCTCTTGTCCTCCACTGTTTTTAACTGTAATTTCCAAATTACATTTGAAACTGAGGAAATTGCAATTTTTAACTACACTGAGCAAAAATATAAACGCAACACTTTTGGTTTTGCTCCCATTTTGCATGAGCTAAACTCAAAGATCTGAAACATTTTCTACATACACAAAAGACCCATTACTCTTAAATATTGTTTACAAATCTGTCTAAATCTGTATTAGTTAGCACTTCTCCTTTGCCGAGATAATCCAGCCCATCTCATAGGTGTGGCATATCAAGGTGCTGATTAGACAGCATGAATATTGCACAGGTGTGCCTTAGACTGCCGACAATAAAATGCCACTCTGAAATGTGCAGTTTGATCATACAGAACAATGCCACAGATGTCGTAAAGTTTGAGGGAGCGTGCAATGGCATGCTGACTGCAGGAATGTCTACCAGAGCTGTTGCCCATGCAATGAATGTTCATTTCTCTACCATAAGTTGTCCCCAAAGGCGTTTTTTAGAGAATTTGGCAGTACATCCAACCTGCCTCACAACCGCAGACCACGTGTAACCACACCAGCCCAGGACCTCCACATCCAGCATGTTCACCTCCATGATCATCTGAGACCAGCCACCCGGATAGCTGCAGCAACAATCGGTTTGCATAACCAAACAATTTCTGCACAAACTGTCAGAAACCGTCTCAGGGAAGCTCATCTGCATACTCGTCGTCCTCATCGGGGTCTGGACCTGACTGCAGTTCATCGTCGTAACCAACTTGAGTGGGCAAATGCTCACATTTGATGGCGTCTGGCACGTTGGAGAGGCATTCTGTTTACGGATGAGTCCCGGTTTTCACTGTTCAGGGCAGATGGAAGACAGCGTGTGTGTCATTGTGTGGGTGAGCGATTTGCTGATGTCATCGACTGGCCGATGGTTGCGGTGGGGTTATGGTATGGGCAGGCAACTGTTATGGACAAGGAACATAGGTGCATTTTATTGATTGCATTTTGAATGCACAGAGATACCGTGATGAAATCCTGAGGCCCATTGTTGTGCCATTCATCCACGACCATCATCTCATGTTGAAGCATGATAATGCACGGCCCCATATTGCAATGATCTGTACACAATTCCTGGAAGCTGAAAACATCCCAGTTCTTGCATGGCCAGCATACTCACCGGACATGTCACCCATTGAGCATGTTTGGGATGCTTTGGATGAGCATATACAACAGCGTGTTCCATTTCCTGCCAATATTCTACAGCTTCGCACAGCTATTGAAGAGGAATGGGCCAAAATTTCACAGGCTATAATCAACAACCTGATCAATTCTATGCAACAGAGATGTGTTGCACTGCGTGAGGCAAATGGTGGCCACACCAGATACTGACTGGTTTTTTGACTCCCCCCCCCAAGTATGGAAAAACTATGCACATTTCAGAGTGGCCTTTTATTGTGGGCAGTCTAAGGCACACCTGTGCAATATTCATGCTGTCTAATCATTACCTTGATATGCCACACCTGTGAGGTGGGATGGATTATCTTGACAAAGGAGAAGTGCTCACTAACACAGTTTTAGACAGATTTGTGAAGAATATTTGAGAGTAATAGGTCTTTTGTGTATGTAGAAAATGATTTGAGTTCAGCTCATGCAAAATGGGAGCAAAACCGAAAGTGTTGCATTTATATTTTTGCTCAGTGTACTTCAAAAGGCTCAAACTTAAACTTTTGCCATGGCCCTCACAGTTCCCTTATTTGAACATCATTGACATTTTGTGGCTAGAGGTAGTTCATGCAACACAGTCCAGGAATCTCACAGAACTGAAAGACTTTTTTTTAAGAAAGTCTCTTGGCTGGCTTTAAAAAGCATTTATAATCTTTGATACTTGCCAAAGGGGGTGCTACTAGGTACTAACTATGCAGGGTGCCCAAATGTTTTCTTTAGGCCCTTTTCCTTTTTTTATTTTGAAAATGAAAAAGATCAAAATAAAAAAAAATATGTTTTTACTGAAAATACAAAAGGCATGTGCCTTTTGGAGATCCTCAACTTGTAAAACTGTTCACAGTAACAGTAATTTTGACCAAGGATTTCCAAACTTTTGCATGCCACTGCATGCTTTTGTCATTGGGTCACCACAGTGCCATGATATTAAAAGGTCCTTCTGAAGAGATACGCCTTGGCATGGTAGAGTTGGGAGCACAGTGTGTGTTCTTTATTTTTAGTAGAGTTGAGCTGACACCTGGATGTTCAGGTTCGGCCCGAAACTTGACCCCGAACCCCATTGAAGTCAATGGGTACCCAAACTTTTGAGCACTAAAATGGCTCTAAAAATGTCATGGAAGGGCTAGAGGGCTGCAAATGGCATCAAAATGTGGTTAAGAGCATGGCAAGTGCTCTGCAAACAAATGTGGATAGGGAAATTTCTTTAAATAACATAAAATACGTAAAAATAAAAAATAATAATCTTGATCTAGGAGGACGAGGTCCATATGGAGTAGGAGGTTGAGGAGGCGGTGGATGTGGCGGTGTAGGTGGAAGCGGCAAGCGGCGATAGTGGATGAGGAGGTAGCCTACACTGATTTTTGGTTTTAAATTATTATTATTTTTTTTTAAATTAGGGTACACCCCAATACATTGGGAAATATAACCTGTGATAACCCCCTCCAGTCGTGCTAAACACACGTTCAGACAATACACTGGCTGCAGGGCAGGCCAGCACCTCCAAGGCGTAAAGGGCAAGCTCAGGCCATGTGCCCAATTTGGAGACCCAGAAGTTGAAGGGGGCAGACCCATCAGTCAGTACGTGTAGGCGTGTGCACACATACTGCTCCACCATGTCGCACGTCCCCGTGATGTTCACAATCCAATTGGATATCTTCTCTATCAACTTTCGATGTTCTTTTATATCCCTACCATGGTGATAACGGGTGGCAGGGAATCAGGGTTCCAGGCCGGAGAGGGAGCCTGAGAAAGGAATACCACATCCAAGGGAGGTCAATGGATGAAATTAAATGTAATCGAGCGGAAATGTGGGACAAAGTATTGAAGCATAAGTTTCCAAGTTAAGGAGGGGGCACGCGGCAATTACCCACTCCCGACTCGGGGAGGTAGTGACGATAAATAACAATACAAGACTATTAGATGCCCTGTTAATGAAATGATTAATAAAAAAAATATAGGGAATGTCACTGGGGTATTTTGCATTTGGAAGCGTTAGCCAGGAGAGGCCCTGCTGCCGCTTTGTTGACTCTAGATAACTTCTGCCTGATCGCACGTCCCTGTGACATCCACCATCCATTTGGATATCTTCTCTATCAACTTTCGATGTTCTCTTCTGAGCCTACCATGTTGATCAGCTAGTTATCGGCGAATCAGGGTTCCACGCCGGAGAGGGAGCATGAGAAAGGGATGCCTCATCCAAGGGAGGTCAATGGCTGCAATGGGATGAAGTGGAAATGTGGGACAAGTTATTAAAGCAGAAGGATCGAATGAAAGGGCCAATTAAAGACGAATTTTTGAAATTTAAGTCCCTGTCACCTATGCAGAGATGGGGGTTTTCAACACCAGAAATGGGTTAATGTCACCCACCAATGGAACAGATTATTTTTTTAAAATTTTGGCCCCTGTCACCTATGCAGAGCAGGGGTTTATTCACGGCAAAAATTGTAAAATGTAAATAAGTAATAGTGGGGCACTCTCTATAGTATTGAGAACAGTAGGGTTTATTAATAAAATGTATATAAAAATTTATAAATATCCAATTAATCTATAGTACAATTAATTGTAGCAAAATCAGAAACAGCAATAATATGCAGGATAATTAGAAGTACAATAGATCTCATAACACTGTGTTCCTAAAAGAGTATCAGTCAATTGTCAATCAATAAATAACCTCCAATAATTCCATATAACTAGAATACTAGTCGTCATCCAGACCCACAGTAATATTAAATCGTCCACAATGTTAAGAGATATATCAATGTGATTAACCCCTACAGGCAGGGCCGGATTAAGAGCATCATGGGCCTGGTGCTGAGGATTTTGCTGGGCCTTTTTATGGAACTGCACTCAGTGTCTTAATTACATATATATTTTATCGATACCATTAAAGTATTTTGTTCCTGCAACTACCCCTTCATTTGGCTTCTATCTTGGCAACATGGAGGGGGACCACGGGTGGGGCACCCTCAGGGCACTATAGTGTCAGGAAAACCGCTTTGTTTTCCTGACACTATAGTGATCATTTAACATGACTATGAAGATTACTGTTTTCTAGCTGCTGTGGACTGTGGACAACAGCAGCTAGAAACAGTAATTTTCATAGAGCTGTGTTATGATTTATGGACACAGCACTCAGCATGCTTAGCCAGTCAGATAGAAGGCTGGCTAAGCATGCTGAGAGCTGTGTCTAAATAACATAACACATTAAAGGGATTCTGTCACCAGGTTTCACCCCTGTCAGCTAAAAATATGCTGATGTTCAGGGCGTCTTCACGATTCCTAATGTGGGCTTATAAATGTCATCTGTGGGCTTATTTAGCTTAAAAAACAGCTTTTACTAACCTTCAGTCAAACAAATAAGGTGCCCAAGGGGATGTTAATGAATGCAAGGTGTCGGCCGCACCCGCCGCCGTTCGTGCCCAGCGCCGCCTTTGCGGACTTCTGCGCCGCCTCCTAATCCTCTGTGCAGCCTCTCGCTCTCCCTCCCTCCCCCCTCCTCCTGCTGTAAGATCTTGCGCATACAGGGGTTGAGCGAAGTGCCGGCGCATGCGCACTTCGCTGTAAGAAGCCAAATGGAGAAGTCTGCACGGGCGCATCAGGCAGAGCCCTGTGCGCAAGCGCGAGATCTTACAGCAGAAGGAGGGGGGAGGGAGGGAGAGCGAGAGGCGGCACAGAGGATTAGGAGGCGGTGCAGAAGTCCGGAAAGGCGGCGCTGGGCACGAACGGCGGTGGGTGCGGCGGGCATCTTGCACCCATTAACATTCCTTTGGGCACCTTATTTGTTTGACTGACAGGTTAGTAAAAGCTGTTTTTTAGCTAAATAAGCCCACAGATGACATTTATAAGCCCACATTAGGAATCGTGAAGACGCCCTGAACATCAGCATATTTTTAGCTGACAGGGGTCAAACCTGGTGACAGAATCCCTTTAAAGAAATTACTGTTTCTAGCTGCTGTGGACTGTGGACTAGCAGCTAGAAACAGTAATTTCTTTAATGTGTTATGTTATTTAGACTGAGCTCTCAGCATGCTTAGCCAGTCAGTAATTTCCATAGTGCTGTTCTGATTTATGGACACAGCTCTCAGCATGCTTAGCCAGCCTTCTATCTGGCTGTGCTTCTTGAGAGTCACAGTCCACAGGCTCAGAAACAGCCAGATAGAAGGCTGGCTAAGCATGCTGAGAGCTGTGTCCATAAATCAGAACAGCACTATGATTGCCCTCCCTTCCAACTGGATGAGTTTATCTGATACCTGCCCTGCTCCAGAAGCTCCTGCTGTCTCACGGGCTGGTGTGGCTGAGCGCTGTGGGCCGTGTGCTGGTCGAAACTGCTGAGTAGGTTGTACACAGCGCAGCGTGCAGGAGGGATAACCGCGGGCGCGCTGAGGTCATATCCGGCGGGCCGGCATTACAGGAACCGCACCAGCTGCTCTGACGTCCTGCCGCCGGATATCCTGTGACGTATATCCGGCGGCAGGACGTCAGAGCAGCTGGTGCTGTTCCTGTAATGCCGCGGCCCGCCGGATATGACCTCAGTAGTGATAGGAAGTTCGGATCTTTCAGATGAATCGGTTCATTTGAATCAGCTCATTCAAATGAACCGATTCATGAATCGGATCTTTGGTTCACTTGGTGAGTCACTGACTGCTGAGCTGACTCGCAAGTGAACTGAAGACTCTAGGTGCCGGTGCGCATGCGCAGATGCTATCCATTCGATTCACTTGCTGCTGCTGACTCAGTCGGCTCTTCAGCTCTCTAATGAGTGAGTCAGGATCAGGAAGAGTGATTGATTATAGTGATAGTGAAGGGAAGCTGAGGCTGACGCCGGACAGGAGTACTCAGGACAGGAGTCAGGAGCTGTCACTGTGGTGTGCATTGTTGTCTGTTGTGCATGGTTACCCACAGGGACAACAGTCTGACACTGACAGTAGTACAACGAACCAAGTGAAGTGAAATGTGAATGCACAGGGAAAACTATGTGCTGAACTGATAACAGTATTACAGTAACACAGTCACTGGCTGATAATAAAATAGTCCCCACAGTCCCCACTTAACGGAATCCATAAAGGAGATGTGAACCCACCCTAAGGCTACTTTCACACTAGCGTTCGGAGCGGATCCGTCTGATGTTTCATCAGACGGATCCGCTCCGATAATGCAGACGTTCGCATCCGTTCAGAACGGATGCGTCTGCATTAAAACTTAGAAAATTTTCTAAGTGTGAAAGTAGCCTGAGCGGATCCGTTCAGACTTTACATTGAAAGTCAATGGGGAACGGATCCGCTTGAAGATTGAGCCATATTGTGTCATCTTCAAGCGGATCCGCCCCCATTGACTTACACTGTAAGTCTGGACGGATCCGCTCGCCTCCGCACGGCCAGGCGGACACCCGAACGCTGCAAGCAGCGTTCAGGTGTCCGCTCACTGAGCGGAGCAGAGGCTGAACGCTGGCAGGCGGATGCATTCTCAGTGGATCCGCCTCCACTGAGAATGCATTGGGGCCAGACGGATGCGTTCGGGGCCGCTCGTGAGCCCCTTCAAACGGTGCGCACGAGCGGACACCCGAACGCTAGTGTGAAAGTAGCCTTAGTTATATAGCTACTGAATGAGATGCCTTTAACATATTTATCTCCTGAGAAGCCAATTTGATCCTAAAGGGTTAATTCAACCTGTAATCTAAACTCTGTGTCATCTGTCACTTCTCTTATCTCTCTGCTCCTGTCAAAGGCGTACATAGAAATCACTGGGCCCCATAGCAAGAATCTAAATTGGGCCCTCATTGCCCTTTTATAGCCCCTCCCACTACCCAGTCCTGGCCTCTCTCTTTGTTCCATGAACTATGTTCGCTGCTGTTTTATAATTTATGCATCAGGGCCGGATTGGGATTACAAAACAGGCCTGGCACACAAAAGAGGCATAATAGATACAGTGTGTACAGATGTATAGTGTATACAGCAGTGTACTGATATGTGAGGTACGAGGTATAATATATGCAGTGTGTTCAGGTATATAGTATATACAGCAGTGTACTGATATATGAGGTATAAATTACAGCTCGTACCTCACATATCAATCCAATGCTGTATATACAATATACCTGTACACACCATCTATTATACCTCGTACCTAACATATCAGTACACTGCTGTATATACAATATATCTATACACACTGCATATATTATACCTTGTACCTCACATATCAGTACACTGCAATATATATTATATATCTGTACATATTGCATCTATAATACTGTTTAATATATGCAGAGTGTGTGTGTGTGTGTATATATATATATATATATATATATATATATATATATATATGAGACATACAAGGTATAATACTGTAGATGCAGTGTTTATAGAAATATGTGGTCAGTTATACATTATAGTCACTGTGTGTGTGAAGTACATGAGGTTGTGGTCACTGTACCTGTCTGAAGTATTATACATGAGTGAGCAATGAGTAAAAACAGGGCATGGAGGGGGGGGGGGGTAAATGATGAAAAGTGGAGGACCTCCTCTTACCTCTCCATTCCAGTCTGTATGGATCAATGCAGAGCTGATTGTGAACTTCAAATACTTGCTGTTAGGGGTTGAAGGACCTGTGATGATGTCATCACAGGTCCTGGCAGATGTACCTTTGAAACCTAGGAACTACACCATTTTTGGTGCAGTTCCTTTGCTAGATTCTGCAGGACCTGTGATGCTGAAGATGATGTCATCACAGGTCCTGGCAGATGCACTGTTCTAACCTGGGAACTACACTTTACACTGTGCAGTTCCCTTACAGGACCTGTGAAGTGCTTGCCTTGCCTCAGCTCTGATTGGTTGGTGGGCGGGGAGGGGAGGGGCTGGCAGAAGCAGCTTCCACTCTAGGATCATATTACGCTCCTCCCGAGTCCCTCCCTCAGGCTCCCTGCTGCCAGCATGAGGTCAGCGTCTCTGCATTGACTGTGTGCTGTGTGACGCTGCGCTGTGTACAACAGAGGACTTTTAACCCTCCCGACGGCCTTTTGGCTGGCAGATGGGCCTATTTTATGGTACTGGCCTGGAGCTGCAGCTCCATCAGCCCCTACGTTAATCCGGCCCTGCCTACAGGACACAGCCTTATTTCACCTTAAGGACTAGGGCATTTTTTTTTAAATCTGACCAGTGTCACTTTAAGTGCTGATAACTTTTAAACGCTTTGACTTATCCAGGCCATTCTGAGACAGTTTTTTCATCACATATTGTACTTCATGACACTGGTAAAATGAAGTAAATTAAATATAATTTTCATTTATAAAAAATACAAAATTTACCAAAAATTTGTAAAAAATTGCAAATTTACAAATTTCTATTTCTCTACTTCTATAATACATAGTAATACCTCCAAAAATAGTTATTACTTTACATTCCCCATATGTCTACTTCATGTATGGATCATTTTGGGAATGATATTTTATTTTTTGGGGATGTTACAAGGCTTAGAAGTTTAGAAGCAAATCTTGAAATTTTTCAGAAATTTTCAAAATCCCAATTTTTAGGGACCAGTTCAGGTCTGAAGTCACTTTGCAAGGCTTACATAATAGAAACCTCCCGAAAATGACCCCATTCTAGAAACTACACCCCTCAAGGTATTAAAAACTGATTTTACAAACTCTGTTAACCCTTTAGGTGTTCCACAAGAATTTATGGAAAATAGAGATACAATTTAAAAATTTCACTTTTTTGGCAGATTTTCCATTTTAATAATTTTTTTTCCAGTTACAAAGCAAGGGTTAACAGCCAAACCAAACTCAATATTTATGGCCCTGATTCTGTAGTTTACAGAAACACCCCATATGTGGTCGTAAACCGCTGTACGGGCACACGGCAGGGCGCAGAAGGAAAGGAATGCCATAAGGTTTTTGGAAGGCAGGTTTTGCTGGACTGTTTTTTTTTACACCATGTTCCATTTGAAGCCCCCCTGATGCACCCCTAGAGTAGAAACTCCATAAAAGTGACCCAATCTAAGAAACTACACCCCTCAAGGTAATCAACACAGATTTTACAAACATTGTTAACCCTTTAGGTGTTCCACAAGAATTTATGGAAAATAGAGATACAATTTCAAAATTTCACATTTTTGGCAGATTTTCCATTTTAATAATTTTTTTCCAGTTACAAAGCAAGGGTTAACAGCCAAACCAAATTCAATATTTATGGCCCTGATTCTGTAGTTTACAGAAACACCCCATATGTAGTCGTAAACCGCTGTACGGGCACACGGCAGGGCGGAGAAGGAAAGGAATGCCATACGGTTTTTGGAAGGCAGGTTTTGCTGGACTGTTTTTTTTTAAACCATGTCCCATTTGAAGCCCCCCTGATGCACTTCTAGAGTAGAAACTCCATAAAAGTGACCCCATCTAAGAAACTATACCCCTCAAGGTATTCAAAACTGATTTTACAAACATCGTTAACCCTTCAGGTGTTCCACAAGAGTTATTGGCAAATGGAGATGAAATTTCAGAATTTCACTTTTTTGGCAAATTTGCCATTTTAATAATTTTTTCCCAGTAGCAAATCAAGGGTTAACAGCCAAACAAAACTCAATATTTATGGCCCTCACTCTGTAGTTTACAGAAAAACCCAATATGTGGTCGTAAACTGCTGTACGGGCACACGGCAGGGCGCAGAAGGAAGGCAGATGTCCCATTTGAAGCCCCCCTTATGCACCCCTAGAGTAGAAACTCCAAAAAAGTGACCCCATTTTAAAAACTACGGGATAGGGTGGCAGTATTGTTGGTACTAGTTTATGGTACATATGATTTTTGGTTGCTCTATATTACACTTTTTGTGAGGCAAGGTGACAAGAAATAGCTGTTTTGGCACCGTTTTTATTTTTTGTTATTTACAAAAATCATCTGACAGGTTAGATCATGTGATATTTTTATAGACCAGGTTATCACGGACGCTGCTATACCTACTATGTATACTTTTTTATTTATTTATGTAAGTTTTACACAATGATTTCATTTTTGAAGCAAAAAAATCATGTTTTAGTGTTTCCATAGTCTATGAGCCATAATTTTTTTCAGTTTTTGGGCCATTACCTTGGGTAGGGTATGATTTTTGAGGGATGGGATGCCTGTTTTATTGGCACTATTTTGGGGTGCGTGTGACTTTTTGATCGCTTGCTATTACACTTTTTGTGATGTAAGGTGACAAATTTATTTTTTTTAGCACAGTTTTTATTTTTTATTTTTATGGTGTTCATCTGAGGGGTTAGGACATGTGATAATTTTATAGAGCCGGTCGATTCGGATGCGGCGATACCTAATATGTATACTTTTTTGTTAATTATGTAAGTTTTACACAATAATATCATTTTTGAAACAAAAAAAATCATGTTTTAGTGTCTTAATATTCTGAGAGCCATGGTTTTTTAGTTTTTGGGTGATTATCTTAGGTAGGGTCTCATTTTTTGCGGGATGAGATGCCGGTTTGATTGGCACTATTTTGGGGTGCATATGACTTTTTGATTGCTTGCTATTACACTTTTTGTGATGTAAGGTGACAAAAAATGGTTTATTTAGCACAGTTTTTATTTTTTATTTTTACAGTGTCCACCTGAGGGGTTAGGTCATGGGATATTTTTATAGATCCGGTCGATACGGACGCGGCGATACCTAATATGTATACTTATTTTTATTTATGTAAGTTTTACACAATAACAACTTTTTTAAAACAAAAAAAATGATGTTTTAGTGTCTCCATATTCTGAGCCATAGTTTTTTTATTTTTTGGGCGATTGTCTCAGGTAGGGGCTAATTTTTTGCGGGATGAGGTGACCGATAGATTGGTACTATTTTGGTGGGCAAATGCCTTTTTGATCGCTTGCTGTTGTACTTTTTGTGATGTAAGGTGACAAAAAAATGGTTTATTTAGCACAGTTTTTTTTTTTTTTTTTGACGGTGTTCATCTGAGGGGTTAGGTCATGTGATATGTTTATAGAGCCGGTCGATACGTACGCGGCGATACCTAATATGTATACTTCCCCCCCCCCCCCCCCTATTTATTACCAATTTTTTTTTTACTTTATTTGGTAAAAATGACATTTTTGTTTATTTTTACTTTAAACTTTTCATTTTTTGGGGGGAAAACTTTATTTTTTCAACTTTTTTTTTCACATTTTTTTTTGTCCCACTTTGGGACTTGAACTTTTGGGGGTCTAATACTTTACAATGCATTCCAATACTTCTGTATTTGAATGCATTGGTTGTATGAGTAATACTGTGTGTATTACTCATACAGCTTCCGGCCTGTGAGATCCAATGGGCTGGATATCACAGGCACGTCACAGGAAGGCAGCGCGATCCCCCTAAAGCCGCATTGGGACTGGATGGCGCGCCCGATCGCTGCCGCAAACCGCAGGTAAAGGCGCAAACCGCAGGTCTGAACGGACCTGAGGTTTGCGGCGCTCGCCGACACGGGGGGGTCACAGGACCCCCCCGCGCATTTAGCTGAGGTGCCTGCTCAATTATTTGAGCAGGCACCTTGTTCCAGGACATCAGGGCGTACCGGTATGCTCTGTGTCCTGAAGAGGTTAAAATACAGCCAGATGTCCTCTAAAAATCCAAGTCAATGTACCAGTCTATAGCGCAATCAAGCGCTGACAGTATTGAGAGCGGTGTCCCGCTCACTTGTCTGAGACAGCGGCGTCCCGCTGTATCATTTGGATAATGCGATCGCTGACTCTCTTTAAATATTCCACATAAAACTAGCACGATCTTTTACAGTGAGGACTTCAGTGGATTTTCTTGCCCTCGACGCGGTGTGCCTCTTGTGTAATTGGGCGCTCCGGTCTCAAGGGCAGTTTCTTGCCAGGTAATATCGCGCCAACGATAGTAGTGCACGTGGACCCGCAATGGATAGTGGTTTTCTCCTTGCATCAAGCATTGTTTGCGCGAATAGATGTTGTAAAACGGCAACTTCCACTCCTCCTCAGGTAGATATTCGGGTGTATGTGTTCCAATGCAGGGGGATGATAGCATACTCATTTAGGGATTTAGAAGAATGACCCGTTAATCAGTGGTTTGTAAAATGTCAACCCAAGAATGTAACAGAAAAATTTGTGAAATTTATTAACCTGTCTACTAGGTAGAGCAGGGGTCTATCACAGCCAGAAATTGTTGAATGTCACCAGAAAATGTAACAGACAAATTATAGATTTTTTTTTCCTGTCTACTAGGTATAGCAGTGGTATATCACACCCAAAAATTGGTGAATTTCACCCGAAAATGTAACAGACAAATTAGTGAATTTTTTTAACCTGTCTACTAGGTATAGCAGTGGTATATCACACCCAAAAATTGGTGAATTTCACCCAAAAATGTAACAGACAAATTAGTGATTTATTTTAACCTATCTACTAGGTATAGCAGTGGTATATCACACCCAAAAAATTGTGAATTTCACCCGAAAATGTAACAGACAAATTTGTGAATTTTTTAACCTGTCTACTAGGTATAGAAGTGGTATCTACTAGGTATAGAAGTGGTATACAGTGGTATATATTGGTGAATTTGACCCGAACATGTAACAGACAAATTAGTTAAATGACATAAAATAAAATATGTACAAATAAAAAAAAAAAATAGATTTATGAGGTGGAGGTCCATATGGAGTAGGAGTTTGAGGAGGCGGTGGATGTAGCGGTGTAGGTGGAATCAGCAGTGGTGGAGGACGAGGTAGCCAACACTGGTTTTTGATTTTAATTATTATTATTTTATTTTTTATTAGGGTAAACTCCAAAAGTGTGAAATATCCAAAATACAAGAATGAGCAAATGCGCTGTAGTATAACAATGGCTGGTTAAGACCGGTATACATATCAATTCTGCACAAGGTATGGACAATCCTGTGGGATCCGTGCCTGGTTCATTTTAATGAACGTGAGCTTGTCCACATTGCCTGTAGACAGGCGGCTGCGCTTGTCTGTGATAACGCCCCCTGCTGTGCTAAACACACGTTCAGATAATACACTGGCTCCAGGGCAGGCCAGCACCTCCAAGGCATAAAGGGCAAGCTTAGGCCATGTGCCCAATTTGGAGACCCAGTAATTGAAGGGGGCAGACCAGTCATTCAGTACGTGTAGGCGTGTGCACACATACTGCTCTAACATGTTGCTGAAATGCTGCCTCCTGCTAAGACGTTCCATATCAGCTGGTGGTGCTGCTTGTTGTGGCGTGCTGACAAAGCTTTTCCACATTTCGGCCATGCTAACCCTGTCTTCTGAGGTGCTGGCGGTGCCCTAGCTGCATTGCCGACCTCTTACTCCTCTTCTGCCTTCGCCTTGTGCTTCCACTGTGCCCCCGCTGTCAGTTGGGAATGCCACCAGCAGCACGTCTACCAGCGTGCGCTTGTACTTGCGCATCTTCCGATCACGCTCCAGTGAGGGAATTAAGGACGGTACGTTGTCCTTGTAACGGGGATCCAGCAGCGTGGCCACCCAGTAATCAGCACAAGTTAGAATGTGGGCAACTCGGCGGTCGTTGCGGAGACACTGCAGCATGTAATCGCTCATGTGTGCCAAGCTGCCCAGAGGAAACGAAAATCTGTCCTCTGTGGGAGGTGTATCATCTGTGTCCTCTGTATCCCCCAGCCATGCACCAGTGATGGCCATGAACTGGTCTGGGTGCCACCCTGATGTAAAAAATGGTTCCTCCTCCTCCATCTTCCCCTCCTCATCCTCCACCTCGTCATCCTCCAGAACTGAGCCCTGGCTGGACAATTGTTTACCTGGCGTTTGTGGGTGCAGGAACCCACCCTCGGAGCCACTTGTGAATGACTGTCTGGAAACCCTACGAAATGATCCCTCTTACTCCTCCTCCTTCTGTGCCACATCCTCTTCCATCAATGCCAGCAGCGTTTTTTCAAAGAGGCATAGAAGTGGGATAGTAACGCTGAGAACTGCATTTTCAGCACTGGCCATGTTGGTGGAGTACTCAAAACAGCGCAACAAGGAACACAGGTCTCGCATGGAGGCCCAGTCATTGGTGGTGAAGTGGTGCTGTTCCACAGAGCGATTCACCCGTGTGTGCTGCAGCTGAAACTCCACTATCGCCTGCTGCTGGCACAGTCTGGCCAGCATGTGCAAGGTGGAGTTTCACCTTGTGGGCATGTCGCATATGAGGCGGTGAGCGGAAGGCCGAAGTTGCGCTGACAGGCGAGCAGCAGCAGGGTGAGAACGCCGAAAGCGCGCACAGACGGTCTGCACTTTATGCAGCAGCTCTGACATATCGGGGTAATTTTTAAGGAATCTCTGCACCACCAAATTCAGCACATGCGCCAGGCAAGGGATGTGCGTCAAACCGGCTACTCCCAGAGCTTCTATGAGATTTCGCCCATTATCGCACATCACCAGGCCGGGCTTGAGGCTCACTGGCACCAACCACTCATTGGTCTGTTGTTCAAGGCCCGTCCACAGTTCCTGCGCAGTGTTGGAAAACAGAAAGTTTTAAAACTGCCTGCTATCGTTTACCCCTGGCTGTGCTGAAGTTGGTGGTAAAGGTGTTACGCTGACCGAGGAAACAAAGTAGGAGGAGGAAGCAACAAGAGGCAAACTGAAGTGCCCTGCAATCTTCGGTGGTGGAAGGACATGCACCAAACTGCTATCCACCTCAGGCCCAGCTGCCTCTGCATTTACCCAGTGTGCTGTTATGTAGATATAACGTCCTTGACTGTGCTTATTGGTCCACATATCCGTAGTGAAGTGCACCTTGCCACAGATGGCGTTGCGCAGTGCATTCAGGGCTAGGGATTCAGGGCTAGGGATCATGGGTGGGTAGAGGGAGTACTTTCTCTTCCTCTCCAGTGTTTGGGAGATGGAGAGCTGAATGCTTCTGTGGGACATTGTGGAGATGCTTGGTTACCCAGATGGTGGTGTTGCTGGCAGATCCTCTATTTGCGGGGTGGCGGGTAGCACTGTCACTCCAGAGGTGGATGAAGAGGCAGAGACTGCAGCAGAAGAGGAAGCAGGAGGAGCCAGAGACCTTTCTTGGTTTTTGAGGTGTCTACTCCACTGCAGCTCGTCCTTTGCACTTAAATGCCTGGTCATGCAGGTTGTGCTCAGGTTGAGAACGTTTATGCCTCACTTCAGGCTCTGATTGCACAGCGTGCAAACCACTCGTGTCTTGTCGTCAGCACATTGTCTGAAGAACTGCAACCCCAGGGAACTCCTTGGAGGTGGCTTTGGTGTGCTCGGTCCCTTGCTGCGGTGGGCAGTAGCAGGCGTACTGTCTAGTGGACGGCCGCTCCGCTTTTGCACCCTGCTCCCTCTTCTGCTGTGCTGGTGGCTCTGTGCGACCACTGCCTCTTCCTCCGAACTACATAGGTCACTCGCATGACCTTGATTCCATGTGGGGTCGAGGACATCATCGTCCTCCACATCATCTTCCACCCAGTCTTCACCCCTGCCCTCCTTGTCAGTCTGCACACTTTCAAAAGCCCCAGCATTTGGCACCTGTGTTTCGTCATCATCCGAGACTTGCTGCGATGGTCCTCCCATGTACTCATCGTGAAACATAAGTGGTTGGGCATCGGTGCACTCAATCTCTTCCACTTCTGGGGCAGGGATGTGTGGATAGCCCTGGGAAACAGAGTCATCAAAAAACAGAGGAGACTGCTGCATGACTTGGGGCTCAGACTGCTTGGCTGATTTGCAAGGGGATGAGGTGAAAGACTGATGGACATCGGCTGCAGATGCCAACTCTGATCTTTCAGCAGGAGACTGGGTGGGAGACAATGTGAAGGAACTGGAGGCACTGTCAGCAACCCAATCTACTATCGCCTGTACTTGTTCTGGCCTCACCATTCATAGAGCCGCATTAGGCCTGACCAAATACCACTGCAGGTTCTGTCGCCTACTCGCACCTGAGGAATGGGTTTCACTTGTGTGTTTAGCTGGCACAGATCGACCATGTCCTCTCCCTGCAACAGGAGCTCCACCAGCAGCACCACGACCTGGGCCACATCCCTTATTTGACGCTCTTCTCATATGTCTCAAATTTAGGATCTTGCCCTATATGGGTGTTTGATTAATAGCAGAATAGAACGACAGTTTGTAAAGGTTTTATGTCACAACATATAGATGCAGACTAGGCCCCAATTAAGTTTTTTGCCCAAAAAGGGTGTTTTATTAATAGAAGAATATAACCACATTATCTAAAGTGTGTATCTCACAGGTACAGATCCAGACTAGGCCGCAATTAAAGTTTTTTGCCCAAAAAGGGTGTTTTATTAATAGAAGAATATAACCACAGTATCTGTAGTGTGTATCTCACAGGTACAGATCCAGAATAGGCCACAATTTAAGTTTTTGCCCAAAATGGCTGTTTTTCAAATAACTGAATAGAACCACAATATGTAAAGGGTGTATCTCACACGTCCTGATCCAGACTAGACCGCAATTAAAGTTTTTTGCCCAAAACGGGTGTTTATTTAATAAATGAATATGACAGCATTATATAACCCTTGAATTTCACACGTGCTGATGAAGCAAGGGCTGAAAAATTCTGTATTTTGCCCAAAAAGGGTGGTTTATTAATAGACAAATATAACCACAGTATCTAAAGTGTGTATCTCACACGTCCTGATCCAGACTAGGTTGGAATTTAATTTTTTTTGCACAAAATGGCTGTTTTTCAAATAACTGAATAGAACCACAGTATCTAAAGGGTATATCTCACACATACTGAGCCAGACTAGGCGGAATTTAAGTTTTGTGCACAAAATGACTGTTTTTCAAATAAGTGAATAGAACCATCGTATCTAAAGGGTGTATCTCACACGTCCTGATCTAGACTAGGCCGGAATTTAAGATTTTTGCACAAAATGGCTGTTTTTCCAATAACTGAATAGAACCACAGTATGTAAAGGGTGTATCTCACACGTCCTGATCCAGACTAGGCCGCAATTAAAGTTTTTTGCCCAAAATGACTGTTTTTCAAATAACTGAATAGAACCACAGTATCTAAAGGGTATATCTCACACGTACTGAGCCAGACAAGGCGGTATTTAAGTTTTGTGCACAAAATGGCTGTTTTTCAAATAACTGAATAGAACCATCGTATCTAAAGGGTGTATCTCACACGTCCTGATCTAGACTAGGCCGGAATTTAAGATTTTTGCCCAAAATGGCTGTATTTCAAATAACTGAATAGAACCACAGTATGTAAAGGGTGTATCTCACACGTACAGATGCAGACTAGGCCGCAATTAAAGTTTTTGCCTAAAATGGGTGTTTGTTTAATAACTGATTATGACAGCAGTATATAACCCTTGAATTTTACACGTGCTGATGCAGCAAGTGCTGTAAAATTGTGTATTTTGCCTAGAAAGGGTGTTTTATTAATAGAAGAATATAACCACAGTATCTAAAGTGTGTATCTCACACATACAGATCCAGACAAGGCCGCAATTTAAGTTTTTTTCCCCAAAATGTCTGTTTTTAAATATCCGAATAGCACCACAGTATCTAAAGTGTGTATCTCACAATGACATATGCAGATGCAGCTAGGGCTGAAAAATAGTGTATTTTGCACAAAAAGGGTGTTTTTAAAAACCCAGAAAATTATGGCTGTATTTCTAGCTTAAATTACACACTGACTAATCCTGCAAAGGCACCAGATGTTGTATATTGCCAACAAAGTTCGCTTTTTTACTAACAGAATATGAAAGCTGTATATAACATTCGAATTTCACACGTGCTGATGCAGCAAGGGCTGTAAAATTGTGTATTTTGCCAAAAAAGGGTGTTTATAAAAACAGAGAAAATTATGGCTGTATTTCTAGCTTAAATTGCACACTGACTAATCCTGCAAATGCACCAGATGTTGTAGATTGCCAAAAAAGGGTGTTTTTTTTTTCAAAAACAGATCATTAGTGCAGTATTTCAAGCTTGGATTTGAATGTCACAAAAGCTTAGATGCAGTGCTCATGCACTGAGCTTGCATAAAATGGTCGCCGCCGCCCACCTAACTAACAGATGGATAAAAGTTATTTTTTTCTGCCACTGGGCTCAGGGCAGGGTAAAAAGATTGTGCACTGCACCCACACAACAAAATCTATGTAGATCATTGAGTTAAATTGAAGTTCTGATCACAGATTCTCTCCTATTCTCTCCCTGAAATCACCAGCAGCATCCTCTCCCTACACTAAGCACAGCAGAGTGACGTGCAGCGCTATGTGACTCCAGCTTATATAGAGGCTGGGTCACATGGTGCACTGGCCAATCACAGCCATGCCATTAGTAGGCATGGCTGTGATGGCTTCTAAGGTCATACAATTAAACGCTTGTTGATTGGCTGCTCTGCAGCCTTTCAAAAAGCGCTAAGAAATCGCCGAACACCAAACCCGAACCTGATCTTTTACTGAAATGTTCGGGTTCGGGGTCCAAAAATCCTAAAGTTACGTTACGGTTCGGGTTCGCTAAACCCTATTCATAAAGTTAATTCACATTGGTGGCCTAAAAGTACAAATATATACTGTATTCTTGAAATGCATTCAGATGAATCAAAATGTCAAATTTCTCTGTAGTGTTTAAAAGCAGTTCACTGCAATAGCGAGAGTAATAGCTTCAAATGAAATTATTCTAGATTTCAAGACCTGTTTTTCTGCTTTGATATAATGTTTCATTTCCCCTAAATTTTACAGAGCAATTTATGGAATGGCAAATTTTCATGATCGTCAGTGTTCCATGGAGAACATTAAGAAAATATGTCTCAAAACTAAAATCAACTAATAGCACATTATTATGTATCTCTTTCTTTTTTATAGTTTGATTTTATATGCAAACATTTACATATACATCATGTAGTCTAAAGCTTGGGGAGGATTAATGGAATGAACATACATACTGATGGTTCTTCTGCTGTTATTCGCCAGCAGCTGCAGATTTCAAAAAAGTAGCTTATAGTTATTATTCATTTCAGGCAGTAAAAGAAAAATGTCTTCCTAAAACTAAATTACAATTGGCTGAAGAAAATGATTTATTTTCCCTGCTCTCATGTACACCAGCAACTCCATTACTGTCCGATACATACTGTCTGCATTTTTCATTTTAACTCTATGAACCATGAAAACTGCTGTTAGATGGGAAAGGGTGCTTTTTCAGCTACTGTTTTTGAACCATTTACAGTCAGGTCCATAAATATTGGGACATGGACACAATTCAATTTTTTTTGGCTCTTTACACCACCACAATGGATTTGAAATGAAACGAACAAGATGTTCTTCAACTGCAGATTGTCAGCTTTAATTTGAGGGTATTTACATCCAAATCAGGTGAACGGTGTAGGAATTACAACAGTTTGCATATGTGCCTCTCACTTGTTAAGGAACCAAAAGTAATGGGACAGAATAATAATCATAAATCAAACTTTCACTTTTTAATATTTGGTTGCAAATCCTTTGCAAATGTCCCAATATTTATGGACCTGACTGTATATACTAATATTATATGTTGTCAATGGATATGTTCTTTAAATAGTTTGCTTGCCCCAGCGTCTCTTAAAGGTAAATATTTTAGAAATAGCAAAAGAATTATGAATACAGAGTCAGACCCTTCAGAGTCAGTCCATTTCAATTTTATTTTTCATATTTTGTTATGTCGCAGCCTTGCGCTAAAATAATAATAATAAAAAACCATTCAGGTTTTTCCCCATCATTGTACACTCAACACCTCTTAATGACAATGTGGAAACACAATGGGGGGCATTTACTAATGGTTTTATGCCACTATTATGTTGTAAAGTAAAGTTGCAAAATATGACACAAAGTATATGTGCACCATAATTTGTGACTTTAGAAGTATTTTGCCACTTTTCCAAATTTACAAGAATAGTGGCAGGGCTTTGTGGGAGGGGCAGGGCTTTGTGCCGCCAACTGGATTTACTTCAACTTTCTCCAGAAAGTGGAAACACAATAGGGAAACTGGTGTAAGTTATAGCTGAAGTCTATGCCAACCCCTAGAGAGGGCATTGATGCTCCAAATTTGGTATGAGACATTAGCCACTTAATAAATTAGGTGTATCTCATGCCAGCGCAGGGAAATCAGGACTGGTGTATGGGTACCTCAATGTCTAAAATGTTTGATAGTTTATTGCAAAGCAAAAACTAAAATATTGCATCAACCTTAGTGTTCAGATTAAGGATGGGTGAACCAGTTGGAACCAAACCAAGTTTTCCCAAAACTTTGCTATTTTTCGGACGGCAGCCAAACCCACAATTTTTACAGGCTTGTCTTAGACAAATGCACTAAAACGACACGCAGCCCCATTTTAGTGCACATGTCGGTTGTGAAAAAGCACTAGGGAGAAAGAAGAAGGGTTCTCACAAGACCCTGAGAGGAACTGGGGTGGGGTACTTGCTGACAGACAGGAATCAGGGACATTCAGAAATCAATCATTCAAGCTCATTGCCTGGGACAGTGAAAGAGAAAGGCTAGGATTCCAAAGAAAAATTGGGTATGCTATGTATGCTATGTATTATAGAGAGAAGAAGAGCAGCTGACAGACAGGGACAGAAGAAACAGGACCTGTGGCTGGCTATGCCTTATTATCAGAACCTCAAAAGCAGCCTCCTACAAGCAAATACTTTCATTTTCTTTCCCCTTTTTCACAGAAATCCTTTTTTTTGGGGTTCAATATAATTAAGCAGTATACAGATGTAGCCACATATGACTCTGATAAACATATGGCACCGTATTATCTTGGCTATCTTGCTATCTTGTTACAAAAGCCATTGAAATCCATTGAAAATTTATTTATCTTTTCGTTGCCATTTTTTACTTGTTAGAATTTTAGAATTTTAACTTTTTTGGGATTAATGTAATTAAACCAGTATATATACCATACACAAGGTAGGGCAGCAATCTACATGTGAGTGATAACGTGAAACTGAGCATCAAGCCTCAATTGTCTGTTTCCATGACATCTATTTTCACACGATTGGAATAAAAAAAAATTTTGGGGACTTGTTCAGTTTAATTAAACCAATGTATAGGTGATCAACACCAGTACATAGGCCAGCACAAAAAAAAGTATCTGTGAGAGATAATGAATTTAGGCCTAAATTTCTCCTGCTCCTTCTCCTTGTAGCCCCAAAGAAGACTTTCAGTAGAGTCCTCCCAGTCTTCACTGCCCCTTCCTAGAGGTGCGCCTTCCTTTTTCCTAAGAAGTGGCAAGAAAACCCTATCATGCCCCATGGCAGGTAGTAAAACGTGTTGATGACTTGTGTGAGAGCAGTCAGAATTTATAATGCCTTAAGAGTAGGTGGAGGAGGAAGCTGCAGATCCCAAGCATAGTTTGTGTTAGTGGTGGTCGTAGTAAGGTCCCCCACATCCATGCTATTGGTGTTGGGGGCAGCAACAGTGGCAGTCAGGAAAGAGCAAGTTTGGGGGCCAAAGAACGCACCATAATATCCCTCAGTCTGATAAAAGAGAAAGGGAGGGTGAGGACTCAGATGACGATTGTGTACTGGACAGGACCTTTTTGACAGCCCTAATTTGACTGCTGAGACCTTTAGTGCTATACCTGGCTCAGTCTGACCATGTAAAAAATTATGGGCGAGTGCCTGCTTCCGAGATGACCATCTAAAACATTATGGGCAAGGATCTGCTGCCGAGCTGACGATCTAAAACATTATGGGCGAGGGCCTGCTGCTGAGCTGACCATCTAAAACATTATGGGCGAAGGCCTGCTGCTGAGCTGACCATCTAAAACATTAGGGGCGAGGGCCTGCTGCCGAGCTGACCATTTAAAACATTATGGGCGAAGACCTGCTGCTGAGCTGTCCATCTAAAACATTCGGGGTGAAGGTCTGCTGCCAAGCTGACTCTCTAAAACATCAGGGGCGATGTTCATTTGACCATGGAAAAAATTAAGGTTGAGGGCCAGTTGCTGAGCTGACCATCCCAAAAATTATGGTTGAGGGCCTGCTGCTGAGCTGACCATTGAAAAAATTATGGTTGAGGGTCTGCTGCTGAGCTGACTCTCTAAAACATTAGGGGCGAGGGCCTGCTGCTGATCTGGCCATGGAAAAAATTATGGGCGATGGCCTACTGTTGATCTGACCATCGATAGAATTATGGTTGTGGGCCTGCTGCTGAGCTGACCCTCTAAAACATTAGGAGCAAGGGCAGCCGAAAAAGCATGTTGATATGAAGGAGGAGTAGGAGGAGTGCGAGAAAAGGAAGATTTAACCATATACCCTTTTCTGTGGTAGAAGAGGTGCATGGGAATACAGTGTATTCAATACACTATAAAAGCCACATTTAAAGTGCCTTTATATTCAGCCGCTTTCCTCTGGTGGAGTCGAGAAGTCAGGGGCAATCCAGGCCTTGTTGATTTGCGCTTATCAGTTATTATGCCCCCAGCAGGACTAAATACCCGCTCTGACAAAACGCTGACGGCAGGGCAGGCCAGCACCTCCAAGGCGTAGAGGGCCAGTTCGTGCCATGTGTCCAGCTTGGGCCCGCAATAGTTGTAAGGCACAGAGGGATCATTGAGGACGCTGACACGGTCTGTTATGTACTCCTTCACCATCTTCCAAAACTTTTCCCTCCTTGAGACACTAGGCAGTGCATCAGGGTAAGGTTGCTGGCGGGGTGTCATGAAACTGTCCCAGGCCTTGGACAGTGTTGCCTTGGCTCTGTTGGAACTGCTGTGTGTTCCCCTCGTCTCCCCTCCTCGGTTGCCCAAGGAACTATGTACTCTGCTGCCAGTGTTGTCAGCTGGAAATTTTTGGAGCAGTTTTTCCACAAGGACCTTCTGGTATTGCACCATTTTGCTAGTCCTCTCCACCACAGGAATGAGAGATGAGAAGTTCTCTTTGTAGCGGGGGTCGAGAAGGTTGAACAACTAGTAATCGGTGTTGGCCAAAATGAGTATAACGCGAGGGTCACGGGAAAGGCAGCATAACATAAAGTCAGCCATGTGTGCCAGAGTTCCAACAGACAAGACTTTGCTGTCCTATCAGGAGGATGACTCTCAATCTCCTCATTCTCTTCCTCATCTTCGGCCCATCCACGCTGAACAGATGGAATAAACCTGCTATGGGTACCACCCTCTGCAGCTCCTCCTCATCATCCAATTCGCGCTGAGAAGGTGAACTGAGGGTGGTCTGGCTATCACCCTGTGTACTGTCTTCCCCCATTTCCCCCTCTTCCATATGCAAAGCGTCCACCTTCATTGTGAGCAGCGAGCGTTTCAGTAGACGCAGAAGTGTGATGGTTACGCTGATAATAGCGGCATCGCCGCACACCATCTGTGTTAATTCCTCAAAGTTGAGTAAAACCTCACAGAGGTCAGACATCCATGCCCACTCGTCGCTTGTGAAAAGCGGAAACTGAATGGAAAGGCGATGACCATGTTGCAGCTGGTATTCCACTACTGCCCTCTGCTGCTCACAAACCCTGGCAAACATGTGGTACGTGGAGTTCCAGCGCGTGCTCACGTCGCACAACAGTCGGTGAGCTGGCAATTGCAAGCACTGCTGCAGTGTTGCCAGACCATCGGCAGCTGTAGTGACTTTCAGAAATGGGCACACACGCGTCCCACCTTCACCAGTAGCTCAGGCAAATTGGGGTAGGTTTTGAGAAACCGCTGAACCACTAAGTTGAACATTTGGGCTAGGCATGGTATGTGTGTCAGCTTCCCGGGCTCCAAATCTGCCAACAAGTTATGGCCATTATCAGACACAACCATGCCTGGTTGTAGGTTGAGTGGGGAGAAGCCACAGCTCAGTCTGGTCCTTTATCCCCTGCCACAGCTCTGCAGCGGTGTGCTGTTTGTCACCTAAGCAAATTAGTTTCTATACGGTCTGTTGCCGCTTCCCCACTGCAGTGCTACACTGCTTCCAGCTAATGACTGATGGCTGACTGGTGCTGCAAAATGAGAATTCAGAGGTGGAAGTGGAGGATGAGGTGGAGGAGGAGAAGGGGGGATTGCAGCCACTAATGTAGGTGGTGGCGGAAATCCTGATGGAAGTAGGGCCCGCAATCCTTGGCGTCGGTAGCACCTGTGCCGTCCCAGGGTACGACATACTCCCAACCTCCACAACGTTCACCCAGTGTGCCATTGTGGAAATCTAGCGTCCCTGGCCAAAAGCACTTGTTCATGTGTCAGTCGTTAATTGGACCTTCCCAATAACTGGGCACGGGTGATGTTATGGGACACATGGTTGTGTAAGGCGGGTACGGCACACCGGGAAAAATAGTGGTGGCTGGAGACTGAGTAATGAGGGACGGCCGCTGCCATCAGGCTGCGGAAAGGGCCAGCAATTTGAAACTGTGAGCATTTAGTGCTATGGCCTGCGGGTGGGTGGCTGGGTATTTGCGCTTTCGTTCTAAGGCCTGGGGTATGGACATCTGTACACTGCCCTGGGACACGGAAGTGGATTTGCTAGCTGATGGTGCTTGCAAAGGCCAAGGTGCAGGGCTGGAGGAATCTGGGCCTATGTCTTGGACAGGGAATTGGCCAGCACGTAACACGGGGGAAGAGGAGGCAGTGGTGTGTTCCGCAGACACTGGTTGTGGATCCAGGCGTTCGGCCTACCTTTTAGGGTGCTTTGATGCCATGTGGCGGATCATGCTGGTGGTGTTGAGGTTGCTAGTGTTCACGCCCCTGCTCATTTTGGTACGGCACAGGTTGAAAATCACAATACTTTTATCGTCCGCACTTTCCTCAAAAAAGCGCCAGACTGCGCAACACCCACCCCTTGGCAAGGGAGATTGCCACAATGCAGTGCTCCGGGGAACAGTTGCGGGCATGTTTAGTGTGGCCCGCTTATCCCTTTTGCCACCCCACTGCCTCTTCCAGCCTGTTGCGGTGCTTCTGATCCCTCCCCCTCTGTGCTGCTATCCTTGCTCGGCTTGCCACCTTCCCAGGTTGGGTCAGTGATTTCATCATCCGCCACTGTCACGGCTGAGGATGGGGAAAACCCTCAGCCATGCGGTATCAGCAGATGGAGTCGCTGCAAGGCCAGGACAGAGAATTAGGGAGCTGGGCACCCTTCTACACACCCCTAACTCTGACCCTGTCTCCTATCCGTATGAGCCAACCCTGAAGGTAGGAGGGCTCATACTCCGGAACCTGATATTCCTGCTCGCCCTCAGGGTGGCCCTGGACTAGGAGCAGGGTAAGACGACCCGTTCCTCCTAGACCCGGAGGAACAGGAGTCTCACTGGCCAAGATACATAGAAAGGGGAAACATAAACAGACATATGGCAATGACAGGTAAGTGAGACTAGTTCCACACTTACCTGCCACAGACACACAACCTGGAACCCACGTGCAAGTGCTGCTATCCAAAACCAACATAAAGGACACAGCACACAACAGACATCACACGGGAACCCAGTAAACCATATACTAACACCAGACATAACGTTTATGACAACCAGGGTGGCCCTCACTGGCAGATGGTAAATAAGCAGGAGGATGTCTCCAGCAAGCATGGCTGAAGCACCCTCTCTGACTACTGCCTTCCACTGAGGCTTTATAGGGCAAAGTAGCCACACCCACAGTCAGACACACCCAGTGCACACACACACTAGGAAGGAAGTTAACCCTTCCAACACCAGGGAAGGGAAAACAACAACTTAAAGGGGAAGTGCACACAACACATATAACAACCCGTGCACACCGATAAAAGGCACACCTATAAAGAGAGGTTGCCAGGTGCAACCGCATGCCTGCTGCAGCAAGCTGCCTAGCACCGCTCAGGCTGCTCTGCTGCCACATACACAATGTTGCCAGCGGCAACCACAGGTGAGGCAACATACTATAGCCCTCACCTGTGATTGACAACAACACCAAGACCGCAGGCAACTGCATGCGGTGACAGGAGTCACAACCATGACTATGGCCGTGACAGCAACCTCCTCTTTCACTTCCTTACTCTGGTCATCCTCCTGACTTGTTGACCTAACAACAATGTCACTTATTGACAACTGTGTCTAATGCTCATCATCAACCTCTTGGGACACTAATTGCTGTTGACTTATTGGTAACTGTGTCTCAGCATCATCATCCACCTCGTGAAACACTAATTGCCATTTCCCACTGTCATCTTCTTGTAACTGTGGATGCTCAAGAGTTTGGGCATCAGTGCACACGATCGCTTCATGTCCCTCTTCAAAAGGGCTTAGCGAGAGGCCCAAATCAACGAATGGTGATGAAAAAAGCTTCTGGGAATATACGAGTGTGGGATCACTTGTTTTGCAAGACTCTCCATGGTGGGAGGAAGGAGGATCAGAGTGAGGATTGTGTTGACCAGACTCTTGGCTACTGAGACTGGACTTTGTGGAAGACAGGGTGGTGCTTAACCGACTGGAAGCTTTATCTGCTGCAATCCAACCGACCACCTGGTCGCACTGGTCTGACTACGAAAGTGGTGTCCTGCACCGCCCTGCAAACTGGGACATGAAGCTAGGTATTGTGGATGAGTGTGTTTCTTGTGCTCTGGCAGCAGGCACAGTTTCACTGGGCCCAGGGTCACGGCCTATGCATGCACCATCAGCATCAAGGCCACTTCCTCGTATTTTACTGCTCGCCTTCTGCATATTAAATGCGCAAACGTTATACAGGAGATGTAGAGTAGGTAATGTCGCTGCTGTCACCAGCGGCTAACGTTATACAGGAGATGTAGCGCAGGTAATGTTGCTGCTGTCACCAGCGGCTAACGTTATACAGAAGATGTAGTGCGGGTAATGTCGCTGCTGTCCCCAGCTGCTAACATATATAGGAGATGTAGCGCAGGTAATGTCGCTTCTGTCACTAGCGGCTAACATTATACAGGAGATGTAGCTCACATAATGTCGCTGCTGTCACCAGTGGCAAAAAAAATTGAATTACAATGTCACTGATATTTGGGATGCGGAAACCTTATACAGGTGAGATGCCACAGGTAATGGTGCTGATGTTACCAGCAGCTAAGAAAAAATTATAGTCAATGTCACAGATATTTGGGATGCAGAAACATTATAGAGGAGATGTAGCGCAGGTAATTTCACTGTCCGCTGCGTCTACGGAAAAAGTACACTGGACTGGAAAAAATTATAGTCAATGTCACACATTTTTAGGATGCGCAAACGTTACACATGAGATGTAGCGCTGGTAATGTAACTGTCCACAGCGGACACCGTCTACGGGAAACAGTATGTTTTGCAACAATAAGGTTGCGACAGTCATGAGAGATCTAATTGGTTTTACCCATTACAAGATGTTTCTTTTGTGGCACCTTGGTAATGAGACATCTTTTTATAGGCCATCAATTGAACCAGAAATTTACCCAAAAAATTGTGCACTACAATGGTAAATGTAATTGACAATATATGGCTAAAACCTTACACTGATATTAAAATGAGACTTTCGCCAATATATTCTTATATCAAGAGCATACCGGAGCCAGTGCACCCTGTGAAGGTATCTCAAAGTGGCACGGAACCTAACACTAACCTACCTTAGCGTATGGGCAATTTCAAGGGCCGTATGGGCAATTACAGGGGCATAAAGTCCGAAAACACAGCAAACAGCTGCCAGGTAACCACCAGCGTTAAATCAGACATACAGTGCGAGGAGGGAGGAAGCTGTGAGTCCCACCTATCACTGCCTCATTTGAATGTGCACCTGAATGTTACCTATAAATCATAATCAAGGCACATTCAAACCTGGAGTTGCCACACCTCCAGGCGTGTATGTACGCCTGTATGACACGCCTGTAGGACACAAGCTGAAATCTATCAGTAATTAGAAAGCAATCTAGCCACTTAGTGAAAAATTATCAGCTGGTTCAATTGATGAACAGAATAAAGTGGTCTTAAAAGGCAGAAAATGCTCAAAACCCCAAATGCTGTTGCTCATTTCTAAACGGGGGAGCAAATCCTGGACATGTGATCCATTGCTAACAGCAATCCCCAGTAAAAATGCATAATAATAATATTAATAATAATAATATAATAAAATCTATTTATATAGCGCCACCATATTACGCAGCGCTTTACAAATTCATAGGGTTCATGTACAAAACAAAAGTAACTGGCTAATATGCAACTGAAACACTAGGAGTCAGGGCCCTGCTCACAAGAGCTTACAATCTATGAGGAATTGGGGGTGACACATAAGGTAGTTGATTGTGATAAGTAGGATTTGAGCCATTATTGAAGAGACAGGAGTGGTGCCGGCCAATCTGCTTCGAGTTTGGGACTACTAGAGGATCGAGTTTTGGCCAGAGGAGTTGGTGGGGAAAAGGTTTAGTCTGGGAAAAGTAGCTTGATAAGCCCGCATGAAAAGATGTGTTTTTAAGGCACGTTTGAAGGTGAAGTTGTGAATTGACCTAGTATTCCAGGGCAGAGTATTCCAGAGAGTAGGTGCAGCTCAAGGAAAGTCTTGAAGATGGGAAAAGATGTGTTTTTAAGGCACATTTTAAGGTGAAGTTGTGAATTGACCTAGTATTCCGAGGCAGAGTATTCCAGAGAATAAGTGCAGCTCGAGAAAAGCCTTGAAGACGGGAGTGAGAGGTACAAATTATGGAGGTTATTAATCTTAGGTCGCTGACAGAATGGAGAGCACGAGTAAGGTGGTAGATGGAGATGAGGGAGGAGATGTATGGAGGTGCAGCACTGTGGAGAGCTTTGTGGGTGAGGGTGAGAAGCTTGAACTGTATACTGTGGTGGATGGGCAACCAGTGAAGTTACTGGCACAGACTAGTAGCCTCAGTGTAGCGGTTGGATGGATAGATGAGCCTGGCTGCAGCATTTAGGAGAGACTGAAGGAGGGAGAGTTTAGTGAGAGGGATACCGATCAATGGAGGATGCCTCCATCCTCCATAGTATGCATTTTTGCTGGAGATTGCTGTTAGCAACAGATCACATGTGCAGGATTTGCTTCCCCGGTTAGAAATGTGCAACAGCATTTAAGGTTTTAAGCATTTTCTGCCTTTCAAGACCACTTTATTCTATTCATCAATTGAACCAGCTGATAATTTTTCACTAAGTGGCTGGATTGCTTTCTAATTACTGATAGATTTCAGCTTGTGTCATAACTTTCCATGGCTTTTTGCACCTCTCTTTCTTTATTTGTTCAATACTTTTTCCCTGTGTCAGTTCTCATTATTACATATAACTAGTGTTGAGCGCGAATATTCAAATCGTGAATTTTAATCGTGAATATCGCCATTTCGAGAATTCGCAAATATTTAGAATATAGTGCTATATATTCGAATTCGCGAATAGTGTTGAATATTCTAATCGTGAATTTTTCACGAATTTATTGGGAATATATTACATTGCCGATTTTCGCAATCAAGTAAACAATGACTGGAGATCACAAATTCTCGAATTTACAAATTTATTGTGAATATTCAGCAAATATTTTGAGAAATATCGCGAATTCGAGTATTGCCTATGCCGCTCATCACTACACATAACTTACTTTATGGAGATCTTATGGTTTGATTTCTTTGCCTGCATGGATTGGATGGGTTGTTACCTACATCTGGTAACAATTTCATATCAATAGCACCTTTAGAAATATATTTTCTTCGAAAATGTATGACATGTTTAATACTTATTTTTCCGCATATATATATTTTTGTATATATGTTGGTAAGGCTGATTAGTCAGCCTGCATTTGTGGGAGGGGCGGAGGCTCTTCATATACGAGCCACAGCCTCACTCACAGGCGTGGGTTCTCAGGTGCACAGCTGCTGCTGGGTGTCATTAGCAAGCTAGCTTCTCTGGTGGTAGGAGTCTTTCTTTGCAGCATGGAGCTTCTTATTTTGCTCTCTGCTACCGTGGTATGCACGCGCTATACTATGTAAGTAGGTTGGGCCGGGGCCGTCTCTCCTGGCCGGTCGGAACCGATTTTGCTAGCGAACGGGAGGCTTTGCCTCAGAATCTGCTACCTCCGGTTTGTTCGTTGGGCCTAAATACTTCTATTTTCTTTTCAAATTTGTTTGTTGGTAATAGGAGTTAGTTCCTATAAATCCTACAAGTTTCACTTTGCTTTGTTCGTCTCGTATGAAAAGTTACTTCAGCCGGTTTGCTGTAAGAAATAGTTACCCAGGCTGCACGTGACGTCATGTTTGGAGATCGGACGCAGCGTTTATTGTTTAGGCCTCTTGCTGTAGCTGTAGCTGTTCCTTGCCATGTGTCTCCCCCGCTACCACCATCTTTAGACTTCATGTATTTCACTGCTCCATGTACTTAAAAACCCTGCCGCACTTTCATGCTCTGCTGTTATCCTGAGCGGCATTTACACTTTCATTTCATGTCTTATGCTGCATCCGCACGTCCTTACTGTCCTGCACTTTTCTACTCTTGGTTCGTATTCACTCAGATTGGTCTCACATTCAAGCTGCATTCACCTGTTGGCTGTTACATCTTATTCCGTCCCCAGCCGACAGCCGGATCCGTATTACATGTTGTATACTCGGCTTTCAGCCATAGCTGCTACTGTTACTCCGTTTTCATGCTCTGGATGCACCACCCTGGTGTTTCCACCTTGCTCCACTCACAACCAGAGCTGCGTTTATACCAAATTTCATGCTCTGCTTATAGCCAAAGTTGTGTTCACACTTCTACTGCTACACCAGGTCGTATACCCCACTCACCAAAGCCGCTTTCCATGTCTGCTGTCACATCAAGTTAATATTCTGTTCACATCCAAAGCTGCGTCCGCATGTCTGCTTTCACATCTTGTCCTATACTCCTTTCACTACTAGAGCTGCGTCCACGTGTCTGGTTTCGCATCATGTCATTACTCTGCTCACTTTCAGGTTGCATTTATATGTCTGCTTTATACCATGCTTTTCATGCGCTACCCATACTCAGAGCTGCGCCCATACCATGTTTTTTAGGTACCACTCACATCCAAAGCTGCATTCACCCTTTTATTGTTACATCATGTGTTGTACTCTGCTCCCACTCAAAGCTACATTCTCCTGTTCATTGCTACGTCATGGTTTTGCTCAATCTCACCGGGGCAGTCTGCACCCACCACTCTGGTACCTCTCTCCCGACAAACATAACTGCGTTCTTTTCAGGCTCGCGTTCCCTTCCTCGATGGTCTGTTACATTCCATAGGCCTACTTTCTGTTTTAATCCTGGTTCATATTCACTCAGACTGGTCTCCTTTTACTTCTGGTTCGTATTCACTCAGATTGGTCTCCTGCCCAAGTTCACCAAACAGCTCCTCAGCAGAGGTCAGTGGGCCAGTAAGTTTCCTGCTATGTTTTCACAGCTGTTTATTTGTTTGTCACGATAAGAGACTTCTCTTAGCGAACTTGCAATGCCTCAGGCTCTTGTTTTTTCTACCATCTCTGTTTCAATTTCATGTTTACGTTTATGGTTCACGGTGGTTAGTGTTTTATGTATGCACGTGCTTCGGATTACTAATGTCTATATTTTTAACGCCTGTTGGCAGTCATCTTCCTTAGGCCACCTTCTAGCCAATCCAATCATTCAAGTCGCTTTATATGCCATCAGGTCCGGCTTACGTTTTAATTACTTATCGTCACCGCAACGTCATCCCTCTGTCTTCGGGGGCCCTATGACTAATCCGGCCTCATGGCTCCAGGGGCCCCATGACTGTTTTTTCATGTTTTGTTTGTTAGGGGTACGACATGGTTGTAGGCTGGTTAGTGTTCCAGGTTTGCTGTTGGAGGGGGGTCATGGTTATGCGAGTCCCCAAGGCATTCTGGTGCTGCATAAGTGGTTTATTAAAAAAAAAAAAAAATCATAAGAGGCTTGCACGAGTGGCTCTTTGCTTATAGGACCTCACGACTGGCATCGTCATTTGTAGTTCGCACGGTCATCTGATACTTGTTCCGCCTTAAGGGGCTCTCACGCATGGCTGCCGCCATAAGGGGCTCGCACGCATGGCTCCTGCCATAAGGGGCTCTCACGCATGGCTCCCGCCATAAAAGGCTCTCACGCATGGCTCCCGCCATAAGTGGGGCTCTCACGCATGGCTCCCGCCATAAGGGGCTCTCACGCATGGCTCCCGCCATAAGGGGCTCTCACGCATGGCTCCCGCCATATGGGGCTCTCACGCATGGCTCTTGGGCTTAGAGGATTTCACAATTGTCATCGACATTGGTAGGTCATACGGCCATCTGATACTATTTTCCATGGCACACCTTTCAGAAGTTTTCTTTTGTTCATTTATATTTTACAGATTAGTACTTGCGGTTCATTTCAGCCTCATTTCATTAAGAAGCTTTACCCCATGTCTTTGTCTTTCTAGGTTATCGAGTCCCGGTTGATTACTAAACCCGTTGGGTTAAGCCCCAATCTTTTCCCCAGCCGTCCTTAATTCTAAGGTTCGCATCCCGGCGGCTGCCCGGCCCCATGGGCCCCTGGTGGTTGCTTCGGCCCCATGGCTTCAGGGGTCCGACCAATGGTTGTCTGTCCACCTGTGCAGCCATGCTTTTAAATGACTCATATCTTTACCTGCTTGCCAGCTTATGTTATTCAGGTTTAATTTTAGTTTATGCCCGTTATTATCTCCATTTTCTGTCACGTTTCCCTTCGTCTTTTCAGGTCATGCAGTTGAACTCATATTGGGGTCACCTTCCACGTCGGTCAGGTCTCGTTCCTAACGATATTTCGCCTTGCATGTTATTCAGACCACGTAGTTTGTCTTAGGTATCGCCTGCCATATCGGTCAGGCTCATGGTTTAATTTCACCTGCACCTTTTTCAGGTCACTTTTTATAGTCCTAATTATAAAAAAATAAATAAAAATAACTCGGCCCCATGGCTTCGGGGGCCCGATGACAGCTTTGGCCCCATGGCTTTGGGGGCCCGATGACAGCTTCGGCCCCATGGCTTCGGGGGCCCGATGACAGCTTCGGCCCCATGGCTTCGGGGGCCCGATGACAGCTTCGGCCCCATGGCTTCGGGGGCCCGATGACAGCTTCGGCCCCATGGCTTCGGGGGCCCGATGACAGCTTCGGCCCCATGGCTTCGGGGGCCAGATGACAGCTTCGGCCCCATGGCTTCGGGGGCCCGATGACAGCTTTGGTCCCATGGCTTCGGGGGCCCGATGACAGCTTCGGCCCCATGGCTTCGGGGGCCCGATGACAGCTTCGGCCCCATGGCTTCGGGGGCCCGATGACTGTTTTCAGTCCTGCTGGGCTGATTGCCTGGTTGGTTGTCCATCTGTGCATCTGGGCTGATTTGGCCCCTATGTATCGCATACATACCTGCTTCCCTAATTTCCTAATAATCCATGTTGATTGCTCACTTTATGTTTTGACCGCAAACTGGTCCGGTTCGCCCTACAGCATCATTGTCATGTCTTGCGCAGATATTTCGTCTTTCTTTAATTGTTCATGCTTTCGTTCAGGTCCTGCCAGAGGAAGAACAAGTAGGGCAATTCCCTCTAACATTTCAGTCTCTGATCGTAGTCGACCATATCTTGTCGACCAGGTCCCTGCGCAAAGTCTTTGCCTTTTTACCACGACCAGGAATTCATTTTCGCCGGTAACTTCATTGCATTGCATTCCCTCACTCATGGGAGGGCATAGACAGAATCTTATATATTATGGCTTCGTAGCTTCTTGTCGCACTAACCTCAGACTCCCTACAACCACGTTGAATCGGATTTTGGACAAAGTCCAGCATTTCCTCACGGTAGAAGATTCAGATAGTAGGTCGGTCTTCACGTCTCAAGCGTAAAAACAATTCTCAGGGGCTCACAGTAGAACAACGCGCAGACCACGGCTAGCAGTTAGCTGTTGTCTGGGGAACTATTCAAGGACTCTCTTCTTATCTACATGGTTCTTTTTGGCCCTCATTCCTGCATAGTCTAGGCAGTTAGGTTGCGGTCCCACGATCTCCTGAGGCTAGGGCATTGCCAGTACTCTCACTAGAACCAAACTTTACTAGTTTCAGTTGGTTTTTATGATGCATTTTACAACGTATTCCCGGTCCTCCATTCCGCTTTGGAGCAGTATCCGCAATATTGAGCATCATGTCTCTGGCCTTGTCATCCACAAGATGGGTTGTAGGTCTCCTACTGGTCTTGCCTCATATACCCCGAATTTTCGCTCGAGATCCCTGACGCCTTGCAGTTGGCTTGGGGATTAGTTTGCACATGCCATTCGAATTCCTTTTCTACCCTACTTGGCTTGGTTTTTGCCCACTTATAGGCCTACCCACGATCATGACTTAGGGCACACAACAAGCCATTTAGTCAGGTCAGCTAAGACACGCCTAGCTGGGTCAGGTTGTTCCCGTTGTTTCTCTCCCTAGGGTTCTTCGGATACCTCTTGGCCGTAGACATGACCACAAATATATATATATATATATATATAATTATTTTTTTATTAACTTTTAATATATTTTCTTTGTATATGTTTATGTATATTAATAATAAAATTACTTACCTGGATAAAATTCAAACATTGCTACATTCTAGTGTGGATTAATTAACTTTGCCTTGAATCTTGATAAATAATATTCACTATACAATTCAAGTTGAGTAAGAGCCAAAATGACTCCTAGATGAGATGTTGCAATTTGTTAATAAATTTAATTTAGAAATCCTCTGCAGTATCTATTTGATAAAATAGGACAATTTTCAAAATTGCCTTTGTGATTAGTATGTAGTCAATTGGCATTTCCCAGACTTATACAAAAGGGTTTCAATTATGTTATTTCTATTATGCCTAAATAGAAACATAAAAAAGACCCTCTGAAGAATATATAATGCAAGTAAACTAAAAAGCAAGAATATGTTCAGTATATAGTTAGTTTTCATGCACATGGCAAAGCCATTTGCATAAACCCTTTAATGTAGAACATGGCATCTTAGTCCTCAGTGTGCTGCCACATGTGCATGCTCCATATGGCAACAAATTTTAGTGATATTCTCCCTTAAAGTCAGCATATCTAAACACTTTTACTTCTAAGCTATGTACAATGGAAAAGTAAAGTTAAAGCATACCTGAGTTTTCAAAAAAGTTTGCATAATGGTTGTGCTTCTTTGTATAATCATAACTTTTAATGCCCAGTCCATGTACGGCGCTGGCTGTGTCTTTAAAGATGGCGCCTGCTCCTGAGTGCTGTGAGCGCCATAGCCGGGGGTGGCCACCTGCTCCTTATAGCAAACACCCGCAGCTCATTCCCGCAACTGGCAGTAATGCCGATCGCAGACATTTAACCCCTCAGATGACGTGGTTAATCCTGACGGTTATGCTCCGGCTCCGCCGTGCAGCAATCAGACAAGGCGGAGCATGTGTACAGCAGCCCCTGTTTTTGTGAATGATAGAAGGCTGCTGCATAGTATTTCTTATGGAGACCTTGCCTATAATAGGGCTCCATAGGAAAGTAGTAAAATCATCATTGATTCCAATGCAAGTGTATTGGAGTCTATGATAATAACAATCTAATGATTGCATGTTATAGTTCCCTATGGGAACTATAAATAAGTGTAAAAACAGCACAAGTTTGTATACTTAACCCCTTCCTGATCTGGTCACGGACATTTAACACTTCAGATGCTGTGGTCAATTCTGACCACAGCATCTGAGCACATGCTAACCTGGAAGTGCGCACTTCCAGGTATGCTCCGGCTCCCTCTGGCGGCGATCGGAGGAGTCGGAGCTTGTATGCAGCAGCCCCTATTATAGACAATAACAGGAAACTGCTGCATAGTGTTTGCTATGGAGCCCCTGTCTGTAGCAAGGCTCCATAGGAAACTAGTACATTTCTCATAGACTCCAATGCTAATGCATTAGAGTCTATGAGAATAGCAATCTAATGATTGCTTGTTATAGTTCCCTATAGGAACTATAAAAAAGTGACAAAATAAATAAATATAAAAATTTAAAAAAAAAAAAAAAATATTTAAAAAATACACATGCGAAAACCATACTATACTACTCATCGGTGACTGTAGACTCAGGCTGATGCTGGTGGAGCTGGTTCTGCTCCTGCCACCCCTCCCCTCCCCAGCAGCCATGGCAGTGGAACGTGAGCGCAGAGGTCCCTCCCGGTCTGACCTGCGAGAGGATGGACGATGGCGCAGATAGGCAGCGGCCAACTGACTACATAGGATGCCTCTGTAGTAGTTCAGTTTGTCCTCCCTCTCGGTGGGTGCAAAAAAAAGCCCCCATTCTGGACCAGTAGCGAGGGTTCAACAAGGTGGAGAGCCAGAAGTCATCCCTCTGCCGAATGTTGACAATTTGACTGTCACTACACAAACAAGTGAGCATGGATTGGGCCATTTGCACAAGTCACTCGGAGGGACTCCCTGCCTCCATCTCTACTGCATACTGCCATGGTGTGTCTGGGTTCTCTGTCTCGTCTTCCTCATCACGCTGGACTGCCTCTGGCTGCTCCAGCTGTTCCTCTCCTGTCACCTGAGTAGAAAAACCACCCATTTGGCTACTATAAAAATAGTTTCCCTATATGGCAAGCTGCAAAACGTAAAAAAACATCATAATAGACGATTTGTCATTTTTAGTCATTTTTTCCCCCATAAAAATGTAATTAAAAAGTGATCAAAAAGTTGTACACACCTCAGAATGGTATCAATGAAAAGTGCAGATCACCCCACAAAAAATGAACACTCCATACACATAATTACAAAAAAGTTATAGGGATCAGAATATAGCAACAAAAAAATTATTTTTCCAAGGTTTTTATTATTTTATCAATATCAAAATGCAAAAAAAACTATACATATAAGGTATCACCGGATTCGTACTGACCTATAGAATGAAAGTAACTGGTCAGTTTAATTGAAAATCGAATGCCATAAATAAAAAAATAACATAAAAACTGTGGCAGAATTTCTTTCTTCCTCCACTTCCACATCATTTTGATTTTTTTTTTTCTGCTTCTCACAATCTTGCTTCTGGCATTTGCATCCCCACCTGAGCCTTGGTTGAACTTAATGGACTTATGTCTTTTTTCAAACGTTTTAACTATGCAACTACATCATATGTAGAGATGAGTGAATCAAAGCTGATTCTATCCAAATTTCAGGAAATATTTGATTTGGTAACGAATCGCAATTTTTCTAAAATGGCGGCTACACGTGTGAGAACTGAGGACATGGGGCAAGGAACTCTGGGAAGGTGGGATCACACAGATTGACATGCCTGCATGTAGCCAATTAGCAGCCAGCCCTGTGACATACTATAAATACGGCAGCCATTTTAGATTCTGCCATTTTCCAGCGTTCAGAGTGCAGGGACAGAGTTGTGAAGGTGCTAGGGATAGCAATTGGAAAAACCTCTATGTTTTAAAAACAAAAATGAAAAAAGGATTTATAAGTCCAGGAAAAGGATAGGGAGGAATAATTTCACAGCATCTTAGTGCAGGGAGAGATGTCAGAAGGTGCTAGGGACATTGATAGGAAAGTGATTTACAAGTGCAGGGAACAATTATTTGGGGATCCAAATAGTCATTAGACAGCTCTGTCATTCCAGCTTTTTGTTATTGGGCTGCAAGTGTTAAGTTGAAAAGCCTAGTATCTTATTTAGCACGACAAGAAAAATATATACGCATTTCACTTCTGCAGTTATATCTGTTGAAAGCATATAGGGGCGTATTTCACTACAACAAGAAAAATATATGTGCACTACACTGTTGCAGTTATTTCTGGTGAAAGCGTATAGGGGTGTATTACAGTACTACTAGAAAAATATATTCTCAATGCATTGCTACAGTTACTTGTGGTTAGTACAAAAAGAAAAATATATTTGTTGCTTTTAGGGGTGTTTTAATTTCTGTTTAATTTGTGTAGTTCAACTATAAGTATGTCAAGCAGAGAAGTGCCAGGCCATGCACAGAGGAGTGGCAGAGGTCTGAATGTTTCAGGCGCAAGCAGAGGTTGCAGCAGAGTAGGGGGGTGTGGCAGCAGGAGTCGCAGCGAGAGGTCTGAGCTCCTGGTGTCATCTAGCGGTCGTATCTTGACCAGCAACCCAGCGGTTCTTGATTGGTTAACTCGGTCATTCACGTCACCCCAAGTGATATCAGACACCCCCAGCCAACAGTCGGTTGGTTCATCAGACACAACCCCTAGTTGGCATGACCCGAGAGCAGGCCCTGTGCAATCACCTGTTCTCAACCTGCCTCTGTCCTATTCTGTTCCCTTACTGCGAAAAGTACTATATGCTGTGGGCTCAGCTCCACTTTTCAGTGAGGAACAGCTACTAGAGTACAGTCAGCAGCTTCTGCCCAGCCAAGATCTGGAGGAGACATCCGCCGCTTCCTCCGCTAGGCGGGTAAGTAGTGATGAGGAGAGTGGCGCAGGAGCTTGTGTTGCGAGCTGTCAGGCTCCTGACCCAGAGACCGTTGAGGAGGACATCAGTGACGTGCAGACACTACTTGATGATGATGATGATGAAGCCGATCGCACTTGGGAGCCGGGTGCAGAAGGGGCTTCATCATTATCAGGAGAAGAGGGTGGCAGCAGTTGCAGGTTGGGAGCCAAACGTGCTCGGGGTAGACCACCTGCTTTGCAGCAGCCTAACTGCCCGGGAAGTAGTGGTGCAGGGGTTCACGGAGGCAGCGGCGGTAGCAGTCAGTCAGTGCGGACTGTTAGGGGAAAAATCACCTACTCGGCAGTGTGGCAGTTTTTTATTAAGCTGCAAGAGGAGGTTAACATGGCCACATGTACAATATGTGGGCAGAAGGTGAAGCGTAGCCAGGGTGCCAATGTTGACAATACGGCCCTGTGTCAACATATGCAGCGTCGCCATGCAGTGGCCTGGGAGAACCGTTGCTCCGATGTGGTGGTCCAGACTGCTGCAGCTACCGCTGCATCACCCAGTGGCATGCACCCGGTTTCAGCCAGTCAAGGCTCCACCAACTCAGCTGAAGGGAACTGTCTGTCATTCGCATCTTCTGCTGGTCCAGATGCTCCTGCTCCCACTCCTCATCAGTCATTCCATCATCAATCACCAAAGCGATTGCCAAGATCCAGAAGTATGCGTGCACGCATCCAACGGCACAGAAGCTGAACGTGCTCCTGGCCGAGTTGCTGGTGCTGCAGTGCCTCCCTTTCCAAGTGGTGGACTCTGCACCTTTCAAAGAACTGATGGCTTGTTCCAAGCCGAGGTGAAGAGTCCCAAGCCGTCATTTCTTTGCAAAAAAGCAGTACCAGCCCTGCACAAATATGTAGAACAGAAGGTGGGCCAGTCCTTGAGCCTGTCGGTGCCAAAGTGCACAGCAGCGCCGACGTGTGGAGCTTTAACTACGGTCAGGGACAGTATATGTCCTTTACGGCCCACTGGGTGAATGTGGTTCCTGCACAGCCACACCAGCAACTTGGCCAGGTCACGCTACTCCCACCTCCACATTGTCACACCCTTGGTTCTGCGTGAATGTCCGCCTCTGCCTTCTCATCCTCCACCGTATACTCAGCCTCCACTGTAGGGACAAGTCACAGTTCCCCTCCAGCATACCACATGTGCAGGGCTCGGCTGTATCACGCTGTTCTGCACCTGGTTTGCCTAGGCGAACGTAGTCACACAGTGGAGGAACTGCTCGTGTGATGCATCAAGAAATCGAATCCTGGCTTTCTCTGCGTCAACTGAAAATTGGAACCATGCTGACCGACAACAGGAAGAGCATGTTGCCGGCGCTGCGTCAAAGAAGGCTGAGCCATGTGCCCTGCATGGCACACGTGTTCAATCTGGTTGTCAAGCGGTTCCTGAAGTCTTCCACCCATCTGCAAGACATCCTAAAAATGGGCAGCAAACTTTGCATGCACTTCAGCCACTCGTACACCACAAAGCGCAACCTCCTTGAGCTGTAGCAGCAGAACGGCTTCCACCAACATAGGCTGATATGCGACGTTTCCACCCGTTGGAATTCCCCCCTCCACATGTTGGACCAACTATACGAACAGAGAAAGGCCATGAACGATTTCTTGATGATGTAAGCGGATAGGAGTACTCCACTGTGCAACTTCGATGTCAGCCAGTGGCAGCTCATGCGTGACACCTGTCGTTTGCTCAGGCCTTTTGAGAAGGCCACGTTATTTGTCAGTCTCCAGGACTACGGAAAGAACAACGTCATTCCACTGCTTCATGTCCTGGAACAGATGCTGGTAACTATGGCTTGACAGGGGACAGGAGACGTGGTGCCTTGATTTCATGGCCATATGAGCCCTGTGGGGGCTGAACTGGAAGAGGAGGAGGAGTGGGAGGAAGACATTGGAGCACAGGCAATGTGTAGCCAAATGGGTGGTTTTTCTACTCAGGTGACAGGAGAGGAACAGCTGGAGCAGCCAGAGGCAGTCCAGCATGATGAGGAAGACGAGACAGAGAACCCAGACACACCATAGCAGTATGCAGTAGAGATGGAGGCAGGGAGTCCCTCCGAGTGACTTGTGCAAATGGCCCAATCCATGCTCACTTGTTTGTGTAGTGACAGTCGAATTGTCAACATTCGGCAGAGGGATGACTTCTGGCTCTCCGCCTTGTTGGACCCTCGCTACTGGTCCAGAATGGGGGCTTTTTTTGCACCCACCGAGAGGGAGGACAAACTGAACTACTACAGAGACATCCTATGTAGTCAGTTGGCCGCTGCCTATCTGCGCCATCGTCCATCCTCTCGCAGGTCAGACCACGAGGGACCTCTGCGCTCACGTTCCACTGCCATGGCTGCTGGGGAGGGGAGGGGTGGCAGGAGCAGAACCAGCTCTACCAGCATCAGCCTGAGTCTACAGTCACCGATGAGTAGCTTTCTTCACCCAAATAGTGAATAAACTAATCATCATCAGCAGCAGCAGGTAGACCTGGAGCAGGACCTGAACCAGCAGGTGGTGGCATACTTGGACAGCACCCTGCCACCCAACATTGAAGATCTGCTGGACTACTGGGTAGCCAAACTGGATTTGTGGCCGCAATTAGCAGAGTTTGCACTGGAAAAGCTGTCCTGCCCGGCCAGTAGTGTGGCATCAGAGCTGACTGTCCACCGAAAAATGTGGAGAGACTGACCTTTGTCAAGATGAATCAGGCGTGGATCAGCCAGGATATCCAACCACCAATTCCTAATGCATCAGACTAGATTATCCATGGTGCCACACCAACAGTTTAATAAAAGAGACCGATTTCTTCTGGCTACCTGCCTCAGCTACTTCTCTGATGCTGTAACCTGCCTGATGCCACACATGTGATGCCAAGTGCTCCTTATTTCACCCACCTTCGTCAGTGGTACTGGTATTTCCACCCACCGCCCCACTCTGTTACCCAGTCACTTTGTTGTGTCCTGATGCAGCTGCTACTGCGATCTCCACACTATGTCACCTTGCCACTCTGTGTTATCTTCCTGCTGCTACCATATCTACATTATGTCCCCTTGCTACTTTGTGATCTGATGATGCTGCTGCCATATCCACATTATGTCACCTTGCCACTCTGAGGTCTCCTCATGCTGCTGCCATATCCACACTACGTCACCTTGCCACTCTGTGGCCTCCTGAGCTGCCGCCAACTCCAAACTATGTCATGTTCCACTCTGTGGTCTCGTCATGCTGCTGCCATCTCCACACTATTTCACCTTGCCACTCTGTGGTCTCCTGATGCTGCTGCTACTGCCATATCCACACTATGTCACCTTGCCACTCTGTGATATCCTGCTGCTGCCAGCTTCACATTAGCATAGCATTGCAATATAATATACCTTTGTACTTTATTTGGTTTGTAGAGTGCTGTTGCACTATGTGTTTGATGTATTTTCAGCCATAGCAACGTGCACCTGCGCATTGGGATGTGCTGACCCCCCCTCTTTTGTTTTGTAGTTTGTATGGGAGTAGTGGCTGACTCCTATTTGGTCGTGCACTTCTGTGGCCTGTGTTGCGTCATGGGCTGATTTTAATTAGCATGAGTATATAGTTTGCTCAGCATGCATGCTGGTATTTGCAGTCACTGGATTCATTGGAGGCCATTTTGGCACCACAGAGATATAAACCAAAAGGGGCCCAGCATGCATGTGAGACCTACACTTCCTGAATTTCATGGTCGCTGTTATGGCACCCAACAGGTGAGCTTTAGTGTTAGGACCCGTCTTATAGAGATCACCTTGGCGTGCGGCAGACGGGCTCAAATAATTTTGTGCAAAATGTATTTGCTAAGCATCTCAAAATTATTAGCTTAGCATTGCAATATAGCATACCTTTGTACTTTATTTGGTTTGTAGAGTGCTGTTGCACTATGTGTTTGCTGCCAGCTTCACATTATGTCACCTTGCCACTCTATGGTCTCCTCATGTTGCTGCCATCTCCACACTATGTCACCTTGCCAGTCTTTGGTCTCCTCATGCTGCTGCCATATTCACGCTATGTCACCTTGCCACTCTGTGGCCTCCTGATGCAGCCGCCACTTCCAAACTATGTCACCTTGCCACTCTGTGGTCTCCTTATGCTGCTGCCAACTCCACACTATGTCACCTTGTCACTCTGTGGCCTCCTGATGCTGCTGCCATCTCCACACTATGTCACCTTGCCACTCTGTGGTCTGATGCTGCTGCTTATACTGCCATGTCCACACTACGTCACCTTGCCACTCTGTGGTCTCCTGATGTTGCTGCTGCTGCTACTGCCATCTCCCCACTATGTCAGCTGGCCATTCTGTGGTCTCCTGATGCTGCTGCTGATACTGCCATCTCCACACTATGTCACCTTGCCACTCTGTGGCATCGTCCTGATGCTGCCAACTCCACACTATGTCACCTTTCCACTCTGTGGTATCCTGCTACTGCCATCTTTGCATTATGTCACCTTGCACTCTGTGGTTTCCTCATGCTGCTGCTAACTCCACACTACTATTTTACCTTGCCACTCTGTGGTCCCTTCCTGATGCTGTTACTGTCGCCACCTCCAGACTCTGCCATTGTTCCATTCTGTGGCATCCTCATGCTGCTTCCACCTCACCACTATGTCATTGGCCACTATGTGGCCTTCTAATGTTGTTCCCACCACTTCATGACTGGGCAACTATTTTGCCTTTCGGCCTGGCTAACATAATGATTTATTTGACCTTTCTTCTGATTTGACAGAAGGAAGAAAAAATGAGACGCACAACGGATCCTGTCTGTGTAGCAGCTGTAAGGCCTGTATGGTCCCATCAGAATTGGCTTATGATTTGGTGGCCAAAAGCAGGAGAGGGTACAAAACACAGAAGACATGCAAATATTCCATTCACGTGTTATCTCTGTTTTACATCCACTCCTGTTTGCTTTTTGGCATTAGCAATACTGATGGATCATTGAGCAAAGGCTGACCGAGTGAAGGCGTATTCTCCACAGACTCGATCCGTTTTTTGTGGGTTATTGTTCTGATGGATCAGAGGAAGGGCAAATTAATCAGTGACGTCAACACAAACTTACTGCTGACTCCCTCTTCACTCTGTCCGGGGGGGTCTACTTGTATAAGCATGTAACAGAACAGGTTCTGTAGACATCTATGTGGAATCAACTGGTGATGGTGTAAAAGGAGTGTGCTTCTTCTTGACGTTAACATTGACCTGTAAGGTTGCGTACATACTTGAGTTATGAGTCTAGTGTGCAGTGATTCTAAGAGCGACGCCTGTCATGTGCTTGTCATACTGACTCACAGTATTGTTTCACTACCACAGCAGACTCCCTATGTGTGTTACTGCAAGGCACAGTGTTAGACACCCCTATACAGGCTCTCTGCAGCCCGGAAAGAGACGTTTTTTAACGCGATTCACCTCAAATAAATTCGGATTCAAGCTAATTTTTCCAAAAAATTTAGCGAACCAGACAAATCAAATTTTTTAAAAATTCACTCATCTCTAATCATATGCATTATTAATGGGTTGGCGTTGGAAAGTAAAACTTGTCCTGCAATAAAACAAGCCCTCATACAGCTATGTGAATTAAAACATAAAAAAGTTATGGCTCTGGGAAGGCAGGGAGCGTAAAACGAAAATACAAAAATGAAAATCTGGTACAGAAAGGGTTAATATTATGTATTGCCCCCTTTGGCATCAATGGCTTGCAATATTTTATGATATTTCTCAATTGTCCTTTATTTTCTCATATAAAGCTACCCATTACTCTTGGCAAACTGCCTTGAGATTCTGTAAATTCTTTGATTGTCTAGCAGAATTATATGTTTAGCTTGTCTCTAAAACAGCAGAAATCTTCCACCTTGCTTCACATTAGTTTGTTCAAGATGTTTGAAGGCTTTTCTATGTAAAGCTTAGGGTAGATACTTTATACACATCGATTGAAGACAAATGAAGACAGTGGAAATGCAACATCAAAAAGTAATATGCAAAGAGTTAGTTCCCAAAGAAAGAGAACCATCTTTCTAGTGCCACTGTTTAGAAGTGACTCCTTATGAGTCAGCATTTGACCTTTTAACAAGCCTTGCAACATTACAAGGGAAACTAGCCAAGCCATACATACATTCACAGATAGCTCTTTGGTGGTTATTTCCACTTATGAGTACAAAATAGGATTCTGGCTATCTGAATAAGATGCCTTGGGCACAGCTTAGGAGAGATATCTGCTCTCCTTAACCTGTCCAGCTACATATAAAGACTTAGTAGCAAATCTCAGTGGGAAAACTATACGCAAAGAGGTAGAAAGAGAATCATATAATTAGTACATGCTGGCAGTGGCTCACTTTGAGTCAAAGTGTGGCTTTTTAACAAGAGTTGAAACATGACAAGGGAAAAAGAAAACAAGACATATATCCATCAGTAGGCAACTGTTTTAGGGTGCTTGACCCCATCACTACTTACACTCTCTCTGGGAAATACCTCTTTGCTTACTCTTTGAAGCCTGATATTTTGTAAGCTAGTATTTTTGTGGTTTGTACACAGATGGCTTACTACTATATTTCAGTAGAAGTTGCTCTTGCAGGGGACGCCCTGGTGATTGGGTCCCAGTGTTTAGGAATTCCGAGTGGTATGTTGCGGCCCTAATAGTTTGTGTCACAATGCTCCTACCTTCATACTGTCACTCCACGTGGTTCAGCTCTGTAGCAACAAAGGAGTTGCAGTTGGTGGAGTAAATAGAGTCCAGGCTTGGTGAAGTCTAATGGTTTGTACTTGAATAAACTTGCAATAAACCTATGCCATCCAAACAATAATTGATATTTCTCTTGGCTCTAGCAGGCTAAAGGTAAACTGGCATGTAAACTTGAATATTTTGCTTTTTCTCTCTGCTGCTGTGCTAATCTCTGGCTTCAGTCTGGTTCCTATCAGCTTCAGTTACTTTTTCGTATGAGAGTAAGGTATCCTGTGACCCGTTTGGCTGAGTAGGGGTCTTTGGCTCCATTTTACCTCTCAGTGGTACTAAGGGTGTAATTTATCAACTTGAAATATGCCTATATTAGGCTTATTTCAAGTGCAGATTGCAGCGCAGTGGTTAGTTGTGCTGCAATCTGCGATTTTTCCTGCCCATGCCAGGTCCAATAAAGTCGGCGTGGCATGGGTGTGAAAGGGAACGGGCCGGAAGGCCTGTCTCATTCACCATTTTCTATGCCTGTTTTAGGTGTAAAAATTGTTTAAATGTAAAGAAGCTAGGAAGCTGTCTTACATATAGAAGCGGCACTGTCCTCTTCAGAACTTCAGCGGTTCTACCCCCAGCGCAGGGGCCTATTAAGACCAGCATCTAAAACGCTGGTCTTACCATATACAGTGAGGAACAAAAGTCTTTGAACACGCTGCAATTTTGCAAGTTCTCCCACTTAGAAATCATGGGGGGGGGGGGGGGGTCTGAAATAAAACAGGAAATCACATTGTATGATTTTTAAAGAATGTATTTGTCTTGCACTGCTAAACATAAGTATTTGAACACCTAGGAAAATCAGTGTTAATATTTGGTACAGAAGCCTTTGTTTGCAATTACAGAGGTCAAACGTTTCCTGTAGTTCTTGACCAGGCTTGCACACACTGCAACAGGGATTTTGGCCCACTCCTCCACACAGATCTTTTCTAGATCTGTCAGGATTCGGGGCTGTCGATGAGCAACACAGAGTTTCAGCTCCCTCCAAAGATGCTATATTGGATTTAGGTCTGGAGACTGGCTAGGCCTCACCAGAACCTTTATATGCTTCTTACGGAGCCACTCCTTGGTTATCCTGGCTGTGTGCTTCAGGTCGTTGTCATGTCGGAAGACCCAGCCACGACCCATCTTTAATGCTCTGACTGAGGGAATGAGGTTGTTGCTCACAATCTCACAATAAATGGCCCCATTCATCCTCTCCTTAATACAGTACAGTCGTCCTGTCCCCTTCGCAGAAAAGCACCCCCAAAGCATGATGTTACCACTCCCATGATTCACAGTAGGGATAGTGTTCTTGGAATGCAACTCATCCTTCATTTTACTCCAAACATGACGAGTTCTACTTTGGTCTCAATTGACCACATGACTTTCTCCCATGCCTCCTCTGGATCATCCAGATGGTCATTGGCAAACTTCAGACGGGCCTAGACATGTGATGAGTTGAGCAGGGGAACCTTCTGTGCAATGCATGATTTGAAACAATGACGGCGTAGTGACCTTTGAAACTGTGGTCCCAGCTCTCTTCATGTCATTGACCAGCTCCTCCCTTGTAGTTCTGGGCTGATTCCTCACCTTTCGTATCATCAGTGATACACCACGAGGTAAGATCTAGCATGGAGCCCCATTCCAAGGAAGACTGACAGTCATCATTAGCCTCTTCCATTTTCTAACAATTGCTCCAACAATTGATCTATTTTCACCAAGCTGCTTGGCAATTTCCCCCGTAGCCCTTTCCAGCCTTGTGGAGGTCCACAATTTTGTCTCTGGTATCTTTTGATAGCTCTTTGGTCTCGCCCATGGTAGTAGTTGGCATCTGACTGACTGTGGGGTGGACAGGTGTCTTTAAAGAGCTCAGACAGGTGCTACTAATTTATATTAATGAGTGGAGTAGAGGTGGACTTTTTAAAGGCACAGTAACAGTTCTCTGAGAGCCAGATTTCTTGCTGTTTCTCAGGTGTTCAAATACTTATGTTCAGCAGTGCAAGACAAATAAATTCTTTAAAAATCATACAATGTAATTTCCAGATTAATATTTTTTTTATTCTGTCTCTCAGAGTGGGAATGTACCTACAATGTGAATTTCAGACCCCTCCATGATTATTTCTAAGTGGGAGAACTAGCAAAATCGCAGGGTTTTCAAATACTTCTGTTCCTCACTGTGTATATACACTGCTCAAAAAAATAAAGGGAACACTTAAACAACACAATGTAACTCCAAGTCAATCACACTTCTGTGAAATCAAACTGTCCACTTAGGAAGCAACACTGAGTGACAATCTTTGTGCAAGGAGGAACAGGAGGAGCACTGCCAGAGCCCTGCAAAATGACCTCCAGCAGGCCACAAATGTGCATGTGTCTGCTCAAACAGTCAGAAACAGACTCCATGAGGGTGATATGAGGGCCCGACGTCCACAGGTGGGGGTTGTGCTTACAGCCCAACACCGTGCAGGACGTTTGGCATTTGCCAACACCAAGATTGGCAAATTCGCCACTGGTGCCCTGTGCTCTTTACAGATGAAAGCAGGTTCACACTGAGCACATGTGACAGACGTGACAGAGTCTTGAGACGCTGTAGAGAATGTTCTGCTGCCTTCAACATCCTCCAGCATGACCGGTTTGGCATTGGGTCAGTAATGGTGTGGGGTGGCATTTCTTTGGAGGGCCGCACAGCCCTCCATGTGCTCGCCAGAGGTAGCCTGACTGCCATTAGGTACCGAGATGAGATCCTCAGACCCTTTGTCAGAACCATATGCTGGTGCGGTTGGCCCTGGGTTCCTCCTAATGCAAGACAATGCTAGACCTCATGTGGCTGGAGTGTGTCAGCAGTTCCTGCAAGACGAAGGCATTGATGCTATGGACTGGCCCGCCCGTTCCCCAGACCTGAATCCAATTGAGCACATCTGGGACATCATGTCTCGCTCTATCCACCAATTGCACCCCAGACTGTCCAGGAGTTGGCAGATGCTTTAGTCCAGGTCTGGGAGGAGATCCCTCAGGAGACCATCCACCACCTCATCAGGAGCATGCACAGGTGCTGTAGGGAGGTCATACAGGCACGTGGAGGCCACACACACTACTGAGCCTCATTTTGACTTGTTTTAAGGACATTACATCAAAGTTGGATCAGCCTGTAGTGTGTTTTTCCACTTTAATTTTGAGTGTGACTCCAAATCCAGACCTCCATGGGTTGAAAAATTTGATTTCCATTTTTTTATTTATGTGTGATTTTGTTGTCAGCACATTCAACTATGTAAAGAACAAAGTATTTCAGAAGAATATTTAATTAATTCAGATCTAGGATGTGTTATTTTTGTGTTCTCTTTATTTTTTTGAGCAGTGTATATATATATATATATATATATATATATAGTGGGGATTCGCTCTGGTAGGCAGGGTAAGCGGACACAGTACAGAGGCAAAAAAAACTGTTTGTAAAGCATAACTTCGGTGTTTATTCACACATAAGGCCTAAATAAAACAACACTTTTCAGTCTTGGTGTTAGTTCACACAATGGAAAGTCCACAGAACAAAAATAACCTTGTTTGCAGTTTTATCTCCAGCGGTCCACAGCAGGCTTTAAGGGGCCTGTTTCCCAGCGTGTGGCTCTCAGCCCTCCAGCACGGCACAAAGCTTCAGATCCCGAACAAAAAGACTAACAGCGATCCACTGTCAGAGAGGAGTAATCCACACCCAGCTGACACTGCTGGCTGGGTTTGATATAGGCCAGTCGAGGCCCGGCCTGGAATATGGGGAGTAGTCACCCACCCAGCACTTTTGACTACTCCCAGTAAGAGTCGTCCCGGATCAGCTATACAGTCATACTACAATAGCAAAAGTGTCAATCAGCACTAGCTGCCGCTGACACCTCTCACTTCACCGAGGCCAGGGACCTCCTTGACACATACCTTTCGTCAATGACGGACCCTTGCGCCTTCCTACATACCTCCCCCCCTTTGTTCAACCCTGAGGGGGTGAACAGTTGCCAGACAGTGTATCCGGAACAGGTCTTCCGCGTTTACTTGTAAGCGGCCTACCCAGTGTTCCACTGAGAACTTGAAGTTCTATAATGACAAGAACCATCTAGTGACTCTAGCATTCCTCTCTTTGGCCTTGCTTATCCACTTGGGAGGAGGGGAGTGGTCGGTGACCAGATGGAACTTTCTCCCCAACAGATAATAGCGGAGAGACTCGAGTGCCCATTTGATCTCTCTCCACTATACTGTACCTAGTCTCGGCTTCGGTGAGTTTGTTGCTCAGAAAAACAACGGGATGTTCCTCCCCATTGATTTCCTGAAAGAGTACACCTCCGAGGCCTACTTCAGAGGCATCGGTCTGTACCACACACTCCCTCTTGAAGTCGGGCGTCACCAAAACCGGTGACCCGCACATGACCGACTTCAAAGCGTCTTCCACCTGGTCATTCCAGCGGACCATCAATGACTTCTGTCCCATCAAAAGCCCTGTCAACGGAGCCGCTAAAGTTGCAAAATAGGGAACAAACCTCATATAATAGTCCACCATTCCCAGGAACAACTTTACTTCCCTAGTGGTAATAGGTCGTGGCCAATTCCTAATCACCTCTATTTTATTCACTTGGGGTTTCATAACTCCCTGTCCAATGACGTACCCAGGTACTTAGTCTCCTCTAACCATATTGCACATTTCTTTGGGTAAGCAATCAGTCCAGCCCAGGGGCGTAACTAGAAGTGACTGGGCCCCACAGCAAATATTTGTAAGGGCCCCTCCAGCGCGCTTTGCACCTCCCTCCTCCTGTGTAAACCCCACTCCTTTGGCACAGTGTAGCGGTATACTGTATATTGTGTGGCACAGTGGATGCTATATGTGTATAACATAAACATATTTCATATGAAGACTTACAGTTACTTGACCCCTGGGGATCTCGGACACCACTTCAACACTTGGCCGGGGGCTCGGCGGAGCTGATGTTGTGCTTTATCCTAATGAGAAAGATTTCATAATAAGGATTTGGAGAAGGGGCAGAGGGATAGCAGAGCAGGGAGAGGCTGGTGCTGCTACTAGGGGGTCATACCATAGGGGAGTAATAAAGCCCACTATAATGCCCCCCCAGTAGTAATAATTCTCCTTATAATGTGACAGTGCAAAAATACCCCCTTGTAATGCCCCCAGTTGAGCTAATGTCCCCATAGTGCCCCCATAGTGTCCCAGTATAAAATACCCCTATATAGTGCCCCCAGTAAATTCCCCCATAGTGTTCCTCTCCCCCCTTCCTGCTAGTGCCCCCCATAATGTACCAGTATAAAATGCCCCATATATAGTGCCCCAGTAGATGCCCCTCAGTGTCCGGTCTCTGATAGGCTGCCGGCCTAGTGTCCCCCATAATGCCGCCCAATAATGTGACAGTAAATGTCCCCATAGATGCCCCCCCATCATGTGCCAGTATCAAGTGCCTCTCTCCTCCCCCCCACATGTCCCAGTATCATAGTGCCATCTCCCCCCACCAATGTGCCAGTATCAAGTGCCTCTCTCCTTCCCACCCCCCATGTGCCAGTATCATAGTGCCAAACCCCCCCAATTGCCAGTATCAAGTGCCTCTCTCTTCCCCCCCATGTCCCAGTATCATAGTGCCATCTCCCCCCCAAAAAAGTGGCAGTATCAAGTACCCCCCCATGTGCCAGTATCATAGTGCCAAACCCACCCATGTGCCAGTATCAAGTGCCAACCCCCCCCCCACATGCCAGTATCAAGTGCCTCTCTCCTCCCCCCATGTCCCAGTATCATAGTGCCATCTCCCCCCCCAATGTGCCAGTATCAAGTGTCTCTCTCCTTCCCACCCCCCATGTGCCAGTATCATAGTGCCAAACCCCCCCATGTACCAGTATCAAGTGCCTCTCTCTTCCCCCCCATGTCCCAGTATCATAGTGCCACCCCCCCTCTACAAAAAAGTGCCAGTATGAAGTGCCTCTCTCCCTCCCCCCATGTGCCAGTATCAGGTGCCAACCCCTCCCCCCCATGTGCCAGTATCAGGTGCCTCTCTCCCCCCCATGTGCCAGTATCAAGTGCCAACCCCCCTCCCCCCATGGTGCCAGTATCAAGTGCCTCTCTCCTCCCCCCATGTCCCAGTATCATAGTGCCATCTCCCCCCCCACAAAAAAAGTGCCAGTATCAAGTGCCTCCCTTCCCCCCCCCATGTGCCAGTATCAGGTGCCTCTCCCCCCCCCCATGTGCCAGGATCAGGTGCCAACCCCCCCAGGTGCCAGTATCAGGTGCCAACCCCCTCCCCTCCAGGTGCCAGTATCAGGTGCCTCTCCCCCCCATGTGCCAGTATCAGGTGCCAACCCCCCTCCCCCCCAGTTGTCAGTATCAAGTGCCTCTCTCCTCCCCCCATGTCCCAGTATCATAGTGCCATCTCCCCCCCCACAAAAAAGTGCCAGTATCAAGTGCCTCTCTCCCCCCCCCATGTGCCAGTATCAGGTGCCTTCCCCCCCCCCCCATGTGCCAGTATCAGGTGCCAACCCCACCAGGTGCCAGTATCAGGTGTCAACCCCTCTCCCCCCTTTGTGCCAGTATCAGGTGCCTCACCCCCCCATGTGCCAGTATCAGGTGCCAACCCCCCCAGGTGCCAGTATCAGGTGCCAACCCCCCTCTGTATCAGAGGCAAAGCACATAACCACAAGACCATAAGAGCTGCCTTGCTGCTGACTGAAAAAATATGAGACTTCTACTGTTATAGCTGGCTAAGTGTACATCTATACACATGACAGCTGCTCATATACAGAGATATAGCAGAGCTGAGTGTGCTGGGACAGCTGTCATATAGAGATATAGCAGTGTGTATAGATGTACACTTAGCCAGCTATAACAGTAGAAGTCTCATATTTTTTTAATCAGTTGCAATGCCTCCTTTATGGCTGTGTGGGTAAATGCTTTGCCTCTGATACACTGATACATTGGAGGTTGTGGGTTTAAATCCCAGACACATCAGGAGACTTTAGGAGAAAGTAAGATTAGATCACATTAGCGAGGGGGCCTGGTCAGCCGCTGCTGCTGTGAAGGGGCCCTGAACATTAAGACAAGAATAAATATTTAACTAACTTGAAAATAAACTGTCACACACGCTGCCGGGGCAGCCCGGGCCCCGAAGCAGCTGCTTCCCCTGTTTCCCCGGTAGTTACGCCACTGGTCCAGCCTTCCTAAGGGAGTCCACTACAGCCTGCACTTTGGGTAGATGTCAGTACTGTGGATGATGATATCGTCCAGGTAAGCCGACGCGTACCGACGATGTAGAAGAAGTACAATATTCATAAGTCATTTGAATGTGGCGGGGGCACCGTGCACACCGTGCAGACCTGATACAGCCCTTCAGGGGTGACAAAGGCTGTCAGCAATTTTCACTGTGGCAACTGCTTCTCTTGCATCAGACCGAGGATAGAGATGTCGCGAACGCAAATGTTCGCGAACTGGCGAACCGCCATAGACTTCAATAGGCAGGCGAATTTTAAAACCCACAGGGACTCTTTCTGGCCACAATAGTGATGGAAAAGTTGTTTCAAGGGGACTAACACCTGGACTGTGGCATGCCGGAGGGGGATCCATGGCAAAACTCCCATGGAAAATTACGTAGTCGACGCAGAGTCGGGTTTTAATCCATAAAGGGCATAAATCACCTAACATTCCTAAATTGTTTGGAATAACGTGCTTTAAAACATCAGGTATGATGTTGTATCGATCAGGTAGTGTAAGGGTTATGCCCGCTTCACAGTGACAGACCAAACTCCCCGTTTAACGCACCGCGAACAGTCCATTTGCACAACCGCAAACTCCCCATTTGCACAAGGTTGGATACCAAGCTAGCCATGTCCCGTTCCTTGTCCTCACTGATGTCATTAAAGGTCTCTTCCTCCACCCAGCCACGTACAACACCAAGGGTCCCCGAAAGGTGACAACAAGCCCCCTGGGACGCCTGCTGTGGTTGGTCTTCCACCTCCTCAAAGCCACCTTCCTCCTCTGACTCCTCTTCTTCAGACTCCTCTCTCTGCGTTGCCTCTCTCTGCGTTATTATAAGGTGTGTTAAGTAGTACAATTCCTATCAGTTTAATCCCTGTTATGTCCCCTATCAGGGGACGTGTATATGGCATTGATTTTAGGAACCGGGAGATGGAAAAAGATGCTTGTTTGGTCCTCCTACTTCAAATTTGGGGCACTGCGCGTGCAATTTAATGTGCTGCCAGATAGTTGTGGTGTGTTATGTTGTTCTATTCTTATCAGTTTAATCCCTGTTACGTCCCCTATCAGGGGACGTGTATATGGCATTGATTTTAGTAACGTGGAGATGGAAAAAGATGCTTGGTCGGTCCTCCTACTTCAAATTTGGGGCACTGCGCGTGCAATCTAATGTGCCGCCAGATAGTTGTGGTGTGTTTTGTTGTTCTATTCTTATCAGTTTAATCCCTGTTACGTCCCCTATTAGGGGACATGTATGGAATAGATTTTAGACAACTGCAAAGAGTTGTCAATAGTTGACACACTCATGACACAAATTTTATACCTCTATGTGTCAATCTTGGTGTAGTTATGACTGTGCTCGTGCGCACGTTTGGGAGATTGTAGGCGATGGGGGTTTTACAAAGCCTATGGTCGTACTGAGGTAGTTCAGTGACAGTTAAGTGACCCAGAAAACAATGATTCTGCAGTGTGGGCCCATTGTTGGCCTCGTAGGCTTTAATGATCACCTTAGATGATCACAAAGAAAATTTATGTTTTTTCTATGCAAAATTATCCAGCCGATCGCTTTTGGTCTGTTCACAATGAAGCAACGACCTTATCATCTGGGGTGTGCCAACATTGCCATTGCCAACACACTCATAGAGGTGGTCGCTTCATTGTGATACGCAAGCCCCTTCAAAACGACAAGGTAACGATCACGAAGGGGAATTGACACATGTATGTGCCTTTTTTTTGTTTTGTTTTTGCAGCCACAGTGCAGCACCAGAGGCCAGAAAAATTAGGCATGTACGCATGCCTGAAAAATTAGGTATTGTTGTAGCCAGAAAAATTGATGTTTGTTTCCCAAGCAGAAAGTGCCCTAAAACATTGCGGCTTGAACCCTAGTTGGTGGCGGATAAGTCACGAAAGTCATCCGGCATTCAGAGATAAAATACACCTGCGTGTGGACCATTTTTAGCCCAAGGCAGCTCATCTCATCAGGCCTTTTTTAGTCTAATGTATTGCCCACTGTCAGTCCTTTCGGGATCCATCCCTCATTCATCTTAATAAAGGTGAGGTAATCTAGACTTTTTTGACCTAGGCGACTTCTCTTCTCAGTGACAATACCTCCTGCTGCACTGAAGGTCCTTTCTGACAGGACACTTGAAGCGGGGCAGGCCAGAAGTTCTATCGCAAATTGGGGTAGCTCAGGCCACAGGTCAAGCCTGCACACCCAGTAGTCAAGGGGTTCATCGCTCCTCAGAGTGTCGATATCTGCAGTTAAGGCGAGGTAGTCTGCTACCTGTCGGTCGAGTCGTTCTCTGAGGGTGGACCCCGAAGGGCTGTGGCGATGCGTAGGACTTAAAAAGCTCTGCATGTCCTCCATCAACAACACGTCTGTAAAGCGTCCTGTCCTTGCCGGCGTGGTCGTGGGAGGAGGAGGAATACTTTCACCTCTTCCCCTGTTAGATTCCCGTTGTGCTGTGACATCACCCTTATACGCTGTGTAAAGCATACTTTTTAATTTATTTTGGAACTGCTGCATCCTTTCCGACTTGCGGTAATTTGGTAACATTTCAGGTACTTTCTGCTTATACTGGGGGTCTAGTAGCGTGGACACCCAGTACAGGTCGTTCTCCTTCAGCCTTTTTATACGAGGGTCCCTCAACAGGCATGACAGCATGAAAGACCCCATTTGCACAAGGTTGGATGCCGAGCTACTCATGTCCCGTTCCTCGTCCTCACTGATCTCACTGAAGGTATGTTCTTCCCCCAAGCCACGTACAACACACGGGTACCAGATAGGTGACAACGAGCACCCTGGGATGCCTGTTGTTGTTGGTCTTCCTCCTCAAAGCCACATTCCTTCTCTGACTCCTCTTCCTCACACTCCTCTTCCAGCATTGCCGCAGGTCCAGCAAGCGATGCTGATAAGGCTGTTTCTGGTGGTGATGGTGACCACAACTCTTCCTCTTCCTCTTCCCGCTCATCTACGGCCTGATCCAGCACTCTTCGCAGGGCATGCTCCAGGAAGAAAATAAATGGCATGATGTCGCTGATGGTGCCTTCGGTGCAACTGACTAGGTTTGTCACCTCCTCAAAGGACGCATGAGCCTACAGGCATTGCACATTAGCGTCCAGTAACGTGGCAAAAAAATTTCCAGCTCCGCAGAGGCTGTCCTAGCACCCCGGTCATACAAATAATCGTCGATGGCTTTTTGTTGTTGGAGCAGGCGGTCGAACATTAGGAGTGTTGAATTCCAACGTGTCGTGCTGTCGCAAATCAAGCGCCTCACTGGCATGTTGTTTCGCCGCTGGATATCTGAAAAGTGCGCCATGGCCGTGTAGGAACGCCTGAAATGGCCACACACCTTCCTGGCCTGCTTCATGACGTCCTGTAAGCCTGGGTACTTATGCACAAAGCATTGTACGATCAGATTACACACATGTGCCATGCACGGCACATGTGTCAACTTGCTTCCGTTGTCACACACCACTGATCCACCTGTGCGTTCAGGGCGGACAGGAGTGCTGGTCCGGTGCGACTCTTTGCTTTCAGGCAAGTCAACCCCAAGATGGAGTGACACTGCCATATCCGGGATGTGGAATAGCCCCTGGGGAGCTGGGGGGGTGCCGTTGATGTGGAGCAAGACGCAGCAGCAGAAGAGGACTCAGCCGAGGAGGTTATGGAAGAGGATCGAGTAGGAGGAGTAGAGGAGGTGGCAGCAGGCCTGCCTGCAAGTCGTGGAGGTGTCACCAACTCCTCTGCAGAGCCACGCATTCCATGCTTGGCAGCCATCAGCAGGTTTACCCAATGCGCAGTGTAGGTGATATACCTGCCCTGACCGTGCTTTGCAGACCAGGTATCAGTGGTCAGATGGACCCTTGCCCCAACACTGTGTGCCAGACATGCCATTACTTCCTTTTGCACAATCGAGTACAGGTGGGGGATTGCCTTTTGTGCAAAGAAATTTTGGCCGGGTACCTTCCACTGCGCTGTCCCAATAGCTACAAATTTTTTGAAGGCCTCAGACTCCACCAGCTTGTATGGTAAAAGCTGGCGACAAGAGTTCCGACAAGCCAGCTGTCAGACGCCGGGCAAGGGGGTGACTGTGTGACATTGGCTTCTTACGCTCAAACATTTCCTTGACAGACACCTGACTGTGGGCAGATGAGCAGGAACTGCTGAAGGCGAGAGGCGGAGTGGCGAATGGTTGAGAGGGGGCAAGGAGGACAGCAGTGGTTGACGTGGCTGAAGATGCTGGACCAGGAGGAGGATGGCGGCTTTGAGTTTGTGTGCTGCTTGTACTCATGTGGGATCCCATAGGAGTTTGTGATTTGAGGTCATGTGCCTTCGCAAAGCAGTTGTACCTAGGTGGGTGTTGGACCCACGACTCAGTTTCTTTTGGCACAGGTTGCAAATGGCATCGCTGTTGTCAGAGGCAGACACACAAAAAAAATGTCACACTGCTGAGCTCTGCAATGACGGCATTCTGGTGGTGGCAACAGCATGCGTTGATTGGCGTGCTGTCTGGCTGACCCTGGGTGCCGATGCATGCTGTCTGACTGTGCCACTAGCTCCTTGCGACGACCTCCCCCTGCTTCCAACTCGTCTCCTCTTCCTCTCTGTCTCCCCATCTGAACTTTCCCCGGACACATCGTCATCATCAGCCGCTTCACTTGTATCTGACAACTCAGCAAAGGAAGCAGCAGCGGGTACAACATCATCATCATCACACCGTACGTCCATGGGTGTAATGCTGCCTGACTGAGACATATACCTGTTATCTACATCCTCTGGCAATAATGGTTGCGCATCACTCATTTCTTCCAACTGATGTGTAAATAACTCCTCTAAAAGATCAAGTGAAGCGGCTGTGGTGCTAGTGTTGGTGGTGGCGGCAGGCGAGCGAGTGGTAACTTGAGAAGTGCCCGAAGCTAAGCTGGAGGAGGATGGTGCGTCAAGGTTCCGAGCGGAAGCTGTAGAAGATTGGGTGTCCTGTGTTAGTCAGTCAACTATGTCCTCAGAACTTTTCGAGTTCAGGGTACGTAGCCTCTGAACACTGGGCATTATTCTAGGGCCAAAGGGAATCACAGCACCACAACCACGACGGCCCCTGTGGGGTGGCCTGCCTCTGCCTGTCATTTTTTTTTTGATTAGTTAAGTTGTGCTATGCGTGCAAGCTACTGTGACACCAGACATGAGTGGCACTGTGCACTGGCAGAAGTTGGCAGAGTAAACGCTGTAGGGCTGACACACACGCTTGCAGACAACCAACTGCTATTCAATCTATTACAGTCAAAATTGTATTTTTTTTAAAATGTGCACTACTGTTACACCAGATATGAGTTGCACTGGTGTGACACTGTGCCCTTGCAGGCCCTGAAACGCACACTTGTGAAGGAAAATGACTGCTATTATTTCAGTCCAAAAAGTGTTTTTTTTTTAAAATGTGCACCACTGTTACACCAGATATGAGTTGCACTGTTGTGACACTGTACCCTTGCAGGCCCTGAAATGCACACTTGTGAAGGAAAATGACTGCTATTATTTCAGTCCAAAAAGTGTTGTTTTTTTTAAATGTGCACCACTGTTACACCAGATATGAGTTGCACTGGTGTGACACTGTGCCCTTGCAGGCCCTGAAACGCACACTTGTGAAGGAAAATGACTGCTATTATTTCAGTCCAAAAAGTTTTTTTTTTTTTTTTTAAATGCAAGCTATTGTGACACCAGATATGTGTGGTGGCACTGGGCAAGTGGGCACAGTATACGCTGTGAGCCTGACACACACGCTGGCAGGCAGGCAACTGCAATTAGATTACACAGGAAAAACAAAAAAAGCAGACTGATGTTCTAGCCCTAAAAAGGGCTTTTTGGGGTGCTGTCCTTACAGAAGAGATCAGATGAGTCCTTCAGGACTGTAGTGGACACTGAATACACTAGCCTAGCTATCGATTTCCCTATTAAATCAGCAGTAGCTACACTGTCCCTCCTCTCACTAAGAATGCAGCTTCCGAATGAATCTAAAATGGATGCTGTCCAGAAGGTTGGAGGGTCTGGGAGGGAGGGTCTGCTGCTGATTGGCTGGAATGTGTCTGCTGACTGTGAGGTACAGGGTCAAAGTTTACTCAATGATGACGAATAGGGGGCGGACCGAACATTGCATATGTTCGCCCGCCGCGGCGAACGCGAACAAGCTATGTTCGCCGGAACTATTCGCCGGCGAACTATTCGGGACATCTCTAACCGAGGAGCCTGAACCTTTTTACCTACAAAACCTGGCCGCGGGCTGTCTTCAGTAGAGGACTCCCAATCTTTCCATGGTTTTAGTAAATTCACATGGTACACCTGCTCCGGCTTTCACCGCCCTGGCTGGTGTACCTTGTAGTTTACCTCTCCCACTTTCTTGAGTTCCACCTAGGGCGCCTGCCACTTAGCTAGGAACTTACTGTTTACGGTTGGTACCAGAACCAAAACCCGATCACCCGGGTTAAAGTTCCGGACCCGTGCCTTTTGATTATAGACCCTACTCTGGGCTCGCTGCGCTGTCTCCATATGCTCCCTGACCAAAGGTAACACTGTCTCCATCCGTCCTTGCATCTGGGTGACGTACTACATTTTTGTGCGGTATGTGTTGTTGTTCCCACGCTTCTTTAGCTATGTCCAACAGACCGCGAGGGTGTCTCCCATATAGCAGTTCGAAGGGCAAGAACCCAGTAGAGGCCTGGGGCACCTCTCGCACTGCGAACATGAGATAAGGCAGAAGAAGGTCCCAGTCCCTCCTATCCTTAGACACCACTCTTTTTAACATGTTTTTTAATGCTTGATTAAACCTTTCTACCAGGCTATCCGTTTGTGTATGATACATGGACGTCCGTAGCTGTTTTATGTGGAGCAACTTACAGAGTTTCCTCATGACCTTGGACATCAAAGGGGTCCCTTGGTCAGTCAGAACCTCTTTAGGTAGTCCCACTCAGGAAAACATCTCCATTTACTCCTTAACTATAAGTTTGGCCGATGTATGTCACAGGGGCACCGCCTCCGGGTACCGAGTGGCATAGTCTAGGATGAGCAAAATGTGTTGTTGCCAACTAGTGGACTTTGGTACTGGGCCTATGAGATCCATAGCGATTCGCTGGCACGGAACCTCAAAAATCGGGAGAGGTACCAAGGGACTACGGAAATGTGGCTTGGGGCTATTTATCTGGCAGGTTGGGCAAGATTCACAAAACTCTTCTACTTCTCTGAACACACTGGGCCAGTAAAACCGCTGTAGTATCCGGTCTTGCATTTTCTGCCACTCCAATACGAGCTTGCGATACACCTTGGGCACCACCAGCTGTTTAATATGCTCACCCCATAGTTGTTTTACCCGATACAGCACAGCATTTCCTGGTGAACAACAAAACAGGGAAACAATGACTCGGCCCCAAGTTTTTGTGGTTCACCATCAATTATGACCACATTCTCCCAGGCCTGGGATAAGGTTGGGTCCCGGTGTTGTGCGGTTCCAAAATGTTTACCAGAGAATTTGAGGTCTGCTAATTCAGGACCCAGCGGCAAATCCTCCACGTCTCCCACCATTACACTCAGCCGGTTTGTCTCCCCCTCTTCCACCAAAGTGGTGGTCACCCCTACCGCTGGCCCTTCAGTCTCAGGTTCCCAGGATTCCGGTTTGCCCCCTGAGCAAGCCACTTTACTTTGGTTACACCTGTCTCACAGGTATCGGTAACTTTCGTATCGGGCCACAGTGCCGGAAACCCGGGAAGTCTCTCCCAATTATAATTTCATAATGTAAATTGGTAGGGACGGCCACCTCGTGAGTCCACCTGCAGGCCACCGTGGACAGAGACACCAGGGCAGTGGGATAGTCCTTTAAGTCTGCATGGATGCACACAACCCTGACATTTAAGCCAGTATACTCGGCGGGCAGCACCAGGGCAGCTCTTACCAGGGACCTCAGACTCCCTAAGTCCAGCAGAGCCAATGCCAGAGTGTCTCCCACTTCCACCTAGCACAGGTGGCTATTGTCTATAGTCTCAGGGGTACCTGTCGCACATAGCTTCCTGGCATACAATGAGTGGCGGTAGCCATAGTTAGTATCCATGGGTTTGCCCCGATAGGGACAGTCGACCCTTATGTGGCCAGATCCTTACACTGCCAGCCGACCATCAGAACTGGGACTGCAGGGGCTACATCCCGATCAGGTTTTCCTGACACCAGCTGCCAGGGCTGGGGTGGAGATTTCCGGGGTTTGACTGCCCCCCTCCCCAAAGAACCCCCCTGTAGATTCTTGGCAGCCTCATGGTGCTCCCGCTGATGCAATTTAGCGTCCATAAGGGATTTCATGACAGCTTCCATTTTGACCAGGGACATGGGTTGTAATCTCGCTGGTTTAATGTATGACATGCAACCGTGCCCAGAAAAACTAAAAAATTTTGGCCTTCAGGCCAGCCTCACTGCGCTTGCCTGCATCCCCCACCAATTGTGGGGATTCGCTCTGATAGGCAGGGTAAGCGGACGCAGTACAGAGGCAAAGAAAACAGTTTGTAAAGCAAAACTTCAGTGTTTATTCACACATAAGGCCAAAACAAAACAACACATTTTAATCTTGGTGTTAGTTCACACAATACAAAGTCCACAGAACAAAAAATCACTTTGTTTGCAGTTCTATCTCCAGCGGTCCACAGCAGGCTTTAGGGGGCCTGTTTCCCAGCATGTGGCTCTCAGCCCTCCAGCACAACACAAAGCCTCAGATCCCAAACACAGAGACTGACAGTGATCCACTGTCAGAGAGGAGTAACCCACACCCAGCTGACACTGCTGGCTGGGTTTGATATAGGCCAGTCAAGGCCCGGCCTGGATTATGGGGAGTAGTCACCCGCCCAGCACTTTTGACTACTCCCAGTAAGATCTTTCCTGGATCAGCTATATAGCCATACTACAATAGCAAAAGTGTCAATCAGCACTAGCTGCCACTAACACTTAAAATTACCATCTCTTACTTCACTGAGGCCAGGAACCTTGGTGACACATACCTTCTGTCAACAACGGACCCTTGCACCTTCCTACTATATATATATATATATATATATATATTGTGGGGATCCACTCTGGTAGACAGGCGCAGTATAGAGGCAACGACAATGTCTTTTACTTAAACAGTTTGGTGTTTATTCACACATAAGGATAAGTAAAACAAAAAGTCAGTTTCAAGGAAAACAGTCACCTTGAGTCTGGTATTTGTTCACACCATGCAGCAATGCAGAAGTCCTTGAACATAACAGAAACCACCTGCTCTCACACCAACAAGGTAGCAAGCCTTTACCCAGGCTCAAACTCCCAGGTCCCAACACAGAGACTGACAGAGCTTCACTGTCAGAGTGTCACGAGGGTGTCGAGGACCACGCCTGACTCCGTTATACCCGGGGTCAGGAAGTCGCAGCGGTTGGCTGCACGCTCTATTTAAGATAGGGCTGTTTTCCTTATGGTAGCTTTCTGGGTTTGCTTAGCAAACCCTTTTGGCTCACTCAGGGATCCGTAGCTCCTTCTCCTCAGCTGTTCCTTGTCCAGCACTCCCAGACCTCCTTATATTTCTCTCTCACACTTCTCTGATTGCCAGAGATAGAGCTTCCTGCCTGGACATCTATTCTGACCTTCTGGAGCTGTGTTGCTGCGTTCGCTGGTAGTTACTCCAGTACGCTACCCTCCGGATCCCTGTTGGACCTTTTTGGTTTATTGTGGTCGCCCACCTGGGTGTATGTGTTTGTATGTTTTGTCTGTCCTCTCCCTGGTGTTTCCCTCTTAGTGATAGTGGTGTGGACTAGCGATCCCACCGGCCTGTTCACTATCCAGGGCTCATATTAGGGAAAGCCAGGGTTTAGGCACGTGATCGCCGCACGGGTGAGGAACCCGTCTAGGGACGTCAGGGCAGTCAGGTGTCAGCCGCAAGGTGAGTTAGGGGTCACCACCTTTCCCTCTCCCTTGGGCAGGGCTTTCCCTGTTTTCCTCCCTGTGCGTGTCGTCGGTCATTACATTATCTCTGGCCCTTATTTTGTGTAGGTAAAAAAAAAAAAAAATTTTTTTACCTACTTAGAATCCAGTATGGATCAAATTGCTGCTCTGTCCAAACAATTTCATGGCCTGTCTTTGGAGGTGGTAGGATTGAAGGCGTCGGTCCTCCAGCAACAGCAGCAATTACAACTGACTGCAAGCCCAGCGGTTGCTACTGGTAACCAGGTTGTTGCGGAACCCAAGGTCCCTCTCCCTGACAGATTTTCTGGGGGAAGGGACAAGTTTTTGACATTCCGTGAGGCCTGTAAGTTATATTTTAAACTGCGCCCTTACTCCTCTGGTAATGAAGATCAGCGGGTGGGGGTTGTTATTTCCCTGCTGCAGGGGGATCCGCAGTCCTGGGCGTTCTCTTTACCTACTGATTCCCAGGCTCTTCGGTCAGTGGATGAGTTTTTCGGGGCCTTGGGTCTCATATATGATGACCCTGACCGAGTCGCCCTGGCTGAATCAAGATTACGGAGACTCTTACAAGGAGAGCGGCCGGTAGAGGAGTATTGCTCTGAATTCCGTAGGTGGGCTACGGATACCCAATGGAACGACCCAGCTCTCAGGAGTCAGTTCTGCTCTGGGTTATCCGAAAGGGTTAAGGATGCGCTTGCATTATATGAGACCCCCTTTTCCCTTGATGCGGTTATGTCCCTTTCTATCCGAATAGATAGGCGCCTTAGGGTCAGGTTGAAAAAACCGGAGCAATTGGTAACCCCTCCCAAGCAGCAGTTAGTCTGTACGGACTTAGACGAGCCTATGCAGCTAGGAGGAACTACTCGTCAGGTCCGTCCTCCTGAGGCTCCGGTAGTGCTGGGTCTTCCCTGGTTGGTAGCGCACAATCCAGTGGTGGATCGGCAGGCCAGGGAGATATTGGAGTGGAGTGAGCAGTGCAGAGAAAATTGCTTAAATAGCAATTGCTTAGTCGCCTCCATATCTACCCTACCTACATTTATTTCGGACTTTGAGGATGTTTTTTCTGAAAAGGGTTGTCAGAAGTTACCACCTCATCGTCCTTATGATTGCCCGGTTAACCTTATTCCCGGCGCAAAATTACCCAAGACCAGGTTATATAATCTTTCGGGTCCAGAGAGACAAGCCATGAAAGATTATATCTCCGAGAGCTTGGCTAAGGGACACATCAGACCCTCTTCTTCACCCGTGGCTGCAGGTTTTTTCTTCGTTAAAAAGAAAGATGGAGGCCTGCGTCCTTGCTTAGATTTTCGCGAATTAAATCAGATAACCATCCGAGACCCATACCCTCTTCCTCTTATTCCTGACCTGTTTAATCAGATTGCGGGTGCTAGGTGGTTCTCCAAACTTGATCTTAGGGGTGCCTACAATCTGATTCGTATTAAGGAGGGGGATGAGTGGAAGACAGCGTTTAACACCCCTGAGGGGCATTATGAAAATCTAGTTATGCCTTTCGGTCTGACCAATGCTCCTGCCGTCTTTCAACATTTCGTTAATGACATTTTTAGTCATCTAATCGGCAGGTTTGTGGTAATATACCTAGATGATATTTTAATTTATTCGTCTGATCTGAAAACACATGAGGTGCCTGTCAGAAAAGTACTGCATGTCCTACGGACGAATGAATTATATGCTAAAATTGAAAAATGTGTCTTCGCCGTTCAGGAGATACAATTCCTGGGTTATTTTTTATCTGCGTCAGGTTTCCGTATGGATCCTAGGAAGGTCCAGGCAATTTTAGATTGGGATCTTCCTGAGAACCTCAAAGCACTACAACGGTTCTTGGGCTTCGCGAATTTCTATAGGAAATTCATTAAAAATTATTCACTTATTGTAAAACCGCTTACTGACATGACTAGGAAGGGGACTGATTTTTCTAAATGGTCTGACGCCGCTAAAGTTGCTTTTTCCTCTCTAAAAGAGAGGTTTACCTCAGCACCTGTACTGGTCCAACCTGATGTCTCTCAGCCTTTTATTGTTGAAGTCGATGCGTCAGAGGTGGGAGTGGGGGCGGTGCTGTCTCAGGGTCCGTCTCCTGGCAAATGGCGTCCTTGTGCTTTCTTTTCTAAAAAACTATCTGCAGCAGAAAAGAACTACGATATTGGCAATAGGGAACTATTAGCTATTAAACTTGCGTTTGAGGAGTGGCGTCATTTCTTAGAGGGGGCAGTCCACCCCGTCACTGTGATTGCGGACCACAAAAATCTTCTGTACCTCGAATCAGCTAAGCGTCTAGACAGGCTAGGTGGTCGCTATTTTTTACCAGGTTTAACTTTGTGATTACCTATCGTCCTGGGGCAAAGAACACCAAGGCTAATGCACTATCTCGTTGTTTCCCTGGAGGGGGTAATGTGAGTGATCCGGTACCCATTCTTCAAAGAGGAGTGGTTGTTTCTGCGGTACACTCTGTTTTGGAGGGGAAGGTGTTAGAGGCCCAGGGGGACGCCCCGGTCTCTTGCCCCTCAGAGAAATTGTTTGTACCGTTGAACTTACGTTTCGAATTATTAAAGGAACATCATAATTCGGCACTTGCTGGGCACCCGGGTAGTAAAGCAACCTTGGAACTATTGTCTCGTCGTTTTTGGTGGCCAAGGTTGCGTCAGGATGTATTGGATTTTGTGTCTTCTTGTTCTACCTGTGTGCGCGCAAAAGTTTCACATACACGTCCTGCAGGGTCTCTATTACCACTCGTCATTCCCAATAGACCGTGGACACATCTGTCAATGGATTTTATCACTGACTTACCTTTGTCTGCGGGTAAAACAGTTATTTTGGTAGTAGTGGACAGGTTTAGCAAAATGGTACACTTCATTGCGTTACCCGCACTACCTAATGCTAAGACTCTTGCTCAGGTATTCGTCAGTGAAATCGTGAAGCTTCACGGGGTCCCCTCCGATGTTGTTTCGGATCGGGGTACCCAGTTTATTTCTAAATTTTGGAAAGCTTTTTGTTATCGTTTGGGGGTACACTTGTCCTTTTCCTCTGCTTTCCATCCTCAGTCGAATGGACAGACTGAGCGTACCAACCAAAACCTTGAGACATATCTAAGATGTTTTGTGTCTGAAAACCAAGAGTTGTGGTCATCATATTTACCGTTAGCTGAGTTTGCCATAAATAATCGTCGTCAGGAATCCACTGGCAAGTCACCATTTCTTGGTGCATATGGTTTTCATCCCCAATTCTGTACTTTCAAAGAGGGGGGGTCTTCTGGGGTTCCCGAAGAGGAACGGTTTTCGTCATCTCTTTCATCGGTATGGCAGAAGGTGCAAGCTAACTTGAAAAATATGGGAGGTAAATACAAATGCATGGCTGATAAGAGACGGTCGCCAGGTCCGGACCTAGGAGTGAATGACTATGTGTGGTTGTCTACTAGGAATATTAAATTGAAGGTTCCCTCTTGGAAACTGGGTCCTAGGTTTATTGGCCCTTACAAAATTGTAGCCATCATCAACCCCGTGGCTTTTCGCCTGGAGTTACCTCAGACTTTTAAAATTCATAATGTTTTTCATAAGTCGTTACTCAAAAAATATGTTCCACCTCTAGAACCATCACCGCTGCCAACCCCTCCTGTTGTCGTGGATGGTAACCTAGAATTTCAGATATCCAAAATTGTTAATTCTCGTCGGGTCCGCCGCTCTCTTCAATATCTGGTGCATTGGAGAGGTTACGGTCCCGAGGAAAGAATGTGGGTTCCTGCGTCTGAGGTAAACGCCGACAGGTTAGTTCGGGTTTTTCATGCCTCTCATCCTGAGAGACCTGGTCCTGAGTGTCCGGAGGCCCCTCGTAGAGAGGGGGGTACTGTCACGAGGGTGTCGAGGACCACGCCTGACTCCGTTATACCCGGGGTCAGGAAGTCGCAGCGGTTGGCTGCACGCTCTATTTAAGATAGGGCTGTTTTCTTTATGGTAGCTTTCTGGGTTTGCTTAGCAAACCCTTTTGGCTCACTCAGGGATCCGTAGCTCCTTCTCCTCAGCTGTTCCTTGTCCAGCACTCCCAGACCTCCTTATATTTCTCTCTCACACTTCTCTGATTGCCAGAGATAGAGCTTCCTGCCTGGACATCTATTCTGACCTTCTGGAGCTGTGTTGCTGCGTTCGCTGGTAGTTGGTCCAGTACGCTACCCTCCGGATCCCTGTTGGACCTTTTTGGTTTATTGTGGTCGCCCACCTGGGTGTATGTGTTTGTATGTTTTGTCTGTCCTCTCCCTGGTGTTTCCCTCTTAGTGATAGTGGTGTGGACTAGCGATCCCACCGGCCTGTTCACTATCCAGGGCTCATATTAGGGAAAGCCAGGGTTTAGGCACGTGATCGCCGCACGGGTGAGGAACCCGTCTAGGGACGTCAGGGCAGTCAGGTGTCAGCCGCAAGGTGAGTTAGGGGTCACCACCTTTCCCTCTCCCTTGGGCAGGGCTTTCCCTGTTTTCCTCCCTGTGCGTGTCGTCGGTCATTACACAGAGAGGAGTAAATTCCTACCACCTGACAGTGCTGCCTGTGTTTTATAGCCCAAACTAAGACCCGGCCTGCAACGTGGGGAGAAGCCAACCACCCTGCACTTTGGCTGCTCCCAGTAAGAGCCGGCTCGGATCGGCTTTACAGCCATACTAAATAGCAAAACCATGTCAGCCAGAACTAGCTGCCGTTGACACATGAAATTACCGGCTCTTACCTCACTGAGGCCAGGAATCTCGGTGACACATATCTTCCGTGAATTACGGACCCTCCCTTGCGCCGTTCTAATATATATATATATATATATATATATATATACACTCACCTAAATAATTATTAGGAACACCTGTTCTATTTCTCATTAATGCCATTATCTAGTCAAGCAATCACATGGCAGTTGTTTCAATGCATTTAGGGGGTGGTCCTGGTCAAGACAATCTCCTGAACTCCAAACTGAATGTCAGAATGGGAAAGAAAGGTGATTTAAGCAATTTTGAGCATGGCATGTTTGTTGGTGCCAGACGGGCCGGTCTGAGTATTTCACAATCTGTTCAGTTACTGGGATTTTCACGCACAAGCATTTCTAGGGTTTACAAAGAATGGTGTGAAAAGGGAAAAATCCAGTATGTGGCAGTCCTGTGGGCAAAAGTGCCTTGTGGATGCTAGAGGTCAGAGGAGAATGGGCCGACTGATTCAAGCTGATAGAAGAGCAACGTTGACTGAAATAACCACTCGTTGCAACCGAGGTATGCAGCAAAGCATTTGTGAAGCCACAACACGCACAACCTTGAGACGAATGGGCTACAACAGCAGAAGACCCCACCGGGTATCACTCATCTCCACTAAAAATAGTCAACCAATATTAACAGGACAGAATGATATCAAAACATCGGACCCCCAAGGAGTCATAATAATCACCAAAAAAATGAAACTAACTTTCGTATGTATGAAAATCCAAAAAGCTTTATTGTAAATATATATAAACCGTACATACATGTATTATAAAACAGGCAGACAAGGCGGGACACACAGATGAGGAGCAGGACCCAAGGAGAGGCCGGGAGATCAGTGCAAGAAAAATACAGGGAAAAAGAATACTAGCTGAAAGAGCATACCTCAGAGTCTCATAGCAGCAACGCCCCAAAGACAATGCAACAGAGGCGATTGTGGAGACTGAGGTTTAAGATGGAAGGAACACAAAGGAACACAATTAAACATACCCTGAATGGTGCAAAGATCTCTCGGCCAACTCCTGACCCAACGCCGTTTTGCCAGTAGATCTGGCTTCTTCCGGGGATCTACTGGCGAAACGGCGTTGGGTCAGGAGTTGGCCGAGAGATCTTTGCACCATTCAGGGTATGTTTAATTGTGTTCCTTTATGTTCCTTCTATCTTAAACCTCAGTCTCCACAATCGCCTCTGTTGCATTCTGTTTGGGGCGTTGCTGCTATGAGACTCTGAGGTATGCTCTTTCAGCTAGTATTCTTTTTCCCTGTATTTTTTTTATTATTTTTTTTTGCACTGATCTCCCGGCCTCTCCTTGGGTCCTGCTTCTCATCTGTGTGTCCCGCCTTGTGCTGCCTGTTTTATAATACATGTATGTACTGTTTATATATATTTACAATAAAGCTTTTTGGATTTTCATATATACTTAAGTTAGTTTCATTTTTTTGGTGATTCAACTACAAATAGGAAAAAGAGGCTACAATTTGCACGAGCTCACCAAAATTGGACTGTTGAATACTGGAAAAATATTGCCTGGTCTGATGAGTCTCGATTTCTGTTGAGACATTCAAATGGTAGATCCGAAGTTGGCGTAAACAGAATGAGAACATGTATCCATCCTCTGATGGCTACTTCCAGTAGGATAATGCACCATGTCACAAAGCTCGAATCATTTCAAATTGGTTTCTTGAACATGACAATGAGTTCACTGTACTAAAATGGCCCCCACAGTCACCAGATCTCAACCCAATAGAGCATCTTTGGGATGTGGTGGAACGGGAGCTTTGTGCCCTGGATGTGCATCCCTCAAATCTCCATCAACTGCAAGATGCTATTATATCAACATGGGCCAACATTTCTAAAGAATGCTATCAGCACTTTGTTGAATCAATGCCACGTAGAATTAAGGCAGTTCTGAAGGCAAAAGGGGGTCCAACACCGTATTAGTATAGTGTTGTTAATAATTCTTTAGGTGAGTGTATATCAGCTATATCAGGAATAGAATGCTCTCTAAGCTCCTTTAGTAGTGAGGGGAAACGCTCCATCACTATACCATGATGCTTTACTCTCTTCCTTCAACTCAACTCCACTTCTTAACTTCTCTACTTGCTACTCAACTATAGCTTCCGCCAACCTCATCCTTGGTAGGAAGTAGGACTAGCCCACTCCTGGGCTAGGGGGAGAATGGAATGGTAAGTTCCATTCTATCTAAAGGCACTCTCTGCCAGATACACTGCCACTTGCTGGACACCAGGCACATTATATGTAATAATAGTTGCAGCCATTACAGAAATTAGCTAGGTATAAAAATAGTAGCGCCCCCTCTGGGATACTACACTTGTGAGGAGGGGGTTGCACCCCAATAATTTTTCCTAGTAGTTGACTCTAAATTGTTTCTTGGTTTACTTTTCTGTGGCCTGGTAGTACAGTCAACATAGCCATGATGAAATGAATATTGACATAAACAAGGGTTTCTCAATAACTAATTAACTCTGTGTGTATCAATGTAAGTGCATGTTGCCATTCATAATATTAAAACTACCAGTATAATATTGTGTATTAACACAACTGTATTTGGAAATAAAGCCATACTTGTTTTTCTCTTTTATAATACTGTAGATAAAACAAAATTTATGTTAAAATTAAAAATTAAACTATAATTAATTAGAATACAATGGAGAAGCAGTTGTGGGCATTTTGTTAGAATCACTTTTTAAGTATCCAAAATACAAATATGCATTGATACTGCATATGGTTACATAAAAAATATAATGTCTACTGAAACTGTCATGCGGAAATTGTTTTTATTCTTTAAAGAGGACCTTTCACTAGATTAAAAAATCTAAACTAACTACAGGGAATACAGAATTATTTTTGAACCATGTTCTCAATGAACCCAAAAAACTCATTAATATCAAAGCTGAATATTTTTGGAAGTAGTTTTTAGTTTGTTTTTAGTTTTAGCTATTTTAGGGGGATATCTGTGCATAATTATTAGGCAACTTAACAAAAAACAAATATATACCCATTTCAATTATTTATTTTTACCAGTGAAACCAATATAACATCTCAACATTCACAAATATACATTTCTGACATTCAAAAACAAAACAAAAACAAATCAGTGACCAATATAGCCACCTTTCTTTGCAAGGACACTTAAAAGCCTGCCATCCATGGATTCTGTCAGTGTTTTGATCTGTTCACCATCAACATTGCGTGCAGCAGCAACCACAGCCTCCCAGACACTGTTCAGAGAGGTGTACTGTTTTCCCTCCTTGTAAATCTCACATTTGATGATGGACCACAGGTTCTCAATGGGGTTCAGATCAGGTGAACAAGGAGGCCATGTCATTAGATTTTCTTCTTTTATACCCTTTCTTGCCAGCCACGCTGTGGAGTACTTGGACGCGTGTGATGGAGCATTGTCCTGCATGAAAATCATGTTTTTCTTGAAGGATGCAGACTTCTTCCTGTACCACTGCTTGAAGAAGGTGTCTTACAGAAACTGGAAGTAGGACTGGGAGTTGACCTTGACTCCATCCTCAACCCGAAAAGGCCCCACAAGCTCATCTTTGATGATACCAGCCCAAACCAGTACTCCACCTCCACCTTGCTAGCGTCTGAGTCGGACTGGAGCTCTCTGCCCTTTACCAATCCAGCCACGGGCCCATCCATCTGGCCCATCAAGACTCACTCTCATTTCATCAGTCCATAAAACCTTAGAAAAATCAGTCTTGAGATATTTCTTGGCCCAGTCTTGACGTTTCAGCTTGTGTGTCTTGTTCAGTGGTGGTCGTCTTTCAGCCTTTCTTACCTTGGCCAAGTCTCTGAGAATTGCACACCTTGTGCTTTTGGGCACTCCAGTGATGTTGCAGCTCTGAAATATGGCCAAACTGGTAGCAAGTGGCATCTTGGCAGCTGCACGCTTGACTTTTCTCAGTTCATGGGCAGTTATTTTGCGCCTTGGTTTTTCCACACGCTTCTTGCGACCCTGTTGACTATTTTGAATGAAACGCTTGATTGTTCGATGATCACGCTTCAGAAGCTTTGCAATTTTAAGAGTGCTGCATCCCTCTGCAAGATATCTCACTATTTTTGACTTTTCTGAGCCTGTCAAGTCCTTCTTTTGACCCATTTTGCCAAAGGAAAGGAAGTTGCCTAATAATTATGCACACCTAATATAGGGTGTTGATGTCATTAGACCACACCCCTTCTCATTACAGAGATGCACATCACCTAATATGCTTAATTGGTCGTAGGCTTTCGAGCCTATACAGCTTGGAGTAAGACAACATGCATAAAGAGGATGATGTGGTCAAAATACCCATTTGCCTAATAATTCTGCACACAGTGTATACAGACATGGAGAGTGGCGCCCAGGGATCCCCCTGCACTTACTATTATCCCTGGCGCCGCTCCGTTCTCCCGGTACAGGCTCCGGTATCTTCACATGTTAGGCTCCACCCAGTGGAACCTGCCGGCGTCTCCTTCTCCCATGCTGTAGCGCTGGCCAATCGCAGCGCTCAGCTCATAGCCTGAGAGTTTTTTTTTCTCTCAGGCTATGAGCTGAGCGCAGCGATTGGCTAGCGCTACAGCATGGGAGAAAGAGACGCCGGCAGGTTCCACTGGGTGGAGCCTAACATGTGAAGATACCGGAGCCTGTACCGGGAGAACGGAGCGGCGCCAGGGATAATAGTAAGTGCAGGGGGATCCCTGGGTGCCGCTCTCCATGTCTGTATACTTAGTTTAGATTTTTTAATCTAGTGAAAGGTCCTCTTTAAGTAGAATGTTACAAAACAGGATGCGATCAGCAGATTAATGCAGCAGTTTTGTAGGAAAAGTACAAATTCATAGCACTACCTTACATTTATGCATATGCAGTTATCTGTCCCAATATAGAAAATAGACAAAGTAGAGCAAGCAAAATATTAACCAATCATTATGCTGTATTCCTTTTCTTCAGCCACTGAATTATGAAAACTGAAATATGATTAGTTGTAGTATGCACATTCCTTTTATACTAATTGTAACATAATATGATTTAGAATAAAACATTTGGGGAAATTAAACCTAGCGCAAAGGAACATATTGATTGTTATTGGCAATGGCTCATCTTTTGAACTAGTGATGATAAATCTTTCTTTAGGTAGCCATACACATTAGATGAATGCCAACTTTAACTGCTGATTTCAGCAGGACCGGTCAACCATCGAATATGAGAGTGCTCCATTTGGCAGAGGTTTACTCTACTTTCTCCATTCCAAACATATACACACTTCCGATCCAATCATGCATGTGTACAGATGTAGTAGAGTTAACACACATGCTTTATGAGACGTGTTATCTAAACTAAATGCGTTAAGCAAACACCTTTGATTGCTTTTCAATATCTTTTGTTTCAAGATAACACGATGAGTTAAGAAATTTGAGTTAAGAGTTTGTGTGTTAACCCTGCTAAATCTGTATAAGAGAGAAGGGTAGTTGGAAGAATATTTGATTGCTGAGTATTCAGTAAACACCTTTCTTAAATGGGTAGTCCGCTTTAATGTAATAAACATTGAGGGTTATTTACTATGCTGAAATATGCCTAAGTAGGAGCATTTCGGCTGCATATAGCTATTTGTGACTTTTCCTCGCTCACGTCAGGTCTAAAATTGTGGGCATGGCCTGGGAAGGGGATGGTCCGGGAGTCCCATATCATTCATCATTTTCTAAGCCTGTTTCAGGCATAGAAAATGGTCTAAATGTTAGACAGCTAGGAAGCTGTCTTACATTTAGAACTGGTACTAGATGTGCTGAAGTTATGGAGAGGTTGGCGCCTCTTCATAACATCGCCGGATCCATTACTAGTTTAAGGCTTTATTAAGTCTGGCGTCTAAAATTTCAATATATTATGTGAATTTGTCATACATACCATTTGCTGTGTATGAAAATATAACCATGGGAGTGATAGACATTTTTTGAAAACCCTCCCCCAGTTCATTTGTGATCTGAAATAAGTCCATATCTTTAGTGTCCAATTACCCAGAATCCTCTACGCTAAATGAGAAATTTGAAATTGAAACTAAAAAATATGGTTATATGGTTGTATCTATGACAAGCAGTCGATATCTCATAAATAAAATGTAGAAATCCTCTGAATTTAACATTGTTCCTGTATTGTATAGCTATATTTTTAATAAACACTAAATAATTACTACACTTTTATAAAATTTGTTAGCTTAGCATAATACATAATAAATAGTTTTTGTTTCTTTTCACCTAGAAATCTAAAATACCGACGTACGAAAAAATGTGGGCCTTTATGAATAGCAGAAGCCAGTCGGTACTTGTCAAAAATAATGAAGAGGGAATCCAGCGAGTGCTCACCTCTGATTATGCCTTTTTAATGGAGTCAACAACCATTGAATTTGTCACGCAACGCAACTGTAACCTGACACAGATTGGAGGCCTTATAGATTCTAAAGGTTATGGAGTTGGAACTCCCATGGGTATGTTGCATGTCAATTATTTTGTCTTTGTTCATTTATCTTAGTTTGAGAAAGAAAACGCTCAGATGTCTCACCAACAATTCAATATAGCTTAAGACCTTGTTTATAGTTTTAGTATTCTAACTAGTAAAATGCATTATAATTTGACTACAGAATTAGAAACAAATGTGGCATTATATATAATTAAACAAAAGCAAAAATAATTATAGTAAATTCATGATGAATTGATTTGTGTTTATTCATACAGTTTGGGTAAGCAAATTGTGGTTGCGTTATATTTTGAAATTATGATCATTATAATGTTGATGTTATGATGTTGAAATTAAGGCAGATATAAGGTAATGCATATAATTAGAGCTGAGCAAATAAAAGCTGACAAAGTGCAATTCGATCCTAATTTCAGGAAAAATTTGATTCGCAACTAATGCAAATTTCCTCGTGCTTCGTGGTAACGAATCACAATTTTTCCTAAAATGGCAGCTACAATGGCGGCTACACATGTGAGGACATGGGGAAAGGAACTCTGGGAAGGCGGGTTAACCCATAATGCCATGCATGCAGCCAATCATCAGCCAGCCAACCCTATGATGTCACAGCCCTATAAATACTGCGGCCATCTTAGAGTCAGACATTTTCAAGCTTTCTGAGTTCAGGGACAGACTTCAGAAGGCTCTAGGGTCAGCAATTGGAAAAACCTGATTGTGAAAAAAAAACTGAAAAAATGATTTATAAGTGCACAGGGAATGGATTGGGATGAATCATTTCACAGCATCTTAGTGCAGGGAGAGATGTCATAAAGCGCTAGAAACAGTGGCATAAAAGCGACTTACAAGTGCAGGGAAAGGATAGGGAGGAATCATTTCACAGCATCTTAGTGCAGGGAGAGACATCATAAGGTGCTAGGGACACTGCTAGAAAAGCGATTTACAAGTGCAGGGAAAGATTATTTGGGGATCCAAATAGGCATTATACAGCTCTGTCATTCCAGCAATTTGTTCTTGGGGTGCAAGTGCTATGTTGAAAAGCCTTTAGTGGCTTATATCTATTCAAACAAGAAAAATATATGCACAGCTCACTTCTGCACTCAGTTATATGTGTTGAAAGAATACAGAAAGAAACAAATATATGCACTTCACTGGTGCACTTATTTGTGGCAAAAGCGTTTAGTGGCCTAATTCACTATAGAAAGAAAAAATATATACGCACTTCACTGGTGCACTTATTTGTGGCAAAAGCTTTTAGTGGCCTATTTCAGTAGAGAAATAAAAATATATACGCACTTCACTGGTGCACGTTTTTGTGGCAAAAGCGTTTAATAGCCTATTTCATAATAGAAAGAAAAAATATACGCACTTCACTGGTGTAGTTATTTGTGGCAAAAGGGTTTAGTGGCCTATTTCAGATCAGAAAGAAAAATATATATGCCCTTCACTGGTGCATTTATTTCTGCTAAAAGCATTTACTGGCCTATTTCAGTACAAAAAGAAAACTATATTTTCAGTTCACTTCTGCAGTTATATGTCTTGAAAGTGTTTACTGGCCTATTTCAGTACAGAAAGAAAAATATATACGCAATTCACTGGTGCATTAATTTCTGCTGAAAGCGTTTAGTGGCCTATTTCAGTACAAAAAATATATATATTCGCAGTTCACGTCGGCAGTCAAATGTGTTGAAAGCATACAGAAAAAAAATACGCACTTCACTGGTGCACTTATTTGTCCAAAAGCGTTTAGTGGTCTATTTCAGTACAGAATGAAAAACATATACACACTTCACTGGTGCACTTATTTGTGGCAAAAGCATTCAGTGGCCTATTTCATTATAGAAAGAAAACAATATGTGCACTTTATTGGTGCAGTTATTTGTGGCAAAAGGGTTTAGTGGTCTATTTCAGTACAGAAAGAAAAATATATACACACTTCACTGGTGCACTTATTTGTGGCAAAAGCGTTCAGTAGCCAATTTCATTATGGAAAGAAAAAATATATATACACACTTCACTGGTGCATTTATTTTTGCTGAAAGCGTTTAGTGGCCTATTTCAGTATATATGTGTTGAAAGCATACAGAAAGAAAAAAAATACGCACTTCACTAGTGCATTTATTTGTGGCAAAAGCATTTAGTGGCCTATTTCAGTACAGAAAGAATAATAAATACGCACTTCACTGGTGCACTTATTTGTGGCAAAAGCGTTCAGTGACCTATTTTATTATAGAAAGAAAATATATACGCACTTCACTGGTGCAGTTATTTGTGGCAAAAGCATTCAGTGGCCTAGTTAATTATAGAAAGATAAAAATATACGCACTTCTCTGGTGCAGTTATTTGTGGCAAAAGGGTTTAGTGGCCTATTTCAGTACAAAAATTAAAATATATACACACTTCACTGGTGCACTTATTTGTGGCAAAAGCGTTCAAAGGCCTATTTCATTATAGAAAGAAAAAATATGTGCACTTCACTGGTGCAGTTATTTGTGGCAAAAGCATTCAGTGGCCTATTTTATTATAGAAAGAAAAAAATATTCTCAGTTCATTTCTGCAGTTATATGTCATGAAAGCGTTTAGTGGCCTCTTTCAGTACAGAAAAAAATATATATATGCACTTCACTGGTGCATTTATTTCTGCTGAAACCATTTAGTGGCTTATTTCAGTACAAAAAGAAAATTATATTCCCAGTTCACATCGGCAGTTATAGGTGTTGAAAGCATGGCTGGGAGTCAGCAGGGTGGCAGCAGTGGGAGGTCGGGAACCAAATGTGCCCGGGGTAAAGGACCTGCTTCGCAGCAGCCTATCTACCCGGGAAGAAGTGGTGCAGGAGTTCACGGAAGTAGGGGCGGTAGCAGTCAGACAGTGTGGCGGTTATATGTGCTATTTTGTATTTCAGTGCAAAAAGAAAAATACATTCTAAGCCCACGTCGGCGGCGGTTATATGTCTTGAAAGCGTTTAGTGGCCTATTTCAGTACAAACAGAAAAATACATTCTCAGTTTACGTCGGTGGTAAAATCTTTGTTGAAGTATTTCGGTCGAAAAACAAAATTTATTCAGTGGTCAGCGCTGCGGTTATATGCAGTAAATTCTTTATTGAAGAATTTCGGTCAAAAAACTAAATTTATTCAGCAGTCAGTGTTGCGGTTATATGCGGTAGAATCTTTAGTGACGTATCTTGATGAACTTCGCCAATCTTCCAGGCTTAAAGCTATCTTGACGCTTTGTCTTCTCATTGTCTGTAGCTACTAGAGGCCTGGTTATGCCAGGAAGGTTCCCCCAGAAGTGTCTGGGTCAAAAAGCAGCCGATATCACACTTGTATCAATCTTGACAGGATTCGTCTCCAGGTGGAGAGAAATTGTTTTTTGGAATGCTTTCTCCATCATAACCACGTCGTTGAATAAACAGAAGACTGGCGGATTCTCTCCTGTCTTAGGCAACACTTATTTTTTTATTATTAAATGTATTAAATATTTAAAATCAAATTGAACCAAAACTTGATTAAAATTATAAGAAAGTAAACTTAAATTTGCCAATATATTATCCCAATCTTCGAGGAAAATTCATGGATAATCAATTTGTCAATCCTTTTGTGCCGGAGAACGTGTATTATTAAATTGTGCCTTAAGCAACACTTTATAAAGTTGAGAAATAATAACCTTCTGTTCTGTTCCATATTCCCTATAAATGAATAAACGAAGCGGCCACTCTGTGGCCTCCTCATGCTGCTACCACCTCCACAATCTCTCGTCGTCATTCCACTCTCTGGCCCCCTCATGCTGCTGCCACCTCCGCAATGTCTCGTCGTCGTGCCCCTCGGTGGCCTCCTCCTGATGTTGCTGCCGCCGCCACCTCTACTCTCTGTCATTGTGCCACCCGTGGCCTCCTACTGATGCTGCTGCCGCTGCCACCTCCACGCTGTCATTGTGCCACTGGGTGGCCTTCTCCTGATGCTGCTACTGCTGCAGCCGCCACCTACAGACTTTGTCATTGTGCCACCCTGTGGTCTCCTCCTGATGCTGCTACTGCTGCTGCTGCCACCTCCAGACTCTGTCATTGTGCCACTCGATGACCTTCTCCTGATGCTGCTGCTGCTGCCACCTCCAGACTATGTCATTATGCCACTTGGTGGCTTCCTCATACTGCTGCCATCTCCACACTCAGTAATTGTGCAACTCGGTGGCCTTTTCATGATGCTGCTTCTGCTGCTGCTGCCACCTCCAGACTCTGTCATTGTGCCACTCGGTGGCTTCCTCATATAGTTGCCACCTCCACACTCTGTCATTGTGCCAATCGGTGGCCTCCTCATGCTGCTGCAAACTCCAGACTCTGTCATTGTGCCACTCGGTGGTCTTCTCCTGATGCTGCTACTGCTGCTGCCACCACCTCCAGACTTTGTCATTGTGCCACTCTGTGGCCTCCTGATGCTGCCACCACCTCCACACAGTCATTGTGCCACTCTGTGGTTTCATCATGCTGCCACCACCTCCAGACTATGTCATTGTGCCACTATGTGGCCTCCTGATGCTGCCGCAACCTCCAGACCCTGTCATTTGGCCAATCTGTGGTCTCCTAATGCTGTTCCCACCCTCCCCACTTCATGACTGGGCCACAATTTTGCCTTTCGGCCTGGCTGACATCATCATTTGTTTGACCCATCTTATGATCTGTCAGAAGGAAGGAAAAATGAGACGCACAATGGATCCTGTCTGTGTAGTAGCTGTAAGGCCTGTATGGACCCATCAGAATTGGCTTATGATTTGGTAGCCAAAATGTAACGGTCGCGTACACACACACACAGGGGGAAGGGAAGTGACCACTGCGCTCCACCCTTACCCCTGGCCCTGCCTACTTGCCTCGCGAGTCCTAATGACAGGGGACAACTGGACGGCAATCCCTAACTTGGAGTAAGTGCAGGGATGACAGACAGACAAACAACAGGACGTGAACGGACCGAGTCAATACCAGGAAAGCTGCAAAGTACAAATGGATCAAGCAGAGAATTGTCAGGAGAAGCCGGGGTCATAAATACCAGGAGAGCAGAGAAGTACAAGAGGAGTCCTAAGAGAGTAGTCAGGTGGGAGCCGAGGTCACAATACCAGGACGGATGCGCAGGACAGGAGGATCAGGCAAAAGGATGGTCAAGGAACAGTATTAGGTAAGTATTCAGCAGTCCAACAAATTCCAGGAACCTAGAAATTAACAGGCAACCTGTGGCCAGCAGGCTGCCTGTATTTATAGTGGGGAGTGAGGGTCATGTGACGTGGCCAGCGTCACATGACCGACAGACCAACCAGTCGAGCACCGAGTGATCAGCTCGGCGCTCAAGGCAGACTTAGGAGCAAGGAGCCACCCAGCTAGTAAAGCCACCCTGGGAATGAGGTCAAACACAGAACCTCATTCCAAAAGCTAAGCAACAGTTCTGCGGGCAATGGGGGACCGAGTGCACCTTCGGAACCCCGTGACAGTACCCCCGCTTTTACGAGGGGCCACCGGACCCAAGACTTCAGGCGATGGTTTTCAGGGTGTTCTAAATGAAATTTACGAACAAGTCTAGGAGCATGAACCTCCCTGGCAGGTACCCAAGATCTCTCTTAAGGTCCATACCCCTTCCAGTGAATCAGGTACTGCAAGGAATTACGCACCTTCCTGACATCCACTATTTTAGACACCACATACTCGACAGCATCATTAACAAGAACTGGTGGAGGCGAGGCTTTTGATGGTACTACCGGTTCAAAATATTTTTTAAGCAGAGATTTATGGAACACATTATGAATGTGGAATGACTCAGGCAGCTCCAACCTAAAAGATACCGGGTTAATCACTTCCGTGATCTTATATGGTCCAATAAAACGAGGAGCAAATTTTTTAGAAGTTACCTTGAGAGATAGATTCTTGGAGGACAACCATACTTTATCCCCAACCTGAAAGTTTACCCCCCTTGAACATCTCCTATCGGCCTTGAGTTTTTGAGAACATTGAGCCTTTTCTAGGTTCGATTGAACCCGGGCCCAAAGTTTATCAGCTTCAGGGTTAGAGGAGGAGACGGACGACCCAGAATGAAAACGGGGATGAAAACCATGGTTACAAAAGAAAGGGGAGACCCCAGCAGAAGAATTGACACGGTTATTCAGAGCAAATTCAGCCAATGGAAGGAATTTGACCCATAATTGCTGGTCATCAGCAACATACAACCTCAGGAATTTTTCCACAGACTGATTAAGGCGTTAAGTCTGCCCATTACTCTCAGGATGGTAGGCGGAAGAAAAAGACAACAAAATTTTACATCTTTGACAGAAGGCTCTCCAGAATTTGGACACAAACTGCACACCCCTGTCCGAAACAATATTTTCCGGGATACCATGCAATCGAACAATTTCTTTCACAAAAATAGACGCCAGGGTTTTGGCATTCGGGAGTTTAGACAGGGGAATGAAATGGACCATCTTGCTAAACCTATCCACCACTACCCACACTACAGTCTTACCCTCCGCCAGCGGTAGGTCAGTTATAAAGTCCATCGAGATATGGGACCAGGGTCTACTGGGAATGGGTAGGGGTCGTAGGTTACCAGCAGGGCGAGTCCTAGGTGTCTTGGACCTGGCACAAACCTCACAGGCTGACACATAGGACTTGACATCCCTAGTTAGAGTGGGCCACCAATAAGATCTAGAAACCAGATCCTTAGTGCCCTCAACACCTGGATGTCCACAAAAGGCAGAATCGTGACACTCACCCAACAGCTGGAGACGAAATTGTATGGGAACAAACAACTTATCTGTTGGGGTGGATACCGGTGCCAGATGTTGTTCCGACCTAATGCAAGCCGAGATATCCTGGGTAAGAGCTGCTAAGAAGATTTTTGCTGGTAGGATGGATTCAGGTGGTACCTCAGTAGGTTGAAAAGCCTGGAAGCTCCGAGATAATGCGTCCGCCTTCACATTTTTACTTCCCGGCCTGAACGTGATGGAAAAAACAGAGCCCATCTGGCTTGACGGGGATTCAACCTCTTAGCAGACTCGAGAAACATAAGGTTTTTATGGTCAGTGACAACAGTTACACAATGCCTTGCCCCCTCCAGAAAATGCCTCTACTCCTCAAATGCCCATTTAATGGCCAGCAGCTCCCTATTCCCTATGTCGTAGTTTCTCTCCGTGGGAGAGAATTTCCTGGAGAAGAAGGCACATGGTTTCAGATTAGGGTGGCTGGCAGGACCTTGTGAAAGGACTGCTCCTGCGCCGTCCTCGGACGCATCCACCTCCACAATAAAAGGTTTCTCCTGATCAGGCTGGATCAGAATGGGAGCGCTACTGAATGCCTTTTTTAATTTTTCAAATGAAGAAATGGCCTCAGTAGACCAATTCTCCAAATCCGCCCCATTCTTAGTAAGGTCGGTCAACGGTTTAGCAATTACGGAAAAATTCATAATAAATTTACGATAGTAATTGGCGAAACCTAAGAACCGTTGTAAGGCCTTTAAGGATGAAGGTCTTACCCATTCCTTAATTGCTAGTACCTTACCAGGATCCATCTTGAAGGCGTGAGGAGTCAGAACATGCCCTAGAAACAGAATCTCCTGCACACCAAAGACACATTTCTCTTGTTTAGCGGATAGCTGATTCTCCCTCAACACCTCTAATACTTGTCTAACATGAGACACATGGGATTCGAAGTCAGGAGAGAATATCAAAATGTCGTCAAGATAGACAATAACAAATTTACCTAAGAATTCCCTAAGAATGTCATTCATGAAGTTTTGGAACACAGCTGGGGCATTGCTGAGTCCAAAAGGCATCACCTGATATTCAAAGTGTCCTACCGGAGTATTGAACGCCGTCTTCCATTCGTCTCCCTCCTTGATTCGGATTAGATTGTATGCCCCTTTCAGGTCAATTTTGGAAAACCAGGTTGCCCCCAGGACCTGGTTAAATAAATCCGGAATCAATGGGAGGGAGTATCTATTCTGGACAGTGATTTTATTTAATCTCCGGTAATCGATACATGGCCTAAGACCACCATCTTTTTTCTTAACAAAGAAAAGCCCCGCCCCCATAGGAGAGACAGAAGGTCTAATATGCCCTCTACCAAGGCTCTCCTTAATATAATCTTCCATGGCCTTGCGTTCGGGCATAGAAAGATTATAAATTCGTCCTTTAGGAAACTTGGCCCCCTCTACTAGCTCTATGGTACAATCATAAGGTCTATGGGGGAGTAGAACCTCTGGGGTTGGTGATGAGAATACATCAGAATATTCTCTAACAACAGAGGGTAAAGTATCAGACTTTACTGAGACCCCAGCATGTACCACGGACAGGCACGAGTCACACTTAGGCCCCCATCTCACCAACTCCCCATTGGACCAATCTATAGTGGGGTTATGTAGTCGGAGCCAAGGCAACACTAGTACCACCTCAGCAGGTAGGTTCTCCAGGACTAGAAGCGAACATCTCTCTGAGTGGCACACACCCACGGTTAGAGAAATCTCCGAGGTACATAAGCTCACCGTACCACCAATAAGAGGAGTAGCATCAATAGCCATGACATGGATAGGAGTTGGTAAGGCAAACATAGGAATACCCAATCTAACAGCATACTCAGAGTCAATAAAGCTAGCCGCTGAGCCAGAATCAATAAAGGCCTTACCCGCCCATTTATCTACTCCCAGAGAAATCGTAATGGGTACCGAAAGCTTACATTTAGAAAATTCAGGGTGTACCTGGTCTTTAGGTTGCCTTGCCTTAGGAGACTTGACAGAGAGGACCTTCTTAGGACACTGGTTGATCCAATGGTCAGAATCTCCACAGTAAAAGCATTCTCTACGTCTGCGGCGAAGATTCCCTCGGGTCATGCCAACCTGCATGGGTTCCACGGTGGAGACCTCAGCATTGTCTCTGGGATAGGCCTCTGGCTGGACCACCATCTGGGAAGAGAACTGTTGTTCCTGTCGTCTCTCTCTAACCCGTCGGTCAAGTCGGACAACAAGGGTCATCATCTCCTCTAAGGTCTCAGGAAGTTGATAACTGACCAGAAGATCCTTTAATTTATCAGACAGACCTGACCTGAACTGACTCTTCAGGGCTGGTTCATTCCATCCGGAGGGGACACACCACCTTCTGAATTGGGCGCAATAATCCTCCGCTGGTAAATTGCCCTGAACCAGTGCCTTTAGAGCCGTCTCGGCTACTAGAGCCCTGTCTGGTTCATCATAGAGGGTACCTAGGGCCTGAAAGAACCCCTCCACAGAATATAAACAACTGGCGCCAGCAGGTAAAGAGAACGCCCATTCCTGGGGATCACCCTGTAATCGGGAAATGATAATGCCCACGCGTTGACTCTCGGGGCCAGAGGACACGGGGCGCAAACGGAAGTAAAGTTTACAACTCTCCTTAAAAGAGAGAAACTTCTTCCGGTCTCCAGAAAAGGTTTCTGGGAGCTTAATCTGGGGCTCAAAATGCGGACTGGAGGCCTGAGGAGTGGAAGAGCCTTGCCCTAACTCAAAAGAGCTGAGTTTTTCCCCTAACTCCTGCACCATCTGCGTCAGATTAGAGACATAGTCAGTCAGGGTCACCAGAGGATTCATAATACAGTGGTTATTGGGCCTGTTAATCTGTAACGGTCGCGTACACACACACACAGGGGGAAGGGAAGTGACCACTGCGCTCCACCCTTACCCCTGGCCCTGCCTACTTGCCTCGCGAGTCCTAATGACAGGGGACAACTGGACGGCAATCCCTAACTTGGAGTAAGTGCAGGGATGACAGACAGACAAACAACAGGACGTGAACGGACCGAGTCAATACCAGGAAAGCTGCAAAGTACAAATGGAGCAAGCAGAGAATTGTCAGGAGAAGCCGGGGTCATAAATACCAGGAGAGCAGAGAAGTACAAGAGGAGTCCTAAGAGAGTAGTCAGGTGGGAGCCGAGGTCACAATACCAGGACGGATGCGCAGTACAGGAGGATCAGGCAAAAGGATGGTCAAGGAACAGGATCAGGTAAGTATTCAGCAGTCCAACAAATACCAGGAACCTAGAAATTAACAGGCAACCTGTAGCCAGCAGGCTGCCTGTATTTATAGTGGGGAGTGAGGGTCATGTGACGTGGCCAGCGTGACATGACCGACAGACCAACCAGTCGAGCACCGAGTGATCAGCTCGGCGCTCAAGGCAGACTTAGGAGCAAGGAGCCACCCAGCTAGTAAAGCCGCCCTGGGAATGAGGTCAAACACAGAACCTCATTCCAAAAGCTAAGCAACAGTTCTGCGGGCAATGGGGGACCGAGTGCACCTTCGGGACCCCGTGACACAAAAGCAGGAGTGGGTACAAAACATTCCATTAACGTGTCATGTCTGTTTTAGATCTTTTTTTTGTGCATTAGCAATACTGATGGATTATTGAGCAAATGCTGACCGAGTGAAGGCATATGCTCCACAGACAGTATACATTTTTTGTGGGTTATTGTTCTTAAGGATCAGGGGAAGGGCAAATTAATCAGTGACGTCAGCACAAACTTACTGCTGACACCCTCTCCACTCTATCAGGGGGGCTCTACTTGTATAAGCGTTTAATAGAACAGGTTCTGATAACATCTATGTGGAATTAGCTGGCGACTGTGTAAAAAGAGGGTGCTTCTTTTTTACGCTAACATCGACCTGTAAGGTTGAGTTTGTACTTGAGTTATTTGGTCTTTTTTGGCCCAGTGACTGCCCTAATAAGTGAAGTGTGCAGTGATTCTAAGAGCGACGCCTGTCATCTGCATGTCATACGGACTCACAGTATTATTTCACTACTAAAGCAGACTCCCTATGCGTGTTACTACAAGGCACAGTGTTCTACACCACTATAATTTGCCGCAAATATATTTGGATCATCACAAATTTTCCTGAAAAATTTGGCGAACCGGCGAATCTAATTCGCTCATCTCTACATATAACCATGAGTCCTACTGTATATTTCATTTAGTGAATAAAGAAAATTATTCAAGGGGTTGGTGTCTAAGTTATTTTTATTGATAACCTATCCTCAGTATTGGTTATTATTATCTGATCAAGATCAATTTTATAGGAAGGAGCTGTCCCATTGATATAAATGGGATGGCTTCTTGTAATTACATTTGCTCACTGCTGCTGTTGTGACAGCTAGCAGGTAAACAATGAAAAGAATGCAGCGCTGGCATGGGGCGTGCCTTCTCTTCAACCAGCTGATCGACAGGTCTTCTTTAGATATGAGTCAAGGCACCATATGTGAATACGTATTATGCTTATGAGTCCATAATATTGATCCATAGTTTATTTGTATGCCATTGTACAAAATTAATGTACACTTTAGTGCATTATTCCTAGTCTGAAATTATTTTATTCTGCTATAGGAATACCATGAATGAAATATACTGTAAATGTAGCAGTTATAATGGTTAGAAAGATACTTGAAACAGTCACAGAAACAAATTATACCTACCTTCAGTTCTGTGTTGAGTGTGTCCACATACATTTGTTAGTTCAGCAAAAGATAGAACACGTCCTAAATTTGGCCAGAAAATGTGGACCAAGGACCCATTGAAGTTGACGGGTCTGAAAAAAATAAATGGATGCAAAACGGACGTCACATGGGCTTTATACGTATTTTGCAGATCTGTGTTTTGCGGACTGCTAAATACATACCGTAGTGTGCATGAGGCATTAATGTTATGGTATGGTCAAACGCACGGCAATATTCATATTTATCATTGGATTGCATATTTGATTTTCACTGGGAACCAGGGTTACTTGATCTCTAAAGGAAGTCTGTAAAGGAACTTTGCCCAAAAGTATTTAATCATTACTATTACAAAATTTCATAGGTTGCTCAAGAATTCATAGCATAAATTTCAAAGCATTATCCCTATTCAGACATGTTTTGTTCTACCACTTGTGAAAAGCATTCATCAAAGCTAAACCAACTCTTTTATGGGAGCTCTTCAGTAAAACTGGTAAAATTCTGTCAAAAGAAGCTCTAGTTGATTGAGCACACAGTCATTAACACGGATATACTCAGAGAACTGCAGAATATAGTAATCAGACTGAGTAATATGAGCTTCAGAATTGTGTTCAAGAAAACTTTTTAAAATAGACTTTAACACTATTATGGATTCATACATAGGGTTTTTTGTGGCATTTTCTTCACTTTAGCTTTTTTAAAAAGCATTTTTGTAAATGCACTTTAGGCAAATTTTCTGCTAGAAAAAAGTCTAGCTCCAGATGTTACCTGAAAGTCTATTGGAATTCACAAAAAATGTTATTTATATTTTTTGGTTGTGCTTTTTTTTTCAATTGGGGTGCATTTTTATTAGCATCTTTAAGCAAGCTTTTCAGTTAAGACTTTTTTTATGCAAAAGAAAGAAAAAGAATAAAATACGATGTTGTGGTTTATAATATACCCTCATAGGATTCTACACTTTAAGAAAATATGCTGAATATGTGACATACAATATGATTATATAACTGCCTATCTTCTCAATATTAAATGAAAATGTAAAATAAAAAAAAAGCTTTTAAGGATATGTAAATCTTGATTTATGATTGCCTTAATTTTACTCTGCAGATCTATTGATTTATTAGGATTTTTCTACTGAACAATCCTGTGGCTATGAAACATACTTTTCAGTATTCCTAAAGATAAGCCAAATTATTTTCCCGATCTAGGCTAGGCTCGTGATGAATAAAAGCAATTTACTAGTGCCATGTAAATTATTATTAACTGCAACCTGAGAATAAAAAAATTCCTATCACTTTTCTTGCTATCAGCACACGGTGCTCTTCAACGAGGGTATTTGAGAAATGAACACTGCAGTATAAGAATATAAAGGAGATGTTCTAGGCATGCATACAGTGTACTTTATTTAAAAAAAATATATAATATATATATATATATATATATATATATATATATATATACACACAGTGGATATTAAAAGTCTACACACCCCTGGTAAAATGTCAGGTTTCTGTGATGAAAAAAAAATGAGACAAAGATAAATCATTTCAGAATTTTTTCCACCTTTAATGTGACCTATAAATTTTACAACTCAGTTGAAAAACAAACTGAAATCTTTTAGGTAGAAGGAAGAAAAAAAAATAATAATAATATGGTTGCATAAGTGTGCACACCCTTAAACTAATACTTTGTTGAAGCACCTTTTGATTTTATTACAGCACTCAGTCTTTTTGGGTAAGAGTCTATCAGCATGGCACATTTTGACTTGCCAAGCTTAGCCCACTCTTCTTTGCACAAACACTCCAAATCTGTCAGATAGCGAGGGCATCTCCTGTGCACAGCCCTATTCAGATCACCCCACAGATTTTCAATCGGATTCAGGTTTGGGCTCTGGCTGGGCCATTCCAAAACTTTAATCTTCTTCTGGTAAAGCCATTTATTTGTTGATTTGGATGTATGCTTCGGGTCGTTGTCATGCTGAAAGATGAAGTTCCTTTTCATGTTCAGCTTTCTAGCAGAAGCCTGAAGGTTTTGTGCCAATATTAACTGGTATTTGAAACTGTTTATAATTCCCTCTAGCTTAACTAAGGCCCCAGTTCCAGCTAAAGAAAAACAGCCCCAAAGCATGATGCTGCCACCACCATGCTGGTGTGCAGTGTTGTTTTTGCACCAAACATATCTTTTGGAATTATGGCCAAAAAGTTCAACCTTGGTTTCATCATACCATAAAACCTTTTTTCCACATGCTTTTGAAGGACTTCAGAGGTGTTTTTGCACATGTTGTTCTTCGTAAGGAAAGGCTTTCATCTTGCTACTCTACCCCATAGCCCAGACATATGAAGAATACGGGAGATTGTTGTCACATGTACCACACAGCCAGTACTTGCCAGATATTCCTACAGCTCCTTTAATGTTGCTGTAGGCCTCTTGGTAGCCTCCCAGACCAGTTTTCTTCTCGTCTTTTCATCAATTTTGGAGGGACGTCCAGTTCTTGGTAATGTCACTGTTGTGCCATATTTTCTCCACTTGATGATGACTATCTTCACTGTGTTCCATGGTATATCTAATGACTTGGAAATTCTTTTGTACCCTTCTCCTGACTGATACCTTTTAACAATGAGATCCCTCTGATGCTTTGGAAGCTCTCTGTGGACCATGGCTTTTGCTGTGGGATGCGACTAAGAAAGTTTCAGGAAAGACCAACTAGAGCAGCTGAACTTTATTTGGGGTTAATCAGAGGCACTTTAAATGATGGCAGGTGTATGCTGACAGGTGTATGCTGACTATTTAACATGATTTTGAATGTGAATGCTTAATTCTTAACACAGCTACGTCCCCAGTTATAAGAGGGTGTGCACACTTATGCAACCACATAATTTTGTTTTGTTTTGTTTTCTTCCCTCAACCTAAAAGATTTCAGTTTGTTTTTCAATTGAGTGGTACAGTTTATAGGTCACATTAAAGGTGGAAACATTTCTGAAATGATTTATCTTTGTCTCATTTGTCTAATTTTTTTTACATCACTGAAACCTGACATTTTAACAGGGGTGTGTAGACTTTTTATATCCACTGTATATATATATATATATATATATATATATATATACAAACCGGATTCCAAAAAAGTTGGGACACTAAACAAATTGTGAATAAAAACTGAATGCAATGATGTGGAGATGGCAAATGTCAATATTTTATTTGTAATAGAACGTAGATGACAGATCAAACGTTTAATCCGAATAAATGTATCATTTTAAAGGAAAAATACGTTGATTCCAATTTTCACGGTGTCAACAAATCCCAAAAAAGTTGGGACAAGTAGCAATAAGAGGCTGGAAAAAGTAAATTTGAGCATAACGAAGAGCTGGAAGACCAATTAACACTAATTAGGTCAATTGGCAACATGATTGGATATAAAAAGAGCTTCTCAGAGTGGCAGTGTCTCTCAGAAGCCAAGATGGGTAGAGGATCACCAATTCCCACAATGTTGCGCAGAAAGATAGTGGAGCAATATCAGAAAGGTGTTACCCAGCGAAAAATTGCAAAGACTTTGCATCTATCATCATCAACTGTGCATAACATCATCCGAAGATTCAGAGAATCTAGAACAATCTCTGTGCTTAAGGGTCAAGGCCGTAAAACCATACTGGATGCCCGTGATCTCCGGGCCCTTAAACGACACTGCACCACAAACAGGAATGCTACTGTAAAGGAAATCACAGAATGGGCACAGGAATACTTCCAGAAACCATTGTCAGTGAACACAATCCACCGTGCCATCCACCGTTGCCAGCTGAAACTCTACAGTGCAAAGAAGAAGCCATTTCTAAGCAAGATCCACAAGCTCAGGCATTTTCACTGGGCCAGGGATCATTTAAAATGGAGTGTGGCAAAATGGAAGACTGTTCTGTGGTCAGACGAGTCACGATTCGAAGTTCTTTTTGGAAATCTGGGACACCATGTCATCCGGACCAAAGAGGACAAGGACAACCCAAATTGTTATCAACGCTCAGTTCAGAAGCCTGCATCTCTGATGGTATGGGGTTGCATGAGTGCGTGTGGCATGGGCAGCTTGCATGTCTGGAAAGGCACCATCAATGCAGAAAAATATATTCAGGTTCTAGAACAACATATGCTCCCATCCAGACGTCATCTCTTTCAGGGAAGACCCTGCATTTTTCAACAAGATAATGCCAGACCACATTCTGCATCAATCACAACATCATGGCTGCGTAGGAGAAGGATCCGGGTACTGAAATGGCCAGTCTGCAGTCCAGATCTTTCACCTATAGAGAACATTTGGCGCATCATAAAGAGGAAGGTGCAACAAAGAAGGCCCAAGACGATTGAACAGTTAGAGGCCTGTATTAGACAAGAATGGGAGAGCATTCCTATTTCTAAACTTGAGAAACTGGTCTCCTCGTCCCCAGACGTCTGTTGAGTGTTGTAAGAAGAAGGGGAGATGCCACACAGTGGTGAAAATGGCCTTGTCCCAACTTTTTGGGGATTTGTTGACACCATGAAATTCTGATTCAACATATTTTTCCCTTAAAATTGTACATTTTCTCAGTTTAAACTTTTGTTCCGTGATTTATGTTCTATTCTGAATAAAATATTAGAAGTTGGCACCTCCACATGATTGCATTCAGTTTTTATTCACGATTTGTTTAGTGTCCCAACTTTTTTGGAATCCGGTTTGTATATATATATAATTTAAAGTAAACATACAGTATAAAACATTCTATTACACTAGTCACATAATATACTGTAGTTGCAAGTCATGTGTGAGATGAAACATTTAGGCCTCTTTCACACAACACATGTTCTCCACTGACAGCATACTGTATGTACCAATCAATTGTTAATGTGTTTATTTATACATTTGTGATTTTCCACTGACCGTGGGTCATTAGAAAAACCACAAAGACATGTAATACTTTGGTCCTAGACATGGACCAAACTCGCCCATTAAAGAGGTTGTCTCATCAAGGACAATGGAGGCATATCGCTAGGATATGCTCCCATTGTCTTATAAGTGCAGGTCCCACTGCTGGGACCCGCACCTATATCAAGAATGGAGCCCCGCAAGGTGGTGGCTGGAGGAATCCGGTCTGGCCACCACCAAGCCGTCTCCCATAGAAGTAAATTGGAGCGTACAGCGCATGCGTGGTCCCCGTTCCCATTAATTTCTATGGGGCCGACGGAAATAGCCGAACCAGTGCTCTACTGTTTTCGCCGGGCCCATAGAAAATGAATGGAGGGCAGCTGGGCATGCGCAGTGCGCCCTCCTTTATTTGTGGGGCTCTGTTCTCAATATAGGTGTGGGTCCCAGTAGTGGGACCCCCCTAAAGACAATTAGGGCATATCCTAGCGATATGTCCCCATTGTCCATGATAAGACAATACCTTTAAGTCTGTCTTTGTGTTACCCACTGACATAACACTGATAGCATCAGTGTTCTGTCAGTGATTTTCATAGACCATTGGTAGGAGATGCTCTGGAAACTAATTTACAGCCTAGCAGTGTACATTGAATACAGAGGACACATGGAAGGCCAAAAACGCACACATATATCAAGCAAGGATCCTACATGGACATCTTCATGGATGAACTGCTGACCATCTTGTTACAGATTTTATCAGGGGCACGTGGAAGAGACCTTAAAAATCTTTATAAGGGTTGTCTGATTTGACAATCAGTGATAGAAAAATCCCTTAATGGAATTCTCCAGAAATTAATAAAATTAAATAATTAAATATTACTTTATTATAAATATATTCCCAAATTTCATTATTTATAATGCTTGTTTTGTGTAGAGACCAATCATAAGGGGAAATAAATTGGCCACTGTCCTATTACCACACACAAAGTCTGTCCAAATCCCACAGCAGGACGTTACCTCAGAACACGGAGCTAAAGAGCTGCCTCATCCTCTTCTCTGCTTGTCAGGGACTATGATCCTGAATATAGCTGATAAGAACTGTAGCTGAATCTCTGTAGGAATTCAGTTCATGAAGAGACATGAAGTACAGAGAGGATGGACAGGACAGACTGTGGTAATGGAGACATGCAAGTGCTGCAGCTCATTAGCCACATCCTCACCTTCCTCTCTGTAATTCATGTCTCCTCATGAACGCCATTCCTACAGAGATTCAGCAAAATATTTTATCAGCTGCCTTCAGGAATATAATCACTAACAAGTAGAGAAGAGAGGAGGCTGAGGCAGCTCTTTAGCTCAGAGTTTGTGAAGTAACTTATGCTGTTGTGTGATTAGGACAGGTTTTATGTGCACTAATAGGATGGCAGCCATTTTATTTCCTCCGATGATTGCTCCCTAGACAAAACAACCCATTATAAATAATGAAAGGTAATATATATATATATATATATATATTTTTTTTTTTTTTCCTTTTCATTATTCCCAGAGAACCCCTTTAATAATTTGATGATTACAAAGTATGTAATTAGTTCAGTGTTCAGTTTTATTCTGTAGGGGACTCCAGAGATCATCATTATACAGTTCCCATTAATCAATACCTATGTAATGCACAAATGTTTTTGATCCTCCAAAAATACACTATTGTGGGCCTTATGAATTAAAATTTACTAGCTGAGCATTTTACTTGATACAGCCAACTCTTGGCTGTGATTTGAATCTAAAAGGAAAAAAGCCAATATATGAGCTAATGGAGAAACCTTCTTAAATGTGACTCTAAATATAAGTTTCATAATTTTGAAAATAATTAGATTGAATAAAAGGCTCTATTGGTTATGATATTGTATGGTATTAGGGTATTAGGCTATGTAACAAGACATATGTTGTCATCCTGCACCAGCAAGGTCATTCTAAGTGAGAAAATGCAAAAAAGTAAACATTAGGAGGGAGAAGTAAGGACTAGAAATTCAATTGTTAACCGTAGAATATAACAGATGTAAGATAAATCATACTGACATCACTTGAAAATCATAATAAGTCTAGCAATGCTACCAGCTTAGACAATTTATTATCTTATGGAACCCTCTAGAATGGAATCAAAGGCAAGACATTGGAGTATTGGTGTAGTTTGGTGTGCGTTTGTGTTTTATGTTGCAGGCCCTTTCTGTTTTGGAAACGCAAAAGGAATGCAGTAAATTGAAAGGACATTTTTAGGGAAACCTGCTGTAGTCTGCAAGAGAACAACTAAATTATTTTGCTAACTAATAACTATGTTTAACTGCCTGAATACACGCTTAAAAGAATTTTTATTGGTAATATATTAAAAATCGTGGCGAACCTGCCACATAATGAATTTGTCAGGCTAAGCCTGGATAGGTGGCTCACTCCACAATTGTATGGGTATAGCCACTCAATCCATGCTTTCAACACGTGCAAAACTGGAATATCAGTATAGTCTGCTTTATATACGTCTCCTGATAAATTCCCAGATGCACTGACAATTATTCACTAAATGTGCTGGATATGCTTATAGTTTATCAAGGGCACCAGCTATAAACATTAGTAGCAGCTTACTCAATAAGCCGCAACAATGTATTACAAGTAGTGAGTATAGAATTATAGTAGATGGGATAGATAAATTGCGGGTGAGAGCTTTATTTTTGAGCTCTACTTGCAACCCTGCTAATCTTTGTCTCTATTATCCCATCACTAACTTACAAAGGGACCGTCTCTGCCTATTCATGCGTCTGCTCGACGCGTTTCTATGTCACTGTATTAACATGTCCTCAGGAGCAGAGTAACAGTGGCATAAGTGCAGTTTATTTAATCTCTGACAACTTGCACTATGCACACTGCTAGAGAGAACGCTGCACGATTCTGTTTGCGCGCGTGCAGCTCAAAGAGATACAGCCTCCGGCACTTGTTTGCAGCCGTCTCGCGGCCGCTCAGCCGCCGATCTCATATCAAAGTCACCACTCCCACTGGGCGGAGCTTCATCGGCAGGCGGTGACGTCACCCAGAAGAGGTGAAACGTTCTGCTGATCCGCTCTGTCTGATCTCCTATGCTAGCCGCTGTTGTGGGTATGTTTATCATGGGCAAAAATTGCCTACCATCATAGGAGGACACTGGAGGTTGGTACCATTAATTAGGTGATGGTTGGACAGTAGAAAACAGCACAAAGGAAACCTTATATATATTTACACTTATGAGTCCCATATATTAAACCTTTAGGACAATTGATACATGGGATAGATTATAGCCACTAAATCACATATGAAATACAATATCTATAGATTCAGAACTATAGCATGTTTCTGAGATAGTATATAGGGTATCTCATATGTCCCGGTATCTATATGATGTGGTGACTGAATCTGTCACTATCATGTAATTCCCATAACACATATTATGTGAATGAAAATTAATATATTTTTTCCATATTTTTTTTGCCTCTTCTGAACTTCAGGTTTGGAAAATATGTACACTATTGAAAAAATTACTATAGCAGTATATTAGCTAAATTACAATCTATATGTGTATTTTACAAATATTCTTAATATTGCTCTAACTTCGTCTTTTAGAATATTCGTAATATTGCTCTAACTTCGTCTTTTAGAATATTACGAATATTCTAAAAGACAAAGTTAGAGCAATATTAAGAATATTCGTAAAATACACATATAGATTGTAATTTAGCTAATATACTGCTAAAGTAATTTTTTTAATAGTGTACATATTTTCGAAAACTGAAGTTCAGAAGAGGCAAAAAAAATTTTACAAAAAAAAAAGGATTATAGCACTATATTAGCTAAATTAAAATCTATGTGTATTTTACGAATATTCTTAATATTGCTCTAACTTCGTCTTTTAGAATATTCGTAATATTCTAAAATACGAAGTTAGAGCAATATTACGAATATTCTAAAAGACGAAGTTAGAGTAATATTAAGAATATTCTAAAAGACGAAGTTAGAGCAATAATATTCCACTTTGGCATACTGCTCCCCGACAAGCGTCCCCGTCACCATGGGAACGCCTGTGGGTTGGAATATACCATCGGATCTGAGGTTTTACGATCTCAGGGAAAACTAAAATCCAATGGTATTTTCTAACCCACAGGTGTTCCCATGGTGACGGGGACGCTTGTCGGGGTGTTGTATGCTGAAGTTGATTAAATAACGATTTTGTCATGCGCTCGGGCACACGTATTAACCATTACGATTTTTCTGTTGTAATATTCGTGAACTCGAATATTATAACCGAGATTATTGGTTTAGATTAGAATAGGACGAATATTCTAAAATTGAATATACAGCAATATATTCTTTATTTCGAATATTCCGATCCATCTGAAAATGTGATTCCTTCCAGCTTCAATTCAGTTGCTTGTGGGCCAATGGCTCATTGACCCACAAGCAAGAAGCAGGGAGGAATCATATATTTTCAGATGAAAAAAATAAATAAAAAATTTGATATATATATGGAACTATATTTGAAATATTCGCGAAATCTTGAAGTTGCGATATTCGAGATAAAAATTTGAAATTCGAATATTCGCGCTCAACACTAGTGATTAAAAAGTGAATCAAGCTAGCAAAGGAAGCAATGTGGAAAATAATAATATTTAATACTAATAATAATATTAGTAAGTGGCTTGTATTAACTTTCTCTACAGAATAAATACCAAAATCCGAAGTGAGTCACCCCCTTTCATTAAATACTGACTTAAAGGGGTTTTCTACAACATGGAAATTGAAGGCGTATCCCTAACATAGCATAATTTAAATGGGTTGTCAGCTTTATACTATTGATGACCTATCCTCGGGATAGGCCATCAATATCAGATCGGCAGGGATCTGACTCCCGGCACCCTCGACAATTACCTGCTTGCCGCAACAATTGCAGTGGTGAGCAGGTGTAATTATAAGTATGGCATCCCCATTCACTTCCATGGGATGGCTCCTACCTATACACTTGACAGAGCCATCCTATAGAAGTGAATGAGGATGCCATACTTATAATTACATTTGCTAACCACTGCAATTGCTGTGGCAAGCAGATATATAAAGCAAAGAAAGTAGCTCTCGTATGAACGCTATGTTCTCTTCAAACAGCTGATCTGCAGGGATGCCTGGTGTTGGACCCTGCAGATCTGACACTGATGACCTATCCTGAGCATAGGTGATCAATAGTAAAAAGTGAACAACCCCTTTCATATCACGGGCACAAAAATGTTAGCAGCCTTGTTGGGCTACAGCCAATAGTAATTACTCACAGTAATCCATGATCTGTTATAATAGTCCAAGATTCTAGTATTTGTTCTTCTACATGTCATCCAGATAAATTGTGAACATTGAGAATGCAGAGCATTTTTGTAATCAGACATCCTCACCCTGCTGAAATGTTTTGGAACAGTCTTCCCCCTTACCCATGCAGCCTGTAGGGAGTGACAGAGGGTAATTTTAAGGGGGGAATTTATCAAGCCGTGTGCTTCAGTATCAGTTGTGCTTCAGAGTCACTTATGCAAAAAATTTCTGACTTTGCATTTTTATATCACTCACTCTAGATTTGACAAGTGGGTGGAAACATGGCCATGGCCAGCTATGATAATTGGTTTCACTCCAGATTTATCACTGAGACTTTTTTAAGAAGTCACAAAAAGTCCCGATTTCACTCCAGTAGGGGCTGGTGTGCAAAAATTGGGGTAGCATTTCTAGACCAAAGTGTTAGGTTTAAAGATGCTTCAAACTTAACAAGGTGCACTGTTTAATAAATTTGGCACAAAGTATGTGCACTGACTTCACATATTACCCTCATGAGAAATTTCAACCTAGGACTACTTTGTCAAATCCAATAGTTCTTTTATAAACTTTGTGTATTTATGCTTATTCTTTTTTCAAGAGATAGTGAAAAATTTGGAGAGGTGCCTTATTGACACAAATCCTTTTTGTCAAACATCAAGGGTATACCAAGAGATTGCATCACATTTCTATGCATACTTTTGTACAAAGCGTATGACTAATATAGCACAGAAATAGTAATTGTATAAAAGAGCAGTTATGTCAAAATAGGTGGTTGGATAATCAGATGATTATTTTTGATGACATTGTTAGAATTTTATTTAAAAATAAATATTTTTGCTCTGATGCAGGTTTTTATTTGCAGCTTTGGGGAACTTTAATGGAATCTTTAGTTGCCCTGAGTTGTGCAAATATTTTGATGTAGCCTTTGAGAATTTAGGGTTCAGGATATATGATCCATATGGATTTCCTATATAGAAAATGTCTTCTTACTTTGGAAATGTATTGTTAAATAATTTTTAAAATATATTGGTTAACCTAATTGATTAACCTGACGTTTAATAATAAGAGCTATCCAGCAACAGAAGTTGAGAAAGTAAAACTACAAATGGTGGAGCAACAAAGATCTGATATGAAACAGTTTAGGGAATAAATAAAGACTTATGATTGACATACTCTGCTTATTAAAGCAATATGAAATGTTGGGTGCTTATTATACATGACCTTATATTTGGGACCCAGTTTCAGGATTTGTGTTTACCATATTGGTGGGTTGCTAAAAAATGTTAGGAGTAATGTTTATATAAAAAAGACAAGAAAACTGAAATGTATGGCCACACAGTGCAAAGGGACCTTTGTTTTTTACCCATAAGGCCACAAATCTTAATTATCTATTACAGTATGCCTGTAAGAAAACCTACATGGGCCAAGATAGGTTAAGATTTGAAAGAAAGAAAGAATGACATCAGGGAATAAATGGAACTGTAAGGGAAGGAGAATAAAAGAGTAAAAATGGATTTAACAGAGTTCACCCAAAAATTTGGTGCAAAGGCACTTTTTATGAAATGTATCTCGTTAGTGACCTATGATGGTTGGTATTAAAGAGGACTTATAACCTTTACTGACATGTCTCCTTTAGTACCTAATTGCATCCCCCTTGTAATAACTGTTCTCGAGCAGCTATTCTGACTCCATGTTGTTCAGTTTGTTTATTATTCCTTCAAAAAGTTATGCATTGCTATCAGTTGAAGGTGTAGCTGGGTGTTACCAGTTGGAGGTGTGTCCCTGCACAGTCTGACATAGGCAGCACTGATTAGATAGTGTCAGACTGTGAATTGGCGCACCCCCAACTGGTAATACCCACCTAGATTTTAATTTCAAACTGTTAATTAAATCATAACTGCTAGAAGGAAGAATAATTAAATGTTACTCCACAGAGTTACAAAGCCACGCCGAAGTCAGAACCAGATAGAAAGCACAGTACCAAAATGAGAGACATAGAGTGGTCAAAGGCAAGCCGAGGTCAATAACAATAATAGCTAGGAATGAGCCAAGCAAACTTTGGATGCAAGATCCGAAGTTGCTTCGCTCCAAAATTCGTTTTAATGCTATAAGTAGATCTATCTCTGCATAGCATTAAAATGTATGTGCTCCGGCAAGACAAAGTGAGTTGTCACCGAAGTCTCACGAAACTTCAGTGAATGACTTCCTTATTTGATTATTAAACTTGAAAAACATTTTAAAACAGGAACCAAGTTTTAAAATGGTTTTCAAGTTCAAAAATCTAATTCACCGAAGTCCCACGAGGCTTCAGTGATAACTTACTTCGCCTCGCCGGAGCACATACATTTTAAAGCTATAAGGATACGGATCTTGGTACAGAATTAAAATGAATTAGTGAATGAGTGAAGTGACTTTGGATATTGCATCCGAAACTCGCTTTGCTCATCCCTAATAATTTCAATACACACACAAAAAGAACCAGATCCAGGAGTACAGCTAAGGAGTCTAAAGCTATCACTGCCAAAGGTGCATGTCCAAGAAGGGGTTTAAATATAGCACCAAGTCCCAGGATCAGAACCTGATAGGTCCATGACTTGGTGCTCCATTAGTCAGACATAGCATACAGGAATAGAGCAGCTGAATAATCAAGCACTGTTAGTTTTCCTCTAGCACACATCTGCTGTGGAGAGAAACAGAACATTGTATCCTGTTGCTAGTGTCGCCCTCACCAGGGGGCATGGCTTTGCAGTATATCTTTTCTGGTGTGGTCGCTCTGAAGCTATAGATCTCACTGCTAGAGCTTGGACAGGTAAGTTTGTGTTATTGTTTGCCAAATACATAAATTTACCAAACGTCTCCAGATTCTTTTACTTCTGTATATAGACCTGCTTCATACACTGGAGTCTGCACTTACATAGGATCTGGTTTGCCTACTTTTAGCTTTGAGGAATCCTGATCTAAGGCTATGAAATAGATGTACAGTCAAGTAGTGTGGCACAAAATGTATTTGTTTTGATTAGAGATGAGTGAATTTCTCAAAAATTTGATTCGGCTGGTTCGCCAAAGTTTCAGAAAAAATTTGCTTCAATCTGAATTTATTCACAGCGAAACACGTAAAAAAATGGCTATTTCTGGGTTGCAAAGAGCCTTTATATGGATGTTAAAACTGTGCCTTGCAGTGACACGCATAGGGAGTGTGCTGGGTTAGTGAAATAATACTGTCAGTGAGGATGACATGCAGATGACAGGCGTCACTATTATAATCACTGCACACTTCACTTATTTGGGCAGTCACGGGGCCAAAACTGACCAAATAACTCAAGTATTAACTCAGTCTTACAGGTCCATGTTAGCGTCAAGAAGGCTACAGAGTGGCAAAATGACAGACTGTGTAGTTCACAACAGTATGAGAAGGCCACAGAGTGGCACAATGACAGAGTCTGAAGTTGGTGACAGCATCTGGAGTCTACAAAGTGGCTCAATGACAGAAATTCTGGAGGTGGCGGCAGCATGCGGAGGTCACAGAGTGGCATAATGACAGAGTGTGTAGTTTGCAAGTTTGCAGCAGTATGAGAAGGCCACAATTAAAGAGTCTGGAGTTGGCGACAGCATCAGGAGGCTACAGAGTAGCTCAATGACAGATTCTGGAGTTGGCGACAGCATGAGGTGGCCACAGAGTGACACAATGACAGAGTCTAGATAAAATACTAAGGGCACAGATTGTTGAGAAAAATGCAGATGGAAAGTTATCTGTAGAGCTGTACGATGGTAACCTGCAGATTAATGTAGCCCTCAAAAGCAAGTTGAGTTTGTCAGTTCCAAAACCTAAATTACATCGTGGGGCGGGTGATCAGTCCAAGACCTTCAAGCAGCAGCAGCAGTATAATACCACAAAGTGGCAATGTGACATAGTGTGGAGATGGCAGCATGAGGAGGCCACAGAGTGGCACAATGACAGAGTCTGGATAAAAGACTGAGGGCACAGATTGTTGAGAAATATGCAGATGGAAAGTTATCTGTAGAGCTGTATGACGGTAACCTGCAGATTAATGCAGCCCTCAAAAACAAGTTGTGTTTGTCAGTTCCAAAACCTAAATTAGATTGTGGGGCGGGTGATCAGTCCAAGACCTTCAAGCAGCAGCAGCATCATGATACCACAGAGTGGCAAGGTGACATAGTGTGGAGAGGGCAGCAACAGCAGCAGCATGATACCACAGAGTGGCACTGTGGTCTGGATAAAAGACTGAGGGCACATTGTTGAGAAAGATGCAGATGGAAAGTTATATGTAGAGCTGTATGACTGTAACCTGCAGATTAATGCAGCCCTCAAAAGCAAGTTGGGTTTGATGGTTCCAAAACCTGAATTAGATCGTGGGGCGGGTGATCAGTCCAAGACCTTCAAGCAACCGCAGCAGTAGCATGATGATAAAAATGAGTGGCAAGGTGACATATTGTGGAGATGGCAGCATGAGCAGCCCACATAGTGGCAGAATGAAAGAGTCTGGATAAAAGACTGAGGGCACAGATTGTTGATAAAGATGCAGATGAAAAGTTATCTGTAGAGCTGTACGACGGTAACCTGCAGATTAATTCAGCCCTCAAAAGCAAGTTGGGTTTGTTGGTTCCAAAACCTAAATTTAATTGTGGGGTGCGTGATCAGTCTAAGGCCTTTTAAGCAGCAGCAGCATAATGATAAAAATTAGTGGCAAGGTGACATAGTGTGGAGATGGCAGCATAAGGAGGCCACATAGTGGCATGGTGACATAGTGTTGAGATGGCAGCAACAGCAGCTGCATGATACCACAGAGTGGCACAGTGACAAAGTGTGGAGATGGCAGCAACAGCAGCAGCATGATACCACAGAGTGGCACTGTGACATAGTGTGGATATGACAGCAACAGCAGCAGCATGACACCACAGAGTGGCAAGGTGACATAGTGTGGAGATGGCAGCAACAGCAGCAGCATGATACCACAGAGTGGCAAGGTGACATAGTGTGGAGATGGCAGCAACAGCAGCAGCATGATACCACAGAGTGGCAAGGTGACATAGTGTGGAGATGGCAGCAACAGCAGCAGCATGATACCACAGAGTGGCAAGATGACATAGTGTGGAGATAGCAGCAACAGCAGCAGCAGCATGATACCACAGAGTGGCAAGGTGACATAGTGTGGAGATGGCAGCAAAAGCAGCAGCATGATTCAACAGAGTGGCAAGGTGACATAGTGTGGAGATGGCAGCAGCAGCATGATACCACAGAGTAGCAAGGTGACATAGTGTGAAGATGGCAGCAACAGCAGCAGCATGATTCAACAGAGTGGCAAGGTGACATAGTGTGGAGATGGCAGCAACAGCAGCAGCATGATACAACAGAGTGACAGAGTGACATGGTGACATAATGTGGAGATGGAAGCATCAGGAGGACACAGAGTGGCATGGTGACATGGTGTGGAGATGGATGATCTAATGTGCTGTATCAGACATCAGTGGGTGGAAATACACGCCTGATTCATCTTGACAAAAGTAAGTCTCTCCACATTTTGGGTGGACAGGCGAGTTTTTCTTGGGGTAACTATGGCCCCCGCTGCACTAAACACCCGCTTTGATGCCTCACTACTGGCCAGGCAGGTCAGCTTTTCAAGGGTAAACTCTGCCAGTTGCAGCCACAAATCCAATTTGGCTGCCCAGTAGTCCAGCGGATCTTCAATGTGGGGTGGCAGGGTGCTGTTCAAGTATGCCACCACCTGCTGGTTCAGGTTCTGCTTCAGGGCTACCTGCTGCTGCTGGTGAGTAGTTTATTCACTATGCAGAAAGCTGCTCATTATGGACTCCAGAGTCAGGCTGCTTCTAATGGAGCTGCTACTGTTCCTGCCACTGCACCCCTCCCAAGCAGCCATGGCAGTGGAATGTGAGCACAGAGGGCCCCCCGGTCAGACCTGCGAGAGGATGGACAATGGCGCAGATAGGCAGAGGCCAACGGACTACATAGGATGTCTCTGTCGTACTTCAGTTTGTCCTCCCTCTCAGTGGGTCTAAAAAAGGCCCCCATTTTGGAACGGTAGCGAGGGTCCAACATGGTGGAGAGCCAGAAGTCATCCCTCTGCCGAATGGTAACAATTCTGCTGTCGCTACGCAAACAAGTGAGCATGTAGCGGGCCTTTTGTGCAAGTGACTCTGAGGGATTCCCTGCATCCATCTCCACTTCATACTGCCACGGCTTGTCTGGGTCCTCTGTCTCGTCGTCCTCATCACCCTCTTGCTTCTCCATCTGCTCCTGCTCCTCCTCTCCTGTCACCGCAGTAGAAAAACCACTCAATTAGCTACATATTGCCTGTGCTCCAATGTCCTCCTCCCTCTCCTCATCCTCTTCCAGTTTAGTCCCCACAGGGCTCACGTGGCCGTGAGATCTAGGCACCACGTCTCCAGTCCCCTGACAAGCCATATTCACCAGCATCTGTTCCAGGACATGAAGCAGTGAAATGACAGAGTTCATCCCGTAGTCCTGGCGACTGACAAATAATGTGGCCTCCTCAAAGGGCCTGAGCAAGCGGCAGGTGTCACGCATGAGCTGCCACTGGCTGACATCGAAGTTACAAAGGGGGGTACTCCTATCCGCTTGAATCATCAAGAAATTGTTGATGGCCTTTCTCTGTTCGTACAGTCATGTTGGCGGATGCCATTCTGCCGCTGCAGCTCAAGGGGGGTGTGCTTTGTATGAGTGGCTGAAGTGCATGCAAAGTTTCCTGGCCATTTTTAGGATGTCTTGCAGATGGGTGGAAGACTTCAGGAACAGCTTGACAACCAGATTGAACACTTGTGCCATGCAGGGCGCATGACTCAGCCTTCCTTGACACAGCACAATATGTTCTTCCCGTTGTCGGTCACCATGGTTCAGATTTTCAGTTGTCGCAGAGAAAGCCATCAGATTTCTTTATGAAGTACATGGAGCAGTTCCTCCCCTGTGTGACTATGTTCGCCCAGGCAAAGCAGGTGCAGAACCGCGTGACACCGGCGTGTCCTGCACATGTGGCATGCTGGAGGGGCACTGTGACTTGTACCTGCAGTTGAGGCTGATGATATGGTGGAGGATAAGGAGGCAGAGGTGGACATTGTCGCAGGACAAATGGTTTGACAACGTGGAGGCGGAAGCGGCGTCCCCTGGCCAAGTTGCTGGTATGGCTGTGCAGTAACCACATTCACCCAGTTGACCATAAAGGACATGTATTTTCTCTGACCGTAGTTACAGCTCCACACGTCGGCGCTGCCGGGCATTTTAGCAGACACAGACAGGCTCAAGGACTGGCCCACATTCTGTTTTACATACGTCTGCAGGGCTGGTACTACCTTTTGTGAAAAGAAATGATCGCTTGGGACTCTCCACCTCGGCTCGGCACAAGACACCAGTTCTATGAAAGGCACAGAGTCCACCACTTGGAAAGGGAGGGACTGCAGCACCAGCAACTTGGCCAGGAGCACGTTCAGCTTCTGCGCCGTTGGATGCGTGCATGCATACTGCTGTCTATTGGTAACTGCTTCAGTGATTGATTGCTGGCGGAATGACTGATGAGGAGTAGAAGGAGGAGGAGCAGGAGCTTCAGGACCAGCAGATGATGGGACAGACAGACAGCTCCCTTCTGCTGAGCCGGTGGATCCTTGACTGCCTGCAATGGGGTGTGTGCCACTAGGTGATGCAGCGGTGTCTGCGGCAGGCTGGACCACCACATCAGAGCCATGATTGTCCCAGGCTACTTTATGGTGTTGCTGCATATGTTGTCGCAGGGCAGTGGTGCCAACATTGGCACACTGGCCACGCCTCACCTTCTGCCCACAGATTTGACATATGGCCATGTTCACCTCCCCTGGAGTCTTGACAAAAAACTGCCACACCGCCGAGTAGCTGATTTTCCCCCCAACACTCCACACTGACTGACTGCCAGTGTCGCTACTTGCGTGAACCCGTGCACCACTCCTTTCCGGGCAGCTAGGCTGCTGCAAAGC